>NW_027327759.1:369980-739960 GCF_047675955.1 Chlorocebus sabaeus | reverse complement strand
CGCTAAGGCTGTTCTTGTGGAATTGGCAAAGGGATATTTGGAAGCCCATAGAGGGCTATGGTGAAAAAGGAAATATCTTCCGTTCAAAACTGGAAAGAAGCTTTCTGAGAAACTGCTCTGTGTTCTGTGAATTCATCTCACAGAGTTACATCTTTCCCTTCAAGAAGCCTTTCGCTAAGGCTGTTCTTGTGGAATTGGCAAAGGGATATTTGGAAGCCCATAGAGGGCTATGGTGAAAAAGGAAATATCTTCCGTTCAAAACTGGAAAGAAGCTTTCAGAGAAACTGCTCTGTGTTCTGTGAATTCATCTCACAGAGTTACATCTTTCCCTTCAAGAAGCCTTTCGCTAAGGCTTTTCTTGTGGAATTGGCAAAGCGATATTTGGAAGCCCGTAGAGGGCTATGGTGAAAAAGGAAATATCTTCCGTTCAAAATTGGAAAGAAGCTTTCTGAGAAACTGCTCTGTGTTCTGTAAATTCATCTCACAGGGTTACATCTTTCCCTTCAAGAAGCCTTTCGCTAAGGCTGTTCTTGTGGAATTGGCAAAGGGATATTTGGAAGCCCATAGAGGGCTACGGTGAAAAAGGAAATATCTTCCGTTCAAAACTGGAAAGAAGCTTTCTGAGAAACTGCTCTGTGTTCTGTGAATTCATCTCACAGAGTTACATCTTTCCCTTCAAGAAGCCTTTCGCTAAGGCTGTTCTTGAGGAATTGGCATAGGGATATTTGGAAGCCCATAGACGGCTATGGTGAAAAAGGAAATATCTTCCATTCAAAACTGGAAAGAAGCTTTCTGAGAAACTGCTCTGTGTTCTGTGAATTCATCTCACAGAGTTACATCTTTCCCTTCAAGAAGCCTTTCGCTAAGGCTGTTCTTGTGGAATTGGGAAAGCGATATTTGGAAACCCATAGAGGCATATGGTGAAAAAGGAAATATCTTCCGTTCAAAACTGGAAAGAAGCTTTCTGAGAAACTGCTCTGTGTTCTGTGAATTCATCTCACAGAGTTACATCTTTCCCTTCAAGAAGCCTTTCGCTAAGGCTGTTCTTGTGGAATTGGCAAAGTGATATTTGGAAACCCATAGAGGGCTATGGTGAAAAAGGAAATATCTTCCGTTCAAAACTGGAAAGAAGCTTTCTGAGAAACTGCTCTGTGTTCTGTGAATTCATCTCACAGAGTTACATCTTTCCCTTCAAGAAGACTTTCGCTAAGGCTGTTCTTGTGGAATTGGCAAAGGGATATTTGGAAACATATAGAGGGCTATGGTGAAAAAGGAAATATCTTCCGTTCAAAACTGGAAAGAAGCTTTCTGAGAAACTGCTCTGTGTTCTGTTAATTCATCTCACAGAGTTACATCTTTCCCTTCAAGAAGCCTTTCGCTAAGGCTGTTCTTGAGGAATTGGCATAGGGATATTTGTAAGCCCATAGACGGCTATGGTGAAAAAGGAAATATCTTCCATTCAAAACTGGAAAGAAGCTTTCTGAGAAACTGCTCTGTGTTCTGTGAATTCATCTCACAGAGTTACATCTTTCCCTTCAAGAAGCCTTTCGCTAAGGCTGTTCTTGTGGAATTGGCAAAGCGATATTTGGAAACCCATAGAGGCCTATGGTGAAAAAGGAAATATCTTCCGTTCAAAACTGGAAAGAAGCTTTCTGAGAAACTGCTCTGTGTTCTGTGAATTCATCTCACAGAGTTACATCTTTCCCTTCAAGAAGCCTTTCGCTAAGGCTGTTCTTGTGGAATTGGCAAAGTGATATTTGGAAACCCATAGAGGGCTATGGTGAAAAAGGAAATATCTTCCGTTCAAAACTGGAAAGAAGCTTTCTGAGAAACTGCTCTGTGTTCTGTGAATTCATCTCACAGAGTTACATCTTTCCCTTCAAGAAGCCTTTCGCTAAGGTTGTTCTTGTGGAATTGGCAAAGGGATATTTGGAAGCCCATAGAGGCCTATGGTGAAAAAGGAAATATCTTCCGTTCAAAACTGGAAAGAAGCTTTCTGATAAACTGCTCTGTGTTCTGTGAATTCATCTCACAGAGTTACATCTTTCCCTTCAAGAAGCCTTTCGCTAAGGCTGTTCTTGAGGAATTGGCATAGGGATATTAGGAAGCCCATAGACGGCTATGGTGAAAAAGGAAATATCTTCCATTCAAAACTGGAAAGAAGCTTTCTGAGAAACTGCTCTGTGTTCTGTGAATTCATCTCACAGAGTTACATCTTTCCCTTCAAGAAGCCTTTCGCTAAGGCTGTTCTTGTGGAATTGGCAAAGCGATATTTGGAAACCCATAGAGGCCTATGGTGAAAAAGGAAATATCTTCCGTTCAAAACTGGAAAGAAGCTTTCTGAGAAACTGCTCTGTGTTCTGTGAATTCATCTCACAGAGTTACATCTTTCCCTTCAAGAAGCCTTTCGCTAAGGCTGTTCTTGTGGAATTGGCAAAGGGAAATTTGGAAGCCCATAGACGGCTATGGTGAAAAAGGAAATATCTTCCGTCCAAACTGGAAAGAAGCTTTCTGAGAAACTGCTCTGTGTTCTGTGAATTCATCTCTCAGAGTTACATCTTTCCCTTCAAGAAGCCTTTCGCTAAGGCTGTTCTTGTGGAATTGGCAAAGGGATATTTGGAAGCCCATAGAGGCCTATGGTGAAAAAGGAAATATCTTCCGTTCAAAACTGGAAAGAAGCTTTCTGAGAAACTGCTCTGTGTTCTGTGAATTCATCTCACAGAGTTACATCTTTCCCTTCAAGAAGTCTTTCGCTAAGGCTGTTCTTGTGGAATTGGCAAAGGGATATTTGGAAGCCCATAGACGGCTATGGTGAAAAAGGAAATATCTTCCGTTCAAAACTGGAAAGAAGCTTTCTGAGAAACTGCTCTGTGTTCTGTGAATTCATCTCACAGAGTTACATCTTTCCCTTCAAGAAGCCTTTCGCTAAGGCTTTTCTTGTGGAATTGGCAAAGCGATATTTGGAAGCCCATAGAGGGCTATGGTGAAAAAGGAAATATCTTCCGTTCAAAACTGGAAAGAAGTTTTCTGAGAAACTGCTCGGTGTTCTGTTAATTCATCTCACAGAGTTACATCTTTCCCTTCAAGAAGCCTTTCGCTAAGGCTGTTCTTGAGGAATTGGCAAAGGGATATTTGGAAGCCCATAGACGGCTATGGTTAAAAAGGAAATATCTTCCGTTCAAAACTGGAAAGAAGCTTTCTGAGAAACTGCTCTGTGTTCTGTGAATTCATCTCACAGAGTTACACCTTTCCCTTCAAGAAGCCTTTCGCTAAGGCTGTTCTTGTGGAATTGGCAAAGTGATATTTGGAAACCCTTAGAGGGCTATGGTGAAAAAGGAAATATCTTCCGTTCAAAACTGGAAAGAAGCTTTCTGAGAAACTGCTCTGTGTTCTGTGAATTCATCTCACAGAGTTACATCTTTCCCTTCAAGAAGACTTTCGCTAAGGCTGTTCTTGTGGAATTGGCAAAGGGATATTTGGAAGCCCATAGAGGGCTATGGTGAAAAAGGAAATATCTTCCGTTCAAAACTGGAAAGAAGCTTTCTGAGAAACTGCTCTGTGTTCTGTGAATTCATCTCACAGAGTTACATCTTTCCCTTCAAGAAGCCTTTCGCTAAGGCTGTTCTTGTGGAATTGGCAAAGGGATATTTGGAAGCCCATAGAGGGCTATGGTGAAAAAGGAAATATCTTCCGTTCAAAACTGGAAAGAAGCTTTCTGAGAAACTGCTCTGTGTTCTGTGAATTCATCTCACAGACTTACATCTTTGCCTTCAAGAAGCTTTTCGCTAAGGCTGTTCTTGTGGAATTGGCAAAGGGATATTTGGAAGCCCATAGAGGGCTATGGTGAAAAAGGAAATATCTTCCGTTCAAAACTGGAAAGAAGCTTTCTGAGAAACTGCTCTGTGTTCTGTGAATTCATCTCACAGAGTTACATCTTTCCCTTCAAGAAGCCTTTCGCTAAGGCTTTTCTTGTGGAATTGGCAAAGCGATATTTGGAAGCCCGTATAGGGCTATGGTGAAAAAGGAAATATCTTCCGTTCAAAACTGGAAAGAAGCTTTCTGAGAAACTGCTCTGTGTTCTGGTAATTCACCTCACAGAGTTACATCTTTCCCTTCAAGAAGCCTTTCGCTAAGGCTGTTCTTGTGGAATTGGCAAAGGGATATTTATAAGCCCATAGAGGGCTATGGTGAAAAAGGAAATATCTTCCGTTCAAAACTGGAAAGAAGCTTTCTGAGAAACTGCTCTGTGTTCTGTTAAGTCATCTCACAGAGTTACATCTTTCCCTTCAAGAAGCCTTTAGCTAAGGCTGTTCTTGTGGAATTGGCAAAGGGATATTTGGAAGCCCATAGACGGCTATGGTGAAAAAGGAAATATCTTCCGTTCAAAATTGGAAAGAAGCTTTCTGAGAAACTGCTCTGTGTTCTCTGAATTCATCTCACAGAGTTACTTCTTTAACTTCAAGAAGCCTTTCGCTAAGGCTGTTCTTGTGGAATTGGCAAAGGGATATTTGGAAGCCCATAGAGGGCTATGGTGAAAAAGGAAATATCTTCCGTTCAAAACTGGAAAGAAGCTTTCTGAGAAACTGCTCTGTGTTCTGTGAATTCATCTCACAGAGTTACATCTTTCCCTTCAAGAAGACTTTCGCTAAGGCTGTTCTTGTGGAATTGGCAAAGGGATATTTGGAAGCCCATAGAGGGCTATGGTGAAAAAGGAAATATCTTCCGTTCAAAACTGGAAAGAAGCTTTCTGAGAAACTGCTCTGTGTTCTGTGAATTCATCTCACAGAGTTACATCTTTCCCTTCAAGAAGCCTTTCGCTAAGGCTGTTCTTGTGGAGTTGGCAAAGGGATATTTGGAAGCCCATAGAGGGCTATGGTGAAAAAGGAAATATCTTCCGTTCAAAACTGGAAAGAAGCTTTCTGAGAAACTGCTCTGTGTTCTGTGAATTCATCTCACAGACTTACATCTTTGCCTTCAAGAAGCTTTTCGCTAAGGCTGTTCTTGTGGAATTGGCAAAGGGATATTTGGAAGCCCATAGAGGGCTATGGTGAAAAAGGAAATATCTTCCGTTCAAAACTGGAAAGAAGCTTTCTGAGAAACTGCTCTGTGTTCTGTGAATTCATCTCACAGAGTTACATCTTTCCCTTCAAGAAGCCTTTCGCTAAGGCTTTTCTTGTGGAATTGGCAAAGCGATATTTGGAAGCCCGTAGAGGGCTATGGTGAAAAAGGAAATATCTTCCGTTCAAAACTGGAAAGAAGCTTTCTGAGAAACTGCTCTGTGTTCTGTTAATTCATCTCACAGAGTTACATCTTTCCCTTCAAGAAGCCTTTCGCTAAGGCTGTTCTTGTGGAATTGGCAAAGGGATATTTATAAGCCCATAGAGGGCTATGGTGAAAAAGGAAATATCTTCCGTTCAAAAGTGGAAAGAAGCTTTTTGAGAAACTGCTCTGTGTTCTGTGAATTCATCTCACAGAGTTACATCTTTCCCTTCAAGAAGCCTTTCGCTAAGGCTGTTCTTGTGGAATGGGCAAAGGGATATTTGGAAGCCCATACAGGGCTATGGTGAAAAAGGAAATATCTTCCGTTCAAAATTGGAAAGAAGCTTTCTGAGAAACTGCTCTGTGTTCTGTTAATTCATCTCACAGGGTTACATCTTTCCCTTCAAGAAGCCTTTCGCTAAGGCTGTTCTTGTGGAATTGGCAAAGGGATATTTGGAAGCCCATAGAGGGCTACGGTGAAAAAGGAAATATCTTCCGTTCAAAACTGGAAAGAAGCTTTCTGAGAAACTGCTCTGTGTTCTGTGAATTCATCTCACAGAGTTACATCTTTCCCTTCAAGAAGCCTTTCGCTAAGGCTGTTCTTGAGGAATTGGCATAGGGATATTTGGAAGCCCATAGACGGCTATGGTGAAAAAGGAAATATCTTCCATTCAAAACTGGAAAGAAGCTTTCTGAGAAACTGCTCTGTGTTCTGTGAATTCATCTCACAGAGTTACATCTTTCCCTTCAAGAAGCCTTTCGCTAAGGCTGTTCTTGTGGAATTGGCAAAGCGATATTTGGAAACCCATAGAGGCATATGGTGAAAAAGGAAATATCTTCCGTTCAAAACTGGAAAGAAGCTTTCTGAGAAACTGCTCTGTGTTCTGTGAATTCATCTCACAGAGTTACATCTTTCCCTTCAAGAAGCCTTTCGCTAAGGCTGTTCTTGTGGAATTGGCAAAGTGATATTTGGAAACCCATAGAGGGCTATGGTGAAAAAGGAAATATCTTCCGTTCAAAACTGGAAAGAAGCTTTCTGAGAAACTGCTCTGTGTTCTGTTAATTCATCTCACAGAGTTACATCTTTCCCTTCAAGAAGCCTTTCGCTAAGGCTGTTCTTGAGGAATTGGCATAGGGATATTTGTAAGCCCATAGACGGCTATGGTGAAAAAGGAAATATCTTCCATTCAAAACTGGAAAGAAGCTTTCTGAGAAACTGCTCTGTGTTCTGTGAATTCATCTCACAGAGTTACATCTTTCCCTTCAAGAAGCCTTTCGCTAAGGCTGTTCTTGTGGAATTGGCAAAGCGATATTTGGAAACCCATAGAGGCCTATGGTGAAAAAGGAAATATCTTCCGTTCAAAACTGGAAAGAAGCTTTCTGAGAAACTGCTCTGTGTTCTGTGAATTCATCTCACAGAGTTACATCTTTCCCTTCAAGAAGCCTTTCGCTAAGGCTGTTCTTCTGGAATTGGCAAAGGGATATTTGGAAGCCCATAGAGGGCTATGGTGAAAAAGGAAATATCTTCCGTTCAAAACTGGAAAGAAGCTTTCTGAGAAACTGCTCTGTGTTCTGTGAATTCATCTCACAGAGTTACATCTTTCCCTTCAAGAAGCCTTTCGCTAAGGCTGTTCTTGAGGAATTGGCATAGGGATATTTGGAAGCCCATAGACGGCTATGGTGAAAAAGGAAATATCTTCCATTCAAAACTGGAAAGAAGCTTTCTGAGAAACTGCTCTGTGTTCTGTGAATTCATCTCACAGAGTTACATCTTTCCCTTCAAGAAGCCTTTCGCTAAGGCTGTTCTTGTGGAATTGGCAAAGCGATATTTGGAAACCCATAGAGGCATATGGTGAAAACGGAAATATCTTCCGTTCAAAACTGGAAAGAAGCTTTCTGAGAAACTGCTCTGTGTTCTGTGAATTCATCTCACAGAGTTACATCTTTCCCTTCAAGAAGCCTTTCGCTAAGGCTGTTCTTGTGGAATTGGCAAAGTGATATTTGGAAACCCATAGAGGGCTATGGTGAAAAAGGAAATATCTTCCGTTCAAAACTGGAAAGAAGCTTTCTGAGAAACTGCTCTGTGTTCTGTGAATTCATCTCACAGAGTTACATCTTTCCCTTCAAGAAGACTTTCGCTAAGGCTGTTCTTGTGGAATTGGCAAAGGGATATTTGGAAACATATAGAGGGCTATGGTGAAAAAGGAAATATCTTCCGTTCAAAACTGGAAAGAAGCTTTCTGAGAAACTGCTCTGTGTTCTGTTAATTCATCTCACAGAGTTACATCTTTCCCTTCAAGAAGCCTTTCGCTAAGGCTGTTCTTGAGGAATTGGCATAGGGATATTTGTAAGCCCATAGACGGCTATGGTGAAAAAGGAAATATCTTCCATTCAAAACTGGAAAGTAGCTTTCTGAGAAACTGCTCTGTGTTCTGTGAATTCATCTCACAGAGTTACATCTTTCCCTTCAAGAAGCCTTTCGCTAAGGCTGTTCTTGTGGAATTGGCAAAGCGATATTTGGAAACCCATAGAGGCCTATGGTGAAAAAGGAAATATCTTCCGTTCAAAACTGGAAAGAAGCTTTCTGAGAAACTGCTCTGTGTTCTGTGAATTCATCTCACAGAGTTACATCTTTCCCTTCAAGAAGCCTTTCGCTAAGGCTGTTCTTCTGGAATTGGCAAAGGGATATTTGGAAGCCCATAGAGGGCTATGGTGAAAAAGGAAATATCTTCCGTTCAAAACTGGAAAGAAGCTTTCTGAGAAACTGCTCTGTGTTCTGTGAATTCATCTCACAGAGTTACATCTTTCCCTTCAAGAAGCCTTTCGCTAAGGCTGTTCTTGTGGCATTCGCAAAGTGATATTTGGAAACCCATAGAGGGCTATGGTGAAAAAGGAAATATCTTCCGTTCAAAACTGGAAAGAAGCTTTCTGGGAAACTGCTCTGTGTTCTGTGAATTCATCTCACAGAGTTACATCTTTCCCTTCAAGAAGACTTTCGCTAAGGCTGTTCTTGTGGAATTGGCAAAGGGATATTTGGAAGCCCATAGAGGGCTATGGTGAAAAAGGAAATATCTTCCGTTCAAAACTGGAAAGAAGCTTTCTGATAAACTGCTCTGTGTTCTGTGAATTCATCTCACAGAGTTACATCTTTCCCTTCAAGAAGCCTTTCGCTAAGGCTGTTCTTGAGGAATTGGCATAGGGATATTTGGAAGCCCATAGACGGCTATGGTGAAAAAGGAAATATCTTCCATTCAAAACTGGAAAGAAGCTTTCTGAGAAACTGCTCTGTGTTCTGTGAATTCATCTCACAGAGTTACATCTTTCCCTTCAAGAAGCCTTTCGCTAAGGCTGTTCTTGTGGAATTGGCAAAGCGATATTTGGAAACCCATAGAGGCCTATGGTGAAAAAGGAAATATCTTCCGTTCAAAACTGGAAAGAAGCTTTCTGAGAAACTCCTCTGTGTTCTGTTAATTCATCTCACAGAGTTACATCTTTCCCTTCAAGAAGCCTTTCGCTAAGGCTGTTCTTGTGGAATTGGCAAAGGGAAATTTGGAAGCCCATAGACGGCTATGGTGAAAAAGGAAATATCTTCCGTTCCAAACTGGAAAGAAGCTTTCTGAGAAACTGCTCTGTGTTCTGTGAATTCATCTCTCAGAGTTACATCTTTCCCTTCAAGAAGCCTTTCGCTAAGGCTGTTCTTGTGGAATTGGCAAAGGGATATTTGGAAGCCCATAGAGGCCTATGGTGAAAAAGGAAATATCTTCCGTTCAAAACTGGAAAGAAGCTTTCTGAGAAACTGCTCTGTGTTCTGTGAATTCATCTCACAGAGTTACATCTTTCCCTTCAAGAAGTCTTTCGCTAAGGCTGTTCTTGTGGAATTGGCAAAGGGATATTTGGAAGCCCATAGACGGCTATGGTGAAAAAGGAAATATCTTCCGTTCAAAACTGGAAAGAAGCTTTCTGAGAAACTGCTCTGTGTTCTGTGAATTCATCTCACAGAGTTACATCTTTCCCTTCAAGAAGCCTTTCGCTAAGGCTTTTCTTGTGGAATTGGCAAAGCGATATTTGGAAGCCCATAGAGGGCTATGGTGAAAAAGGAAATATCTTCCGTTCAAAACTGGAAAGAAGTTTTCTGAGAAACTGCTCGGTGTTCTGTTAATTCATCTCACAGAGTTACATCTTTCCCTTCAAGAAGCCTTTCGCTAAGGCTGTTCTTGTGGAATTGGCAAAGGGATATTTTTAACCCCTAGACGGCTATGGTGAAAAAGGAAATATCTTCCGTTCAAAACTGGAAAGAAGCTTTCTGAGAAACTGCTCTGTGTTCTGTTAATTCATCTCACAGAGTTACATCTTTCCCTTCAAGAAGCCTTTGGCTAAGGCTGTTCTTGTGGAATTGGCAAAGGGATATTTGGAAGCCCATAGACGGCTATGGTGAAAAAGGAAATATCTTCCGTTCAAAATTGGAAAGAAGCTTTCTGAGAAACTGCTCTGTGTTCTGTGAATTCATCTCACAGAGTTACTTCTTTAACTTCAAGAAGCCTTTCGCTAAGGCTGTTCTTGTGGAATTGGCAAAGGGATATTTGGAAGCCCATAGAGGGCTATGGTGAAAAAGGAAATATCTTCCGTTCAAAACTGGAAAGAAGCTTTCTGAGAAACTGCTCTGTGTTCTGTGAATTCATCTCACAGAGTTACATCTTTCCCTTCAAGAAGCCTTTCGCTAAGGCTGTTCTTGTGGAATGGGCAAAGGGATATTTGGAAGCCCATACAGGGCTACGGTGAAAAAGGAAATATCTTCCGTTCAAAACTGGAAAGAAGCTTTCTGAGAAACTGCTCTGTGTTCTGTGAATTCATCTCACAGAGTTACATCTTTCCCTTCAAGAAGCCTTTCTCTAAGGCTGTTCTTGTGGAATTGGCAAAGGGATATTTGGAAGCCCATAGAGGCCTATGGTGAAAAAGGAAATATCTTCCGTTCAAAATTGGAAAGAAGCTTTCTGAGAAACTGCTCTGTGTTCTGTTAATTCATCTCACAGAGTTACATCTTTCCCTTCAAGAAGCCTTTCGCTAAGGCTGTTCTTGAGGAATTGGCAAAGGGATATTTGGAAGCCCATAGACGACTATGGTTAAAAAGGAAATATCTTCCGTTCAAAACTGGAAAGAAGCTTTCTGAGAAACTGCTCTGTGTTCTGTGAATTCATCTCACAGAGTTACACCTTTCCCTTCAAGAAGCCTTTCGCTAAGGCTGTTCTTGTGGAATTGGTAAAGTGATATTTGGAAACCCATAGAGGGCTATGGTGAAAAAGGAAATATCTTCCGTTCAAAACTGGAAAGAAGCTTTCTGAGAAACTGCTCTGTGTTCTGTGAATTCATCTCACAGAGTTACATCTTTCCCTTCAAGAAGCTTTTCGCTAAGGCTGTTCTTGTGGAATTGGCAAAGGGATATTTGGAAGCCCTTAGAGGGCTATGGTGAAAAAGGAAATATCTTCCGTTCAAAACTGGAAAGAAGCTTTCTGAGAAACTGCTCTGTGTTCTGTGAATTCATCTCACAGAGTTACATCTTTCCCTTCAGGAAGCCTTTCGCTAAGGCTGTTCTGGAGGAAATGGCATAGGGATATTTGGAAGCCCATAGACGGCTATGGTGAAAAAGGAAATATCTTCCATTCAAAACTGGAAAGAAGCTTTCTGAGAAACTGCTGTGTGTTCTGTGAATTCATCTCACAGAGTTACATCTTTCCCTTCAAGAAGCCTTTCGCTAAGGCTGTTCTTGTGGAATTGGCAAAGGGATATTTGGAAGCCCATAGAGGGCTATGGTGAAAAAGGAAATATCTTCCGTTCAAAACTGGAAAGAAGCTTTCTGAGAAACTGCTCTGTGTTCTGTTAATTCATCTCACAGAGTTACATCTTTCCCTTCAAGAAGCCTTTCGCTAAGGCTGTTCTTGTGGAATTGGCAAAGGGATATTTGGAAGCCCGTAGAGGGCTATGGTGAAATAGGAAATATCTTCCGTTCAAAACTGGAAAGAAGCTTTCTGAGAAACTGCTCTGTGTTCTGTTAATTCATCTCACAGAGTTACATATTTCCCTTCAGGAAGCCTTACGCTAAGGCTGTTCTTGAGGAATTGGCAAAGGGATATTTGGAAGCCCATAGACGGCTATGGTGAAAAAGGAAATATCTTCCATTCAAAACTGGAAAGAAGCTTTCTGAGAAACTGCTCTGTGTTCTGTGAATTCATCTCACAGAGTTACATCTTTCCCTTCAAGAAGCCTTTCGCTAAGGCTGTTCTTGTGGAATTGGCAAAGCGATATTTGGAAGCCCGTAGAGGGCTATGGTGAAAAAGGAAATATCTTCCGTTCAAAACTGGAAAGAAGCTTTCTGAGAAACTGCTCTGTGTTCTGTGAATTCATCTCACAGAGTTACATCTTTCCCTTCAAGAAACCTTTCGCTAAGGCTGTTCTTGTGGAATTGGCAAAGCGATATTTGGAAGCCCATAGAGGGCTATGGTGAAAAAGGAAATATCTTCCGTTCAAAACTGGAAAGAAGCTTTCTGAGAAACTGCTCTGTGTTCTGTGAATTCATCTCACAGAGTTACATCTTTCTCTTCAAGAAGCCTTTCGCTAAGGCTGTTCTGGAGGAAATGGCATAGGGATATTTGGAAGCCCATAGACGGCTATGGTGAAAAAGGAAATATCTTCCATTCAAAACTGGAAAGAAGCTTTCTGAGAAACTGCTCTGTGTTCTGTGAATTCATCTCACAGAGTTACATCTTTCCCTTCAAGAAGCCTTTCGCTAAGGCTGTTCTTGTGGAATTGGCAAAGGGATATTTGGAAGCCCATAGACGGCTATGGTGAAAAAGGAAATATCTTCCGTTCAAAACTGGAAAGAAGCTTTCTGAGAAACTGCTCTGTGTTCTGTTAATTCATCTCACAGAGTTACATCTTTCCCTTCAAGAAGCCTTTCGCTAAGGCTGTTCTTGTGGAATTGGCAAAGGGATATTTGGAAGCCCATAGAGGCCTATGGTGAAAAAGGAAATATCTTCCGTTCAAAACTGGAAAGAAGCTTTCTGAGAAACTGCTCTGTGTTCTGTGAATTCATCTCACAGAGTTACATCTTTCCCTTCAAGAAGCCTTTCGCTAAAGCTGTTCTTGTGGAATTGGCAAAGGGATATTTGGAAGCCCATAGACGGCTATGGTGAAAAAGGAAATATCTTCCATTCAAAACTGGAAAGAAGCTTTCTGAGAAACTGCTCTGTGTTCTGTGAATTCATCTCACAGAGTTACATCTTTCCCTTCAAGAAGTCTTTCGCTAAGGCTGTTCTTGTGGAATTGGCAAAGGGATATTTGGAAGCCCATAGACGGCTATGGTGAAAAAGGAAATATCTTCCGTTCAAAACTGGAAAGAAGCTTTCTGAGAAACTGCTCTGTGTTCTGTGAATTCATCTCACAGAGTTACATCTTTCCCTTCAAGAAGCCTTTCGCTAAGGCTTTTCTTGTGGAATTGGCAAAGCGATATTTGGAAGCCCATAGAGGGCTATGGTGAAAAAGGAAATATCTTCCGTTCAAAACTGGAAAGAAGTTTTCTGAGAAACTGCTCGGTGTTCTGTTAATTCATCTCACAGAGTTACATCTTTCCCTTCAAGAAGCCTTTCGCTAAGGCTGTTCTTGTGGAATTGGCAAAGGGATATTTTTAACCCCTAGACGGCTATGGTGAAAAAGGAAATATCTTCCGTTCAAAACTGGAAAGAAGCTTTCTGAGAAACTGCTCTGTGTTCTGTTAATTCATCTCACAGAGTTACATCTTTCCCTTCAAGAAGCCTTTCGCTAAGGCTGTTCTTGAGGAATTGGCAAAGGGATATTTGGAAGCCCATAGACGACTATGGTTAAAAAGGAAATATCTTCCGTTCAAAACTGGAAAGAAGCTTTCTGAGAAACTGCTCTGTGTTCTGTGAATTCATCTCACAGAGTTACACCTTTCCCTTCAAGAAGCCTTTCGCTAAGGCTGTTCTTGTGGAATTGGTAAAGTGATATTTGGAAACCCATAGAGGGCTATGGTGAAAAAGGAAATATCTTCCGTTCAAAACTGGAAAGAAGCTTTCTGAGAAACTGCTCTGTGTTCTGTGAATTCATCTCACAGAGTTACATCTTTCCCTTCAAGAAGCTTTTCGCTAAGGCTGTTCTTGTGGAATTGGCAAAGGGATATTTGGAAGCCCTTAGAGGGCTATGGTGAAAAAGGAAATATCTTCCGTTCAAAACTGGAAAGAAGCTTTCTGAGAAACTGCTCTGTGTTCTGTGAATTCATCTCACAGAGTTACATCTTTCCCTTCAGGAAGCCTTTCGCTAAGGCTGTTCTGGAGGAAATGGCATAGGGATATTTGGAAGCCCATAGAC
This sequence comes from Chlorocebus sabaeus, assembly GCF_047675955.1. NCBI lineage: Eukaryota > Metazoa > Chordata > Mammalia > Primates > Cercopithecidae > Chlorocebus > Chlorocebus sabaeus. The sequence goes on along the minus strand of NW_027327759.1, from coordinate 726,322 downwards.
GGCTATGGTGAAAAAGGAAATATCTTCCATTCAAAACTGGAAAGAAGCTTTCTGAGAAACTGCTGTGTGTTCTGTGAATTCATCTCACAGAGTTACATCTTTCCCTTCAAGAAGCCTTTCGCTAAGGCTGTTCTTGTGGAATTGGCAAAGGGATATTTGGAAGCCCATAGAGGGCTATGGTGAAAAAGGAAATATCTTCCGTTCAAAACTGGAAAGAAGCTTTCTGAGAAACTGCTCTGTGTTCTGTGAATTCATCTCACAGAGTTACATCTTTCCCTTCAAGAAGCCTTTCGCTAAGGCTGTTCTTGTGGAATTGGCAAAGGGATATTTGGAAGCCCGTAGAGGGCTATGGTGAAATAGGAAATATCTTCCGTTCAAAACTGGAAAGAAGCTTTCTGAGAAACTGCTCTGTGTTCTGTTAATTCATCTCACAGAGTTACATATTTCCCTTCAGGAAGCCTTACGCTAAGGCTGTTCTTGAGGAATTGGCAAAGGGATATTTGGAAGCCCATAGACGGCTATGGTGAAAAAGGAAATATCTTCCATTCAAAACTGGAAAGAAGCTTTCTGAGAAACTGCTCTGTGTTCTGTGAATTCATCTCACAGAGTTACATCTTTCCCTTCAAGAAGCCTTTCGCTAAGGCTGTTCTTGTGGAATTGGCAAAGCGATATTTGGAAGCCCGTAGAGGGCTATGGTGAAAAAGGAAATATCTTCCGTTCAAAACTGGAAAGAAGCTTTCTGAGAAACTGCTCTGTGTTCTGTGAATTCATCTCACAGAGTTACATCTTTCCCTTCAAGAAACCTTTCGCTAAGGCTGTTCTTGTGGAATTGGGAAAGCGATATTTGGAAGCCCATAGAGGGCTATGGTGAAAAAGGAAATATCTTCCGTTCAAAACTGGAAAGAAGCTTTCTGAGAAACTGCTCTGTGTTCTGTGAATTCATCTCACAGAGTTACATCTTTCTCTTCAAGAAGCCTTTCGCTAAGGCTCTTCTGGAGGAAATGGCATAGGGATATTTGGAAGCCCATAGACGGCTATGGTGAAAAAGGAAATATCTTCCATTCAAAACTGGAAAGAAGCTTTCTGAGAAACTGCTCTGTGTTCTGTGAATTCATCTCACAGAGTTACATCTTTCCCTTCAAGAAGCCTTTCGCTAAGGCTGTTCTTGTGGAATTGGCAAAGGGATATTTGGAAGCCCATAGACGGCTATGGTGAAAAAGGAAATATCTTCCGTTCAAAACTGGAAAGAAGCTTTCTGAGAAACTGCTCTGTGTTCTGTTAATTCATCTCACAGAGTTACATCTTTCCCTTCAAGAAGCCTTTCGCTAAGGCTGTTCTTGTGGAATTGGCAAAGGGATATTTGGAAGCCCATAGAGGCCTATGGTGAAAAAGGAAATATCTTCCGTTCAAAACTGGAAAGAAGCTTTCTGAGAAACTGCTCTGTGTTCTGTGAATTCATCTCACAGAGTTACATCTTTCCCTTCAAGAAGCCTTTCGCTAAAGCTGTTCTTGTGGAATTGGCAAAGGGATATTTGGAAGCCCATAGACGGCTATGGTGAAAAAGGAAATATCTTCCATTCAAAACTGGAAAGAAGCTTTCTGAGAAACTGCTCTGTGTTCTGTTAATTCATCTCACAGAGTTACATCTTTCCCTTCAAGAAGCCTTTCGCTAAGGCTGTTCTTGTGGAAATGGCAAAGGGATATTTGAAAGCCCATAGAGGCCTATGGTGAAAAAGGAAATATCTTCCGTTCAAAACTGGAAAGAAGCTTTCTGAGAAACTGCTCTGTGTTCTGTGAATTCATCTCACAGAGTTACATCTTCCCTTCAAGAAGCCTTTCGCTAAGGCTGTTCTTGTGCAATTGGCAAAGGGATATTTGGAAACCCATAGAGGCCTATGGTGAAAAAGGAAATATCTTCCGTTCAAAACTGGAAAGAAGCTTTCTGAGAAACTGCTCTGTGTTCTGTGAATTCATCTCACAGAGTTACATCTTTCCCTTCAAGAAGCTTTCGCTAAGGCTGTTCTTGTGGAATTGGCAAAGGGATATTTGGAAGCCCATAGACTGCTATGGTGAAAAAGGAAATATCTTCCGTTCAAAACTGGAAAGAAGCTTTCTGAGAAACTGCTCTGTGTTCTGTGAATTCATCTCACAGAGTTACATCTTTCCCTTCAAGAAGCCTTTCGCTAAGGCTGTTCTTGTGGAATTGGCAAAGGGATATTTGGAAGCCCATAGAGGGCTATGGTGAAAAAGGAAATATCTTCCGTTCAAAACTGGAAAGAAGCTTTCTGAGAAACTGCTCTGTGTTCTGTGAATTCATCTCACAGAGTTACATCTTTCCCTTCAAGAAGCCTTCGGCTATGCTGTTCTTGTGGAATTGGCAAAGGGATATTTGGAAGCCCATAGAGGGCTATGGTGAAAAAGGAAATTTCTTCCGCTCAAAACTGGAAAGAAGCTTTCTGAGAAACTGCTCTGTGTTCTATGAATTCATCTCACAGAGTTACCTCTTTCCCTTCAAGAAGCCTTTCGCTAAGGCTGTTCTTGTGGAATTGGCAAAGCGATATTTGGAAACCCATAGAGGCCTATGGTGAAAAAGGAAATATCTTCCGTTCAAAACTGGAAAGAAGCTTTCTGAGAAACTGCTCTGTGTTCTGTGAATTCATCTCACAGAGTTACATCTTTCCCTTGAAGAAGCCTTTCGCTAAGGCTGTTCTTGTGGAATTCGCAAAGGGATATTTGGAAGCCCATAGAGGGATATGGTGAAAAAGGAAATATCTTCCGTTCAAAACTGGAAAGAAGCTTTCTGAGAAACTGCTCTGTGTTCTGTGAATTCATCTCACAGAGTTACATCTTTCCCTTCAAGAAGCCTTTCGCTAAGGCTGTTCTTGTGGAAATGGCAAAGGGATATTTGGAAGCCCATAGAGGCCTATGGTGAAAAGGAAATTTCTTCCGTTCAAAACTGGAAAGAAGCTTTCTGAGAAACTGCTCTGTGTTCTATGAATTCATCTCACAGAGTTACATCTTTCCCTTCAAGAAGCCTTTCGCTAAGGCTGTTCTTGTGGAATTGGCAAAGCGATATTTGGAAGCCCGTAGAGGGCTATGGTGAGAAAGGAAATATCTTCCGTTCAAAACTGGAAAGAAGCTTTCTGAGAAACTGCTCTGTGTTCTGTGAATTCATCTCACAGAGTTACATCTTTCCCTTCAAGAAGCCTTTCGCTAAGGCTGTTCTTGTGGAATTGGCAAAGGGATATTTGGAAGCCCATAGAGGGCTATGGTGAAAAAGGAAATATCTTCCGTTCAAAACTGGAAAGAAGCTTTCTGAGAAACTGCTCTGTGTTCTGTTAATTCATCTCACAGAGTTACATCTTTCCCTTCAAGAAGCCTTTCGCTAAGGCTGTTCTTGTGGAATTGGCAAAGGGATATTTGGAAGCCCATAGAGGCCTATGGTGAAAAAGGAAATATCTTCCGTTCAAAACTGGAAAGAAGCTTTCTGAGAAACTGCTCTGTGTTCTCTGAATTCATCTCACAGAGTTACATCTTTCCCTTCAAGAAGCCTTTCGCTAAGGCTGTTCTTGTGGAATTGGCAAGGGGATATTTGGAAGCCCATAGACGGCTATGGTGAAAAAGGAAATATCTTCCGTACAAAACTGGAAAGAAGCTTTCTGAGAAACTGCTCTGTGTTCTGTGAATCCATCTCACAGAGTTACATCTTTCCCTTCAAGAAACCTTTCGCTAAGGCTGTTCTTGTGGAATTGGCAAAGCGATATTTGGAAGATCATAGAGGGCTATGGTGAAAAAGGAAATATCTTCCGTTCAAAACTGGAAAGAAGCTTTCTGAGAAACTGCTCTGTGTCCTGTTAATTCATCTCACAGAGTTACATCTTTCCCTTCAAGAAGCCTTTCGCTAAGGCTGTTCTTGTGGAATTGGCAAAGGGATATTTTTAAGCCCATAGAGGGCTATGGTAAAAAAGGAAATATCTTCCGTTCAAAACTGGAAAGAAGCTTTCTGAGAAACTGCTCTGTGTTCTGTTAATTCATCTCACAGAGTTACATCTTTCCCTTCAAGAAGCCTTTGGCTAAGGCTGTTCTTGTGGAATTGGCAAAGGGATATTTGGAAGCCCATAGACGGCTATGGTGAAAAAGGAAATATCTTCCGTTCAAAATTGGAAAGAAGCTTTCTGAGAAACTGTTCTGTGTTCTGTGAATTCATCTCACAGTGTTACTTCTTTAACTTCAAGAAGCCTTTCGCTAAGGCTGTTCTTGTGGAATTGGCAAAGGGATATTTGGAAGCCCATAGAGGGCTATGGTGAAAAAGGAAATATCTTCCGTTCAAAACTGGAAAGAAGCTTTCTGAGAAACTGCTCTGTGTTCTTTGAATTCATCTCACAGAGTTACATCTTTCCCTTCAAGAAGCCTTTCGCTAAGGCTGTTCTTGTGGAATTGGCAAAGCGATATTTGGAAGCCCGTAGAGGGCTATGGTGAAAAAGGAAATATCTTCCGTTCAAAACTGGAAAGAAGCTTTCTGAGAAACTGCTCTGTGTTCTGTGAATTCATCTCACAGAGTTACATCGTTCCCTTCAAGAAGCCTTTCGCTAAGGCTGTTCTTCTGGAATTGGCAAAGGGATATTTCGAAGCCCATAGAGGGCTATGGTGAAAAAGGAAATATCTTCCGTTCAAAACTGGAAAGAAGCTTTCTGAGAAACTGCTCTGTGTTCTGTAAATTCATCTCACAGAGTTACATCTTTCCCTTCAAGAAGCCTTTCGCTAAGGCTGTTCTTGAGGAATTGGCAAAGGGATATTTGGAAGCCCACAGACGGCTATGGTGAAAAAGGAAATATCTTCCATTCAAAACTGGAAAGAAGCTTTCTGAGAAACTGCTCTGTGTTCTGTGAATTCATCTCACAGAGTTACATCTTTCCCTTCAAGAAGCCTTTCGCTAAGGCTGTTCTTGTGGTAATGGCAAAGGGATATTTGGAAGCCCATAGAGGCCTATGGTGAAAAAGGAAATATCTTCCGTTCAAAACTGGAAAGAAGCTTTCTGAGAAACTGCTCTGTGTTCTGTGAATTCATCTCACAGAGTTACATCTTCCCTTCAAGAAGCCTTTCGCTAAGGCTGTTCTTGTGGAATTGGCAAAGCGATATTTGGAAACCCATAGAGGCCTATGGTGAAAAAGGAAATATCTTCCGTTCAAAACTGGAAAGAAGCTTTCTGAGAAACTGCTCTGTGTTCTGTGAATTCATCTCACAGAGTTACATCTTTCCCTTCAAGAAGCCTTTCGCTAAGGCTGTTCTTGTGGAATTCGCAAAGGGATATTTGGAAGCCCATAGAGGGATATGGTGAAAAAGGAAATATCTTCCGTTCAAAACTGGAAAGAAGCTTTCTGAGAAACTGCTCTGTGTTCTGTGAATTCATCTCACAGAGTTACATCTTTCCCTTCAAGAAGCCTTTCGCTAAGGCTGTTCTTGTGGAAATGGCAAAGGGATATTTGGAAGCCCATAGAGGCCTATGGTGAAAAAGGAAATTTCTTCCGTTCAAAACTGGAAAGAAGCTTTCTGAGAAACTGCTCTGTGTTCTATGAATTCATCTCACAGAGTTACATCTTTCCCTTCAAGAAGCCTTTCGCTAAGGCTGTTCTTGTGGAATTGGCAAAGCGATATTTGGAAGCCCGTAGAGGGCTATGGTGAGAAAGGAAATATCTTCCGTTCAAAACTGGAAAGAAGCTTTCTGAGAAACTGCTCTGTGTTCTGTGAATTCATCTCACAGAGTTACATCTTTCCCTTCAAGAAGCCTTTCGCTAAGGCTGTTCTTGTGGAATTGGCAAAGGGATATTTGGAAGCCCATAGAGGGCTATGGTGAAAAAGGAAATATCTTCCGTTCAAAACTGGAAAGAAGCTTTCTGAGAAACTGCTCTGTGTTCTGTTAATTCATCTCACAGAGTTACATCTTTCCCTTCAAGAAGCCTTTCGCTAAGGCTGTTCTTGAGGAATTGGCAAAGGGATATTTGGAAGCCCATAGACGGCTATGGTGAAAAGGGAAATATCTTCCATTCAAAACTGGAAAGAAGCTTTCTGAGAAACTGCTCCGTGTTCTGTGAATTCATCTCACAGAGTTACATCTTTCCCTTCAAGAAGCCTTTCGCTAAGGCTGTTCTTGTGGAATTGGCAAAGCGATATTTGGAAACCCTTAGAGGGCTATGGTGAAAAAGGAAATATCTTCCGTTCAAAACTGGAAAGAAGCTTTCTGAGAAACTGCTCTGTGTTCTGTGAATTCATCTCACAGAGTTATATCTTTCCCTTCAAGAAGCCTTTCGCTAAGGCTGTTCTTGTGGAATTGGGAAAGGGATATTTGGAAGCCCATAGAGGCCTATGGTGAAAAAGGAAATATCTTCCGTTCAAAACTGGAAAGAAGCTTTCTGAGAAACTGCTCTGTGTTCTCTGAATTCATCTCACAGAGTTACATCTTTCCCTTCAAGAAGCCTTTCGCTAAGGCTGTTCTTGTGGAATTGGCAAAGGGATATTTGGAAGCCCATAGAGCGCTATGGTGAAAAAGGAAATATCTTCCGTTCAAAACTGGAAAGAAGCTTTCTGAGAAACTGCTCTGTGTTCCGGTAATTCATCTCAGAGAGTTACATCTTTCCCTTCAAGAAGCCTTTCGCTAAGGCTGTTCTTGTGGAAATGGCAAAGGGATATTTGGAAGCCCATAGACGGCTATGGTGAAAAAGGAAATATCTTCCGTTCAAAACTGGAAAGAAGCTTTCTGAGAAACTGCTCTGTGTTCTGTGAATTCATCTCACAGAGTTACATCTTTCCCTTCAAGAAGCCTTTCGCTAAGGCTGTTCTTGTGGAATTGGCAAAGGGATATTTGGAAGCCCATAGAGGCCTATGGAGAAAAAGGAAATATCTTCCGTTCAAAACTGGAAAGAAGCTTTCTGAGAAACTGCTCTGTGTTCTGTGAATTCATCTCACAGAGTTACATCTTTCCCTTCAAGAAGCCTTTCGCTAAGGCTGTTCTTGTGGAATTGGCAAAGGGATATTTGGAAGCCCATAGACGGCTATGGTGAAAAAGGAAATATCTTCCGTTCAAAACTGGAAAGAAGCTTTCTGAGAAACTGCTCTGTGTTCTGTTAATTCAACTCACAGAGTTACATCTTTCCCTTCAAGAAGCCTTTCGCTAAGGCTGTTCTTGTGGAATTGGCAAAGGGATATTTGGAAGCCCATAGAGGGCTATGGTGAAAAAGGAAATATCTTCCGTTCAAAACTGGAAAGAAGCTTTCTGAGAAACTGCTCTGTGTTCTGTTAATTCATCTCACAGAGTTACATCTTTCCCTTCAAGAAGCCTTTCGCTAAGGCTGTTCTTGTGGAATTGGCAAACTGATATTTGGAAGCCCTTAGAGGGCTATGGTGAAAAAGGAAATATCTTCCGTTCAAAACTTGAAAGAAGCTTTCTGAGAAACTGCTCTGTGTTCTGGGAATTCATCTCACAGAGTTACATCTTTCCCTTCAAGAAGCCTTTGGCTAAGGCTGTTCTTGCGGAATTGGCAAAGCGATATTTGGAAGCCCATAGACGGCTATGGTGAAAAAGGAAATATCTTCCGTACAAAATTTGAAAGAAGCTTTCTGAGAAACTGCTCTGTGTTCTGTGAATTCATCTCACAGAGTTACTTCTTTCCCTTCAAGAAGCCTTTCGCTAAGGCTGTTCTTGTGAAATTGGCAAAGGGATATTTGGAAGCCCATAGAGGGCTATGGTGAAAAAGGAAATATCTTCCGTTCAAAACTGGAAAGAAGCTTTCTGAGAAACTGCTCTGTGTTCTGTGAATTCATCTCACAGAGTTACATCTTTCACTTCAAGAAGCCTTTCGCTAAGGCTGTTCTTGTGGAATTGGCAAAGGGATATTTGGAAGCCCATAGAGGCCTATGGTGAAAAACGAAATATCTTCCGTTCAAAACTGGAAAGAAGCTTTCTGAGAAACTGCTCTGTGTTGTCTGAATTCATCTCACAGAGTTACATCTTTCCCTTCAAGAAGCCTTTCGCTAGGGCTGTTCTTGTGGAATTGACAAAGGGATATTTGGAAACCCATAGAGGCCTATGGTGAAAAAGGAAATATCTTCCGTTCAAAACTGGAAAGAAGCTTTCTGAGAAACTGCTCTGTGTTCTGTGAATTCATCTCACAGAGTTACATCTTTCCCTTCAAGAAGCCTTTCGCTAAGGCTGTTCTTGTGGAATTCGCAAAGGGATATTTGGAAGCCCATAGAGGGATATGGTGAAAAAGGAAATATCTTCCGTTCAAAACTGGAAAGAAGCTTTCTGAGAAACTGGTCTGTGTTCTGTGAATTCATCTCACAGAGTTACATCTTTCCCTTCAAGAAGCCTTTCGCTAAGGCTGTTCTTGTGGAAAAGGCAAAGGGATATTTGGAAGCCCATAGAGGCCTATGGTGAAAAAGGAAATTTCTTCCGTTCAAAACTGGAAAGAAGCTTTCTGAGAAGCTGCTCTGTGTTCTATGAATTCATCTCACAGAGTTACATCTTTCCCTTCAAGAAGCCTTTCGCTAAGGCTGTTCTTGTGGAATTGGCAAAGCGATATTTGGAAGCCCGTAGAGGGCTATGGTGAGAAAGGAAATATCTTCCGTTCAAAACTGGAAAGAAGCTTTCTGAGAAACTGCTCTGTGTTCTGTGAATTCATCTCACAGAGTTACATCTTTCCCTTCAAGAAGCCTTTCGCTAAGGCTGTTCTTGTGGAATTGGCAAAGGGATATTTGGAAGCCCATAGAGGGCTATGGTGAAAAAGGAAATATCTTCCGTTCAAAACTGGAAAGAAGCTTTCTGAGAAACTGCTCTGTGTTCTGTTAATTCATCTCACAGAGTTACATCTTTCCCTTCAAGAAGCCTTTCGCTAAGGCTGTTCTTGAGGAATTGGCAAAGGGATATTTGGAAGCCCATAGACGGCTATGGTGAAAAGGGAAATATCTTCCATTCAAAACTGGAAAGAAGCTTTCTGAGAAACTGCTCCGTGTTCTGTGAATTCATCTCACAGAGTTACATCTTTCCCTTCAAGAAGCCTTTCGCTAAGGCTGTTCTTGTGGAATTGGCAAAGCGATATTTGGAAACCCATAGAGGGCTATGGTGAAAAAGGAAATATCTTCCGTTCAAAACTGGAAAGAAGCTTTCTGAGAAACTGCTCTGTGTTCTGTGAATTCATCTCACAGAGTTACATCTTTCCCTTCAAGAAGCCTTTCGCTAATGCTGTTCTTGTGGAATTGGCAAAGGGATATTTGGAATCCCATAGAGGGCTATGGTGAAAAAGGAAATTTCTTCCGTTCAAAACTGGAAAGAAGCTTTCTGAGAAACTGCTCTGTGTTCTATGAATTCATCTCACAGAGTTACACCTTTCCCTTCAAGAAGCCTTTCGCTAAGGCTGTTCTTGTGGAATTGGCAAAGCGATATTTGGAAGCCCGTAGAGGGCTATGGTGAAAAAGGAAATATCTTCCGTTCAAAACTGGAAAGAAGCTTTCTGAGAAACTGCTCTGTGTTCTGTGAATTCATCTCACAGAGTTATATCTTTCCCTTCAAGAAGCCTTTCGCTAAGGCTGTTCTTGTGGAATTGGCAAAGGGATATTTGGAAGCCCATAGAGGGCTATGGTGAAAAAGGAAATATCTTCCGTTCAAAACTGGAAAGAAGCTTTCTGAGAAACTGCTCTGTGTTCTGTTAATTCATCTCACAGAGTTACATCTTTCCCTTCAAGAAGCCTTTCGCTAAGGCTGTGCTTGAGGAATTGGCAAAGGGATATTTGGAAGCCCATAGACGGCTATGGTGAAAAAGGAAATATCTTCCATTCAAAACTGGAAAGAAGCTTTCTGAGAAACTGCTCTGTGTTCTGTTAATTCATCTCACAGAGTTACATCTTTCCCTTCAAGAAGCCTTTCGCTAATGCTGTTCTTGTGGAATTGGCAAAGGGATATTTGGAAACCCATAGAGGGCTATGGTGAAAAAGGAAATTTCTTCCGTTCAAAACTGGAAAGAAGCTTTCTGAGAAACTGCTCTGTGTTCTATGAATTCATCTCACAGAGTTACATCTTTCCCTTCAAGAAGCCTTTCGCTAAGGCTGTTCTTGTGGAATTGGCAAAGCGATATTTGGAAGCCCGTAGAGGGCTATGGTGAAAAAGGAAATATCTTCCGTTCAAAACTGGAAAGAAGCTTTCTGAGAAACTGCTCTGTGTTCTATGAATTCATCTCACAGAGTTACATCTTTCCCTTCAAGAAGCCTTTCGCTAAGGCTGTTCTTGTGGAATTGGCAAAGCGATATTTGGAAGCCCGTAGAGGGCTATGGTGAAAAAGGAAATATCTTCCGTTCAAAACTGGAAAGAAGCTTTCTGAGAAACTGCTGTGTGTTCTGTGAATTCATCTCACAGAGTTACATCTTTCCCTTCAAGAAGCCTTTCGCTAAGGCTGTTCTTCTGGAATTGGCAAAGGGATATTTGGAAGCCCATAGAGGGCTATGGTGAAAAAGGAAATATCTTCCGTTCAAAACTGGAAAGAAGCTTTCTGAGAAACTGCTCTGTGTTCTGTGAATTCATCTCACAGAGTTACATCTTTCCCTTCAAGAAGCCTTTCGCTAAGGCTGTTCTTGTGGAATTGGCAAAGGGATATTTGGAAGCCCATAGACGGCTATGGTGAAAAAGGAAATATCTTCCGTTCAAAACTGGAAAGAAGCTTTCTGAGAAACTGCTCTGTGTTCTGTTAATTCATCTCACAGAGTTACATCTTTCCCTTCAAGAAGCCTTTCGCTAAGGCTGTTCTTGTGGAATTGGCAAAGGGATATTTGGAAGCCCATAGAGGCCTATGGTGAAAAAGGAAATATCTTCCGTTCAAAACTGGAAAGAAGCTTTCTGAGAAACTGCTCTGTGTTCTGTGAATTCATCTCACAGAGTTACATCTTTCCCTTCAAGAAGCCTTTCGCTAAGGCTGTTCTTGTGGAATTGGCAAGGGGATATTTGGAAGCCCATAGACGGCTATGGTGAAAAAGGAAATATCTTCCGTACAAAACTGGAAAGAAGCTTTCTGAGAAACTGCTCTGTGTTCTGTGAATCCATCTCACAGAGTTACATCTTTCCCTTCAAGAAACCTTTCGCTAAGGCTGTTCTTGTGGAATTGGCAAAGCGATATTTGGAAGATCATAGAGGGCTATGGTGAAAAAGGAAATATCTTCCGTTCAAAACTGGAAAGAAGCTTTCTGAGAAACTGCTCTGTGTCCTGTTAATTCATCTCACAGAGTTACATCTTTCCCTTCAAGAAGCCTTTCGCTAAGGCTGTTCTTGTGGAATTGGCAAAGGGATATTTTTAAGCCCATAGAGGGCTATGGTAAAAAAGGAAATATCTTCCGTTCAAAACTGGAAAGAAGCTTTCTGAGAAACTGCTCTGTGTTCTGTTAATTCATCTCACAGAGTTACATCTTTCCCTTCAAGAAGCCTTTGGCTAAGGCTGTTCTTGTGGAATTGGCAAAGGGATATTTGGAAGCCCATAGACGGCTATGGTGAAAAAGGAAATATCTTCCGTTCAAAATTGGAAAGAAGCTTTCTGAGAAACTGTTCTGTGTTCTGTGAATTCATCTCACAGAGTTACTTCTTTAACTTCAAGAAGCCTTTCGCTAAGGCTGTTCTTGTGGAATTGGCAAAGGGATATTTGGAAGCCCATAGAGGGCTATGGTGAAAAAGGAAATATCTTCCGTTCAAAACTGGAAAGAAGCTTTCTGAGAAACTGCTCTGTGTTCTGTGAATTCATCTCACAGAGTTACATCTTTCCCTTCAAGAAGCCTTTCGCTAAGGCTGTTCTTGTGGAATTGGCAAAGCGATATTTGGAAGCCCGTAGAGGGCTATGGTGAAAAAGGAAATATCTTCCGTTCAAAACTGGAAAGAAGCTTTCTGAGAAACTGCTCTGTGTTCTGTGAATTCATCTCACAGAGTTACATCGTTCCCTTCAAGAAGCCTTTCGCTAAGGCTGTTCTTCTGGAATTGGCAAAGGGATATTTCGAAGCCCATAGAGGGCTATGGTGAAAAAGGAAATATCTTCCGTTCAAAACTGGAAAGAAGCTTTCTGAGAAACTGCTCTGTGTTCTGTAAATTCATCTCACAGAGTTACATCTTTCCCTTCAAGAAGCCTTTCGCTAAGGCTGTTCTTGAGGAATTGGCAAAGGGATATTTGGAAGCCCATAGACGGCTATGGTGAAAAAGGAAATATCTTCCATTCAAAACTGGAAAGAAGCTTTCTGAGAAACTGCTCTGTGTTCTGTGAATTCATCTCACAGAGTTACATCTTTCCCTTCAAGAAGCCTTTCGCTAAGGCTGTTCTTGTGGTAATGGCAAAGGGATATTTGGAAGCCCATAGAGGCCTATGGTGAAAAAGGAAATATCTTCCGTTCAAAACTGGAAAGAAGCTTTCTGAGAAACTGCTCTGTGTTCTGTGAATTCATCTCACAGAGTTACATCTTCCCTTCAAGAAGCCTTTCGCTAAGGCTGTTCTTGTGGAATTGGCAAAGCGATATTTGGAAACCCATAGAGGCCTATGGTGAAAAAGGAAATATCTTCCGTTCAAAACTGGAAAGAAGCTTTCTGAGAAACTGCTCTGTGTTCTGTGAATTCATCTCACAGAGTTACATCTTTCCCTTCAAGAAGCCTTTCGCTAAGGCTGTTCTTGTGGAATTCGCAAAGGGATATTTGGAAGCCCATAGAGGGATATGGTGAAAAAGGAAATATCTTCCGTTCAAAACTGGAAAGAAGCTTTCTGAGAAACTGCTCTGTGTTCTGTGAATTCATCTCACAGAGTTACATCTTTCCCTTCAAGAAGCCTTTCGCTAAGGCTGTTCTTGTGGAAATGGCAAAGGGATATTTGGAAGCCCATAGAGGCCTATGGTGAAAAAGGAAATTTCTTCCGTTCAAAACTGGAAAGAAGCTTTCTGAGAAACTGCTCTGTGTTCTATGAATTCATCTCACAGAGTTACATCTTTCCCTTCAAGAAGCCTTTCGCTAAGGCTGTTCTTGTGGAATTGGCAAAGCGATATTTGGAAGCCCGTAGAGGGCTATGGTGAGAAAGGAAATATCTTCCGTTCAAAACTGGAAAGAAGCTTTCTGAGAAACTGCTCTGTGTTCTGTGAATTCATCTCACAGAGTTACATCTTTCCCTTCAAGAAGCCTTTCGCTAAGGCTGTTCTTGTGGAATTGGCAAAGGGATATTTGGAAGCCCATAGAGGGCTATGGTGAAAAAGGAAATATCTTCCGTTCAAAACTGGAAAGAAGCTTTCTGAGAAACTGCTCTGTGTTCTGTTAATTCATCTCACAGAGTTACATCTTTCCCTTCAAGAAGCCTTTCGCTAAGGCTGTTCTTGAGGAATTGGCAAAGGGATATTTGGAAGCCCATAGACGGCTATGGTGAAAAGGGAAATATCTTCCATTCAAAACTGGAAAGAAGCTTTCTGAGAAACTGCTCCGTGTTCTGTGAATTCATCTCACAGAGTTACATCTTTCCCTTCAAGAAGCCTTTCGCTAAGGCTGTTCTTGTGGAATTGGCAAAGCGATATTTGGAAACCCTTAGAGGGCTATGGTGAAAAAGGAAATATCTTCCGTTCAAAACTGGAAAGAAGCTTTCTGAGAAACTGCTCTGTGTTCTGTGAATTCATCTCACAGAGTTATATCTTTCCCTTCAAGAAGCCTTTCGCTAAGGCTGTTCTTGTGGAATTGGGAAAGGGATATTTGGAAGCCCATAGAGGCCTATGGTGAAAAAGGAAATATCTTCCGTTCAAAACTGGAAAGAAGCTTTCTGAGAAACTGCTCTGTGTTCTCTGAATTCATCTCACAGAGTTACATCTTTCCCTTCAAGAAGCCTTTCGCTAAGGCTGTTCTTGTGGAATTGGCAAAGGGATATTTGGAAGCCCATAGAGCGCTATGGTGAAAAAGGAAATATCTTCCGTTCAAAACTGGAAAGAAGCTTTCTGAGAAACTGCTCTGTGTTCCGGTAATTCATCTCAGAGAGTTACATCTTTCCCTTCAAGAAGCCTTTCGCTAAGGCTGTTCTTGTGGAAATGGCAAAGGGATATTTGGAAGCCCATAGACGGCTATGGTGAAAAAGGAAATATCTTCCGTTCAAAACTGGAAAGAAGCTTTCTGAGAAACTGCTCTGTGTTCTGTGAATTCATCTCACAGAGTTACATCTTTCCCTTCAAGAAGCCTTTCGCTAAGGCTGTTCTTGTGGAATTGGCAAAGGGATATTTGGAAGCCCATAGAGGCCTATGGAGAAAAAGGAAATATCTTCCGTTCAAAACTGGAAAGAAGCTTTCTGAGAAACTGCTCTGTGTTCTGTGAATTCATCTCACAGAGTTACATCTTTCCCTTCAAGAAGCCTTTCGCTAAGGCTGTTCTTGTGGAATTGGCAAAGGGATATTTGGAAGCCCATAGACGGCTATGGTGAAAAAGGAAATATCTTCCGTTCAAAACTGGAAAGAAGCTTTCTGAGAAACTGCTCTGTGTTCTGTTAATTCAACTCACAGAGTTACATCTTTCCCTTCAAGAAGCCTTTCGCTAAGGCTGTTCTTGTGGAATTGGCAAAGGGATATTTGGAAGCCCATAGAGGGCTATGGTGAAAAAGGAAATATCTTCCGTTCAAAACTGGAAAGAAGCTTTCTGAGAAACTGCTCTGTGTTCTGTTAATTCATCTCACAGAGTTACATCTTTCCCTTCAAGAAGCCTTTCGCTAAGGCTGTTCTTGTGGAATTGGCAAACTGATATTTGGAAGCCCATAGAGGGCTATGGTGAAAAAGGAAATATCTTCCGTTCAAAACTTGAAAGAAGCTTTCTGAGAAACTGCTCTGTGTTCTGGGAATTCATCTCACAGAGTTACATCTTTCCCTTCAAGAAGCCTTTGGCTAAGGCTGTTCTTGCGGAATTGGCAAAGCGATATTTGGAAGCCCATAGACGGCTATGGTGAAAAAGGAAATATCTTCCGTACAAAATTTGAAAGAAGCTTTCTGAGAAACTGCTCTGTGTTCTGTGAATTCATCTCACAGAGTTACTTCTTTCCCTTCAAGAAGCCTTTCGCTAAGGCTGTTCTTGTGAAATTGGCAAAGGGATATTTGGAAGCCCATAGAGGGCTATGGTGAAAAAGGAAATATCTTCCGTTCAAAACTGGAAAGAAGCTTTCTGAGAAACTGCTCTGTGTTCTGTGAATTCATCTCACAGAGTTACATCTTTCACTTCAAGAAGCCTTTCGCTAAGGCTGTTCTTGTGGAATTGGCAAAGGGATATTTGGAAGCCCATAGAGGCCTATGGTGAAAAACGAAATATCTTCCGTTCAAAACTGGAAAGAAGCTTTCTGAGAAACTGCTCTGTGTTGTCTGAATTCATCTCACAGAGTTACATCTTTCCCTTCAAGAAGCCTTTCGCTAGGGCTGTTCTTGTGGAATTGACAAAGGGATATTTGGAAACCCATAGAGGCCTATGGTGAAAAAGGAAATATCTTCCGTTCAAAACTGGAAAGAAGCTTTCTGAGAAACTGCTCTGTGTTCTGTGAATTCATCTCACAGAGTTACATCTTTCCCTTCAAGAAGCCTTTCGCTAAGGCTGTTCTTGTGGAATTCGCAAAGGGATATTTGGAAGCCCATAGAGGGATATGGTGAAAAAGGAAATATCTTCCGTTCAAAACTGGAAAGAAGCTTTCTGAGAAACTGGTCTGTGTTCTGTGAATTCATCTCACAGAGTTACATCTTTCCCTTCAAGAAGCCTTTCGCTAAGGCTGTTCTTGTGGAAATGGCAAAGGGATATTTGGAAGCCCATAGAGGCCTATGGTGAAAAAGGAAATTTCTTCCGTTCAAAACTGGAAAGAAGCTTTCTGAGAAACTGCTCTGTGTTCTATGAATTCATCTCACAGAGTTACATCTTTCCCTTCAAGAAGCCTTTCGCTAAGGCTGTTCTTGTGGAATTGGCAAAGCGATATTTGGAAGCCCGTAGAGGGCTATGGTGAGAAAGGAAATATCTTCCGTTCAAAACTGGAAAGAAGCTTTCTGAGAAACTGCTCTGTGTTCTGTGAATTCATGTCACAGAGTTACATCTTTCCCTTCAAGAAGCCTTTCGCTAAGGCTGTTCTTGTGGAATTGGCAAAGGGATATTTGGAAGCCCATAGAGGGCTATGGTGAAAAAGGAAATATCTTCCGTTCAAAACTGGAAAGAAGCTTTCTGAGAAACTGCTCTGTGTTCTGTTAATTCATCTCACAGAGTTACATCTTTCCCTTCAAGAAGCCTTTCGCTAAGGCTGTTCTTGAGGAATTGGCAAAGGGATATTTGGAAGCCCATAGACGGCTATGGTGAAAAGGGAAATATCTTCCATTCAAAACTGGAAAGAAGCTTTCTGAGAAACTGCTCCGTGTTCTGTGAATTCATCTCACAGAGTTACATCTTTCCCTTCAAGAAGCCTTTCGCTAAGGCTGTTCTTGTGGAATTGGCAAAGCGATATTTGGAAACCCATAGAGGGCTATGGTGAAAAAGGAAATATCTTCCGTTCAAAACTGGAAAGAAGCTTTCTGAGAAACTGCTCTGTGTTCTGTGAATTCATCTCACAGAGTTACATCTTTCCCTTCAAGAAGCCTTTCGCTAATGCTGTTCTTGTGGAATTGGCAAAGGGATATTTGGAATCCCATAGAGGGCTATGGTGAAAAAGGAAATTTCTTCCGTTCAAAACTGGAAAGAAGCTTTCTGAGAAACTGCTCTGTGTTCTATGAATTCATCTCACAGAGTTACACCTTTCCCTTCAAGAAGCCTTTCGCTAAGGCTGTTCTTGTGGAATTGGCAAAGCGATATTTGGAAGCCCGTAGAGGGCTATGGTGAAAAAGGAAATATCTTCCGTTCAAAACTGGAAAGAAGCTTTCTGAGAAACTGCTCTGTGTTCTGTGAATTCATCTCACAGAGTTATATCTTTCCCTTCAAGAAGCCTTTCGCTAAGGCTGTTCTTGTGGAATTGGCAAAGGGATATTTGGAAGCCCATAGAGGGCTATGGTGAAAAAGGAAATATCTTCCGTTCAAAACTGGAAAGAAGCTTTCTGAGAAACTGCTCTGTGTTCTGTTAATTCATCTCACAGAGTTACATCTTTCCCTTCAAGAAGCCTTTCGCTAAGGCTGTGCTTGAGGAATTGGCAAAGGGATATTTGGAAGCCCATAGACGGCTATGGTGAAAAAGGAAATATCTTCCATTCAAAACTGGAAAGAAGCTTTCTGAGAAACTGCTCTGTGTTCTGTTAATTCATCTCACAGAGTTACATCTTTCCCTTCAAGAAGCCTTTCGCTAATGCTGTTCTTGTGGAATTGGCAAAGGGATATTTGGAAACCCATAGAGGGCTATGGTGAAAAAGGAAATTTCTTCCGTTCAAAACTGGAAAGAAGCTTTCTGAGAAACTGCTCTGTGTTCTATGAATTCATCTCACAGAGTTACATCTTTCCCTTCAAGAAGCCTTTCGCTAAGGCTGTTCTTGTGGAATTGGCAAAGCGATATTTGGAAGCCCGTAGAGGGCTATGGTGAAAAAGGAAATATCTTCCGTTCAAAACTGGAAAGAAGCTTTCTGAGAAACTGCTCTGTGTTCTATGAATTCATCTCACAGAGTTACATCTTTCCCTTCAAGAAGCCTTTCGCTAAGGCTGTTCTTGTGGAATTGGCAAAGCGATATTTGGAAGCCCGTAGAGGGCTATGGTGAAAAAGGAAATATCTTCCGTTCAAAACTGGAAAGAAGCTTTCTGAGAAACTGCTGTGTGTTCTGTGAATTCATCTCACAGAGTTACATCTTTCCCTTCAAGAAGCCTTTCGCTAAGGCTGTTCTTCTGGAATTGGCAAAGGGATATTTGGAAGCCCATAGAGGGCTATGGTGAAAAAGGAAATATCTTCCGTTCAAAACTGGAAAGAAGCTTTCTGAGAAACTGTTCTGTGTTCTGTGAATTCATCTCACAGAGTTACATCTTTCCCTTCAAGAAGCCTTTCGCTAAGGCTGTTCTTGTGGAATTGGCAAAGGGATATTTGGAAGCCCATAGACGGCTATGGTGAAAAAGGAAATATCTTCCGTTCAAAACTGGAAAGAAGCTTTCTGAGAAACTGCTCTGTGTTCTGTTAATTCATCTCACAGAGTTACATCTTTCCCTTCAAGAAGCCTTTCGCTAAGGCTGTTCTTGTGGAATTGGCAAAGGGATATTTGGAAGCCCATAGAGGCCTATGGTGAAAAAGGAAATATCTTCCGTTCAAAACTGGAAAGAAGCTTTCTGAGAAACTGCTCTGTGTTCTGTGAATTCATCTCACAGAGTTACATCTTTCCCTTCAAGAAGCCTTTCGCTAAGGCTGTTCTTGTGGAATTGGCAAGGGGATATTTGGAAGCCCATAGACGGCTATGGTGAAAAAGGAAATATCTTCCGTACAAAACTGGAAAGAAGCTTTCTGAGAAACTGCTCTGTGTTCTGTGAATCCATCTCACAGAGTTACATCTTTCCCTTCAAGAAACCTTTCGCTAAGGCTGTTCTTGTGGAATTGGCAAAGCGATATTTGGAAGATCATAGAGGGCTATGGTGAAAAAGGAAATATCTTCCGTTCAAAACTGGAAAGAAGCTTTCTGAGAAACTGCTCTGTGTCCTGTTAATTCATCTCACAGAGTTACATCTTTCCCTTCAAGAAGCCTTTCGCTAAGGCTGTTCTTGTGGAATTGGCAAAGGGATATTTTTAAGCCCATAGAGGGCTATGGTAAAAAAGGAAATATCTTCCGTTCAAAACTGGAAAGAAGCTTTCTGAGAAACTGCTCTGTGTTCTGTTAATTCATCTCACAGAGTTACATCTTTCCCTTCAAGAAGCCTTTGGCTAAGGCTGTTCTTGTGGAATTGGCAAAGGGATATTTGGAAGCCCATAGACGGCTATGGTGAAAAAGGAAATATCTTCCGTTCAAAATTGGAAAGAAGCTTTCTGAGAAACTGTTCTGTGTTCTGTGAATTCATCTCACAGAGTTACTTCTTTAACTTCAAGAAGCCTTTCGCTAAGGCTGTTCTTGTGGAATTGGCAAAGGGATATTTGGAAGCCCATAGAGGGCTATGGTGAAAAAGGAAATATCTTCCGTTCAAAACTGGAAAGAAGCTTTCTGAGAAACTGCTCTGTGTTCTGTGAATTCATCTCACAGAGTTACATCTTTCCCTTCAAGAAGCCTTTCGCTAAGGCTGTTCTTGTGGAATTGGCAAAGCGATATTTGGAAGCCCGTAGAGGGCTATGGTGAAAAAGGAAATATCTTCCGTTCAAAACTGGAAAGAAGCTTTCTGAGAAACTGCTCTGTGTTCTGTGAATTCATCTCACAGAGTTACATCGTTCCCTTCAAGAAGCCTTTCGCTAAGGCTGTTCTTCTGGAATTGGCAAAGGGATATTTCGAAGCCCATAGAGGGCTATGGTGAAAAAGGAAATATCTTCCGTTCAAAACTGGAAAGAAGCTTTCTGAGAAACTGCTCTGTGTTCTGTGAATTCATCTCACAGAGTTACATCTTTCCCTTCAAGAAGCCTTTCGCTAAGGCTGTTCTTGTGGAATTGGCAAAGGGATATTTGGAAGCCCATAGAGGGCTATGGTGAAAAAGGAAATATCTTCCGTTCAAAACTGGAAAGAAGCTTTCTGAGAAACTGCTCTGTGTTCTGTTAATTCATCTCACAGAGTTACATCTTTCCCTTCAAGAAGCCTTTCGCTAAGGCTGTTCTTGAGGAATTGGCAAAGGGATATTTGGAAGCCCATAGACGGCTATGGTGAAAAGGGAAATATCTTCCATTCAAAACTGGAAAGAAGCTTTCTGAGAAACTGCTCCGTGTTCTGTGAATTCATCTCACAGAGTTACATCTTTCCCTTCAAGAAGCCTTTCGCTAAGGCTGTTCTTGTGGAATTGGCAAAGCGATATTTGGAAACCCTTAGAGGGCTATGGTGAAAAAGGAAATATCTTCCGTTCAAAACTGGAAAGAAGCTTTCTGAGAAACTGCTCTGTGTTCTGTGAATTCATCTCACAGAGTTATATCTTTCCCTTCAAGAAGCCTTTCGCTAAGGCTGTTCTTGTGGAATTGGGAAAGGGATATTTGGAAGCCCATAGAGGCCTATGGTGAAAAAGGAAATATCTTCCGTTCAAAACTGGAAAGAAGCTTTCTGAGAAACTGCTCTGTGTTCTCTGAATTCATCTCACAGAGTTACATCTTTCCCTTCAAGAAGCCTTTCGCTAAGGCTGTTCTTGTGGAATTGGCAAAGGGATATTTGGAAGCCCATAGAGCGCTATGGTGAAAAAGGAAATATCTTCCGTTCAAAACTGGAAAGAAGCTTTCTGAGAAACTGCTCTGTGTTCCGGTAATTCATCTCAGAGAGTTACATCTTTCCCTTCAAGAAGCCTTTCGCTAAGGCTGTTCTTGTGGAAATGGCAAAGGGATATTTGGAAGCCCATAGACGGCTATGGTGAAAAAGGAAATATCTTCCGTTCAAAACTGGAAAGAAGCTTTCTGAGAAACTGCTCTGTGTTCTGTGAATTCATCTCACAGAGTTACATCTTTCCCTTCAAGAAGCCTTTCGCTAAGGCTGTTCTTGTGGAATTGGCAAAGGGATATTTGGAAGCCCATAGAGGCCTATGGTGAAAAAGGAAATATCTTCCGTTCAAAACTGGAAAGAAGCTTTCTGAGAAACTGCTCTGTGTTCTGTGAATTCATCTCACAGAGTTACATCTTTCCCTTCAAGAAGCCTTTCGCTAAGGCTGTTCTTGTGGAATTGGCAAAGGGATATTTGGAAGCCCATAGACGGCTATGGTGAAAAAGGAAATATCTTCCGTTCAAAACTGGAAAGAAGCTTTCTGAGAAACTGCTCTGTGTTCTGTTAATTCAACTCACAGAGTTACATCTTTCCCTTCAAGAAGCCTTTCGCTAAGGCTGTTCTTGTGGAATTGGCAAAGGGATATTTGGAAGCCCATAGAGGGCTATGGTGAAAAAGGAAATATCTTCCGTTCAAAACTGGAAAGAAGCTTTCTGAGAAACTGCTCTGTGTTCTGTTAATTCATCTCACAGAGTTACATCTTTCCCTTCAAGAAGCCTTTCGCTAAGGCTGTTCTTGTGGAATTGGCAAACTGATATTTGGAAGCCCATAGAGGGCTATGGTGAAAAAGGAAATATCTTCCGTTCAAAACTTGAAAGAAGCTTTCTGAGAAACTGCTCTGTGTTCTGGGAATTCATCTCACAGAGTTACATCTTTCCCTTCAAGAAGCCTTTGGCTAAGGCTGTTCTTGCGGAATTGGCAAAGCGATATTTGGAAGCCCATAGACGGCTATGGTGAAAAAGGAAATATCTTCCGTACAAAATTTGAAAGAAGCTTTCTGAGAAACTGCTCTGTGTTCTGTGAATTCATCTCACAGAGTTACTTCTTTCCCTTCAAGAAGCCTTTCGCTAAGGCTGTTCTTGTGAAATTGGCAAAGGGATATTTGGAAGCCCGTAGAGGGCTATGGTGAAAAAGGAAATATCTTCCGTTCAAAACTGGAAAGAAGCTTTCTGAGAAACTGCTCTGTGTTCTGTGAATTCATCTCACAGAGTTACATCTTTCCCTTCAAGAAGCCTTTCGCTAAGGCTGTTCTTGTGGAATTGGCAAAGGGATATTTGGAAGCCCATAGAGGCCTATGGTGAAAAACGAAATATCTTCCGTTCAAAACTGGAAAGAAGCTTTCTGAGAAACTGCTCTGTGTTGTCTGAATTCATCTCACAGAGTTACATCTTTCCCTTCAAGAAGCCTTTCGCTAGGGCTGTTCTTGTGGAATTGACAAAGGGATATTTGGAAGCCCATATAGGGCTATGGTGAAAAAGGAAATATCTTCCGTTCAAAACTGGAAAGAAGCTTTCTGAGAAACTGCTCTGTGTTCTGTGAATTCATCTCACAGAGTTACATCTTTCCCTTCAAGAAGCCTTTCGCTAAGGCTGTTCTTGTGGAATTGGCAAAGGGATATTTGGAGCCCATAGAGGGCTATGGTGAAAAAGGAAATTTCTTCCGTTCAAAACTGGAAAGAAGCTTTCTGAGAAACTGCTGTGTGTTCTATGAATTCATCTCACAGAGTTACATCTTTCCCTTCAAGAAGCCTTTCGCTAAGGCTGTTCTTGTGGAATTGGCAAAGGGATATTTGGAAGCCCATAGACGGCTATGGTGAAAAAGGAAATATCTTCCGTTCAAAACTGGAAAGAAGCTTTCTGAGAAACTGCTCTGTGTTCTGTAAATTCATCTCACAGAGTTACATCTTTCCCTTCAACAAGCCTTTCGCTAAGGCTGTTCTTGTGGAATTGGCAAAGGGATATTCGGAAGCCCATAGAGGGCTATGGTGAAAAAGGAAATATCTTCCGTTCAAAACTGGAAAGAAGCTTTCTGAGAAACTGCTCTGTGTTCTGTTAATTCATCTCACAGAGTTACATCTTTCCCTTCAAGAAGCCTTTCGCTAAGGCTGTTCTTGAGGAATTGGCAAAGGGATATTTGGAAGCCCATAGACGGCTATGGTTAAAAAGGAAATATCTTCAGTTCAAAACTGGAAAGAAGCTTTCTGAGAAACTGCTCTGTGTTCTGTTAATTCATCTCACGGAGTTACATCTTTCCCTTCAAGAAGCCTTTCGCTAAGTCTGTTCTTGTGGAATTGGCAAAGGGATATTTGGAAGCCCATAGAGGGCTATGGTGAAAAAGGAAATATCTTCCGTTCAAAACTGGAAAGAAGCTTTCAGAGAAACTGCTCTGTGTTCTGTTAATTCATCCCACAGAGTTACATCTTTCCCTTCAAGAATCCTTTCGCTAAGGCTGTTCTTGTGGAATTGGCAAAGGGATATTTGGAAGCCCATAGACGGCTATGGTGAAAAAGGAAATATCTTCCGTTCAAAACTGGAAAGAAGCTTTCTGAGAAACTGCTCTGTGTTCTGTGAATTCATCTCACAGAGTTACATCTTTCCCTTCAAGAAGCCTTTCGCTAAGGCTGTTCTTGTGGAATTGGCAAAGCGATATTTGGAAGCCCATAGAGGGCTATGGTGAAAAAGGAAATATCTTCCGTTCAAAACTGGAAAGAAGCTTTCTGAGAAACTGCTCTGTGTTCTGTGAATTCATCTCACAGAGTTACATCTTTCCCTTCAAGAAGCCTTTGTCTAAGGCTGTTCTTGTGGAATTGGCAAAGGGATATTTGGAAGCCCATAGACGGCTATGGTGAAAAATTAAATTTCTTCCCTTCAAAACTGGAAAGAAGTTTTCTGTGAAACTGCTCTGTGTTATGTGAATTATTCTCACAGAGTTACTTCTTTCCCTTCAAGAAGCCTTTGGCTAAGGCTGTTCTTGAGGAATTGGCAAAGGGATATTTGGAAGCCCATAGACGGCTATGGTGAAAAAGGAAATATCTTCCATTCAAAACTGGAAAGAAGCTTTCTGAGATACTGCTCTGTGTTCTGTGAATTCATCTCACAGAGTTACATCTTTCCCTTCAAGAAGCCTTTCACTAAGGCTGTTCTTGTGGAATTGGCAAAGCGATATTTGGAAACCAATAGAGGGCTATGGTGAAAAAGGAAATATCTTCCGTTCAAAACTGGAAAGAAGCTTTCTGAGAAACTGCTCTGTGTTCTGTGAATTCATCTCACAGAGTTACATCTTTCCCTTCAAGAAGCCTTTCGCTAAGGCTGTTCTTGTGGAATTGGCAAAGGGATATTTCGAAGCCCATAGAGGGCTATGGTGAAAAAGGAAATATCTTCCGTTCAAAACTGGAAAGAAGCTTTCTGAGAAACTGCTCGGTGTTCTGTGAATTCATCTCACAGAGTTACATCTTTCCCTTCAAGAAGCCTTTCGCTAAGGCTGTTCTTGAGGAATTGGCAAAGGGATATTTGGAAGCCCATAGACGGCTATGGTTAAGAAGGAAATATCTTCCGTTCAAAACTGGAAAGAAGCTTTCTGAGAAACAGCTCTGTTTTCTGTGAATTCATCTCACAGAGTTACATCTTTCCTTTCAAGAAGCCTTTCGCTAAGGCTGTTCTTGTGGAATTGGCAAAGCGATATTTGGAAACCCATAGAGGGCTATGGTGAAAAAGGAAATAACTTCCGTTCAAAACTGGAAAAAAGCTTTCTGAGAAACTGCTCTGTGTTCTGCTAATTCATCTCACAGAGTTACACCTTTCCCTTCAAGAAGTCTTTCTCTAAGGCTGTTCTTGTGGAATTGGCAAAGGGATATTTGGAAGCCCATAGAGGCCTATGGTGAAAAAGGCAATACCTTCCGTTCAAAACTGGAAAGAAGCTTCTGAGAAACTGCTCTGTGTTCTGTGAATTCATCTCACAGAGTTACATCTTTCCCTTCAAGAAGCCTTTCGCTAAGGCTGTTCTTGTGGAATTGGCAAAGGGATATTTGGAAGCCCATAGACGGCTATGGTGAAAAAGGAAATATCTTCCGTTCAAAACTGGAAAGAAGCTTTCTGAGAAACTGCTCTCTGTTCTGTTAATTCATCTCACAGATTTACATCTTTCCCTACAAGAAGCCTTTCGCTAAGGCTGTTCTTGTGGAATTGGCAAAGCGATATTTGGTAGCCCGTAGAGGGCTATGGTGAAAAAGGAAATATCTTCCGTTCAAAACTGGAAAGAAGCTTTCTGAGAAACTGCTCTGTGTTCTGTTAATTCATCTCACAGAGTTACATCTTTCCCTTCAAGAAGCCTTTCGCTAAGGCTGTTCTTGTGGAATTGGCAAAGGGATATTTCGAAGCCCATAGAGGGCTATGGTGAAAAAGGAAATATCTTCCGTTCAAAACTGGAAAGAAGCTTTCTGAGAAACTGCTCTGTGTTCTGTTAATTCATCTCACAGAGTTACATCTTTCCCTTCAAGAAGCCTTTCGCTAAGGCTGTTCTTGAGGAATTGGCAAAGGGATATTTGGAAGCCCATAGACGGCTATGGTGAAAAAGGAAATATCTTCCGTTCAAAACTGGAAAGAAGCTTTCTGAGAAACTGCTCTGTGTTCTGTTAATTCATCTCATAGCGTTACATCTTTCCCTTCAAAAAGCCTTTCGCTAAGGCTGTTCTTGTGGAATTGGCAAAGGGATATTTGGAAGCCCATAGAGGGCTATGGTGAAAAAGGAAATATCTTCCGTTCAAAACTGGAAAGAAGCTTTCTGAGAAACTGCTCTGTGTTCTGTTAATTCATCTAACAGAGTTACATCTTTCCCTTCAAGAAGCCTTTCACTAAGGCTGTTCTTGTGGAATTGGCAAAGGGATATTTGGAAGCCCATAGAGGGCTATGGTGAAAAAGGAAATATCTTCCGTTCAAAACTGGAAAGAAGCTTTCTGAGAAACTGCTCTGTGTTCTGTTAATTCATCGCACAGAGTTACATCTTTCCCTTCAATAATCCTTTCGCTAAGGCTGTTCTTGTGGAATTGGAAAAGGGATATTTGGAAGCCCATAGACGGCTATGGTGAAAAAGGAAATATCTTCCGTTCAAAACTGGAAAGAAGCTTTCTGAGAAACTGCTCTGTGTTCTGTGAATTCATCTCACAGAGTTACATCTTTCCCTTCAAGAAGCCTTTCGCTAAGGCTGTTCTTGTGGAATTGGCAAAGCGATATTTGGAAGCCCATAGAGGGCTATGGTGAAAAAGGAAATATCTTCCGTTCAAAACTGGAAAGAAGCTTTCTGAGAAACTGCTCTGTGTTCTGTTAATTCATCTCACAGAGTTACATCTTTCCCTTCAAGAAGCCTTTGGCTAAGGCTGTTCTTGTGGAATTGGCAAAGGGATATTTGGAAGCCCATAGACGGCTATGGTGAAAAAGGAAATTTCTTCCCTTCAAAACTGGAAAGAAGTTTTCTGAGAAACTGCTCTGTGTTATGTGAATTATTCTCACAGAGTTACTTCTTTCCCTTCAAGAAGCCTTTGGCTAAGGCTGTTCTTGTGGAATGGCAAAGGGATATTTGGAAGCCCATAGAGGGCTATGGTGAAAAAGGAAATATCTTCCGTTCAAAACTGGAAAGAAGCTTTCTGAGAAACTGCTCTGTGTTCTGTGAATTCATCTCACAGAGTTACATCTTTCCCTTCAAGAAGCCTTTCGCTAAGGCTGTTCTTGTGGAATTGGCAAAGCGATATTTGGAAGCCCATAGAGGGCTATGGTGAAAAAGGAAATATCTTCCGTTCAAAACTGGAAAGAAGCTTTCTGAGAAACTGCTCTGTGTTCTGTGAATTCATCTCACAGAGTTACATCTTTCCCTTCAAGAAGCCTTTGTCTAAGGCTGTTCTTGTGGAATTGGCAAAGGGATATTTGGAAGCCCATAGACGGCTATGGTGAAAAATTAAATTTCTTCCCTTCAAAACTGGAAAGAAGTTTTCTGAGAAACTGCTCTGTGTTATGTGAATTATTCTCACAGAGTTACTTCTTTCCCTTCAAGAAGCCTTTGGCTAAGGCTGTTCTTGAGGAATTGGCAAAGGGATATTTGGAAGCCCATAGACGGCTATGGTGAAAAAGGAAATATCTTCCATTCAAAACTGGAAAGAAGCTTTCTGAGATACTGCTCTGTGTTCTGTGAATTCATCTCACAGAGTTACATCTTTCCCTTCAAGAAGCCTTTCACTAAGGCTGTTCTTGTGGAATTGGCAAAGCGATATTTGGAAACCAATAGAGGGCTATGGTGAAAAAGGAAATATCTTCCGTTCAAAACTGGAAAGAAGCTTTCTGAGAAACTGCTCTGTGTTCTGTGAATTCATCTCACAGAGTTACATCTTTCCCTTCAAGAAGCCTTTCGCTAAGGCTGTTCTTGTGGAATTGGCAAAGGGATATTTCGAAGCCCATAGAGGGCTATGGTGAAAAAGGAAATATCTTCCGTTCAAAACTGGAAAGAAGCTTTCTGAGAAACTGCTCTGTGTTCTGTGAATTCATCTCACAGAGTTACATCTTTCCCTTCAAGAAGCCTTTCGCTAAGGCTGTTCTTGAGGAATTGGCAAAGGGATATTTGGAAGCCCATAGACGGCTATGGTTAAGAAGGAAATATCTTCCGTTCAAAACTGGAAAGAAGCTTTCTGAGAAACAGCTCTGTTTTCTGTGAATTCATCTCACAGAGTTACATCTTTCCTTTCAAGAAGCCTTTCGCTAAGGCTGTTCTTGTGGAATTGGCAAAGCGATATTTGGAAACCCATAGAGGGCTATGGTGAAAAAGGAAATAACTTCCGTTCAAAACTGGAAAAAAGCTTTCTGAGAAACTGCTCTGTGTTCTGCTAATTCATCTCACAGAGTTACACCTTTCCCTTCAAGAAGTCTTTCTCTAAGGCTGTTCTTGTGGAATTGGCAAAGGGATATTTGGAAGCCCATAGAGGCCTATGGTGAAAAAGGCAATACCTTCCGTTCAAAACTGGAAAGAAGCTTCTGAGAAACTGCTCTGTGTTCTGTGAATTCATCTCACAGAGTTACATCTTTCCCTTCAAGAAGCCTTTCGCTAAGGCTGTTCTTGTGGAATTGGCAAAGGGATATTTGGAAGCCCATAGACGGCTATGGTGAAAAAGGAAATATCTTCCGTTCAAAACTGGAAAGAAGCTTTCTGAGAAACTGCTCTCTGTTCTGTTAATTCATCTCACAGATTTACATCTTTCCCTACAAGAAGCCTTTCGCTAAGGCTGTTCTTGTGGAATTGGCAAAGCGATATTTGGTAGCCCGTAGAGGGCTATGGTGAAAAAGGAAATATCTTCCGTTCAAAACTGGAAAGAAGCTTTCTGAGAAACTGCTCTGTGTTCTGTTAATTCATCTCACAGAGTTACATCTTTCCCTTCAAGAAGCCTTTCGCTAAGGCTGTTCTTGTGGAATTGGCAAAGGGATATTTCGAAGCCCATAGAGGGCTATGGTGAAAAAGGAAATATCTTCCGTTCAAAACTGGAAAGAAGCTTTCTGAGAAACTGCTCTGTGTTCTGTTAATTCATCTCACAGAGTTACATCTTTCCCTTCAAGAAGCCTTTCGCTAAGGCTGTTCTTGAGGAATTGGCAAAGGGATATTTGGAAGCCCATAGACGGCTATGGTGAAAAAGGAAATATCTTCCGTTCAAAACTGGAAAGAAGCTTTCTGAGAAACTGCTCTGTGTTCTGTTAATTCATCTCATAGCGTTACATCTTTCCCTTCAAAAAGCCTTTCGCTAAGGCTGTTCTTGTGGAATTGGCAAAGGGATATTTGGAAGCCCATAGAGGGCTATGGTGAAAAAGGAAATATCTTCCGTTCAAAACTGGAAAGAAGCTTTCTGAGAAACTGCTCTGTGTTCTGTTAATTCATCTAACAGAGTTACATCTTTCCCTTCAAGAAGCCTTTCACTAAGGCTGTTCTTGTGGAATTGGCAAAGGGATATTTGGAAGCCCATAGAGGGCTATGGTGAAAAAGGAAATATCTTCCGTTCAAAACTGGAAAGAAGCTTTCTGAGAAACTGCTCTGTGTTCTGTTAATTCATCGCACAGAGTTACATCTTTCCCTTCAATAATCCTTTCGCTAAGGCTGTTCTTGTGGAATTGGAAAAGGGATATTTGGAAGCCCATAGACGGCTATGGTGAAAAAGGAAATATCTTCCGTTCAAAACTGGAAAGAAGCTTTCTGAGAAACTGCTCTGTGTTCTGTGAATTCATCTCACAGAGTTACATCTTTCCCTTCAAGAAGCCTTTCGCTAAGGCTGTTCTTGTGGAATTGGCAAAGCGATATTTGGAAGCCCATAGAGGGCTATGGTGAAAAAGGAAATATCTTCCGTTCAAAACTGGAAAGAAGCTTTCTGAGAAACTGCTCTGTGTTCTGTTAATTCATCTCACAGAGTTACATCTTTCCCTTCAAGAAGCCTTTGGCTAAGGCTGTTCTTGTGGAATTGGCAAAGGGATATTTGGAAGCCCATAGACGGCTATGGTGAAAAAGGAAATTTCTTCCCTTCAAAACTGGAAAGAAGTTTTCTGAGAAACTGCTCTGTGTTATGTGAATTATTCTCACAGAGTTACTTCTTTCCCTTCAAGAAGCCTTTGGCTAAGGCTGTTCTTGTGGAATGGCAAAGGGATATTTGGAAGCCCATAGAGGGCTATGGTGAAAAAGGAAATATCTTCCGTTCAAAACTGGAAAGAAGCTTTCTGAGAAACTGCTCTGTGTTCTGTTAATTCATCTCACAGAGTTACATCTTTCCCTTCAAGAAGCCTTTCGCTAAGGCTGTTCTTGTGGAATTGGCAAAGGGATATTTGGAAGCCCATAGAGGGCTATGGTGAAAAAGGAAATATCTTCCGTTCAAAACTGGAAAGAAGCTTTCTGAGAAACTGCTCTGTGTTCTGTTAATTCATCTCACAGAGTTACATCTTTCCCTTCAAGAAGCCTTTCGCTAAGGTTGTTCTTGTGGAGTTGGTAAAGCGATATTTAGAAGCCCCTAGAGGGCTATGGTGAAAAAGGAAATATCTTCCGTTCAAAACTGGAAAGAAGCTTTCTGAGAAACTGCTCTGTGTTCTGTGAATTCATCTCACAGAGTTACATCTTTCCCTTCAAGAAGCCTTTCGCTAAGGCTGTTCTTGTGGAATTGGCAAAGGGATATTTGGAAGCCCATAGAGGGCTATGGTGAAAAAGGAAATATCTTCCGTACAAAACTGGAAAGAAGCTTTCTGAGAAACTGCTCTGTGTTCTGTGAATTCATCTCACAGAGTTACATCTTTCCCTTCAAGAAGCCTTTCGCTAAGGCTGTTCTTGTGGAATTGGCAAAGGGATATTTGGAAGCCCATAGACGGCTGTGGTGAAAAAGGAAATATCTTCCGTTCAAAACTGGAAAGAAGCTTTCTGAGAAACTGCTCTGTGTTCTGTGAATTCATCTCAAAGAGTTACATCTTTCTCTTCAAGAAGCCTTTCGCTAAGGCTGTTCTTGTGGAATTGGCAAAGGGATATTTGGAAGCCCATAGAGGCCTATGGTGAAAAAGGAAATATCTTCCGTTCAAAACTGGAAAGAAGCTTTCTGAGAAACTGCTCTGTGTTCTCTGAATTCATCTCACAGAGTTACATCTTTCTCTTCAAGAAGCCTTTCGCTAAGGCTGTTCTTGTGGAATTGGCAAAGGGATATTTGGAAGCCCATAGAGCGCTATGGTGAAAAAGGAAATATCTTCCGTTCAAAACTGGAAAGAAGCTTTCTGAGAAACTGCTCTGTGTTCCGGTAATTCATCTCAGAGAGTTACATCTTTCCCTTCAAGAAGCCTTTCGCTAAGGCTGTTCTTGTGGAAATGGCAAAGGGATATTTGGAAGCCCATAGACGGCTATGGTGAAAAAGGAAATATCTTCCGTTCAAAACTGGAAAGAAGCTTTCTGAGAAACTGCTCTGTGTTCTGTTAATTCAACTCACAGAGTTACATCTTTCCCTTCAAGAAGCCTTTCGCTAAGGCTGTTCTTGTGGAATTGGCAAAGGGATATTTGGAAGCCCATAGAGGGCTATGGTGAAAAAGGAAATATCTTCCGTTCAAAACTGGAAAGAAGCTTTCTGAGAAACTGCTCTGTGTTCTGTTAATTCATCTCACAGAGTTACATCTTTCCCTTCAAGAAGCCTTTCGCTAAGGCTGTTCTTGTGGAATTGGCAAACTGATATTTGGAAGCCCATAGACGGCTATGGTGAAAAAGGAAATATCTTCCGTTCAAAACTTGAAAGAAGCTTTCTGAGAAACTGCTCTGTGTTCTGTGAATTCATCTCACAGAGTTACATCTTTCCCTTCAAGAAGCCTTTGGCTAAGGCTGTTCTTGCGGAATTGGCAAAGCGATATTTGGAAGCCCATAGACGGCTATGGTGAAAAAGGAAATATCTTCCGTTCAAAATTGGAAAGAAGCTTTCTGAGAAACTGCTCTGTGTTCTGTGAATTCATCTCACAGAGTTACTTCTTTCCCTTCAAGAAGCCTTTCGCTAAGGCTGTTCTTGTGAAATTGGCAAAGGGATATTTGGAAGCCCATAGAGGGCTATGGTGAAAAAGTAAATATCTTCCGTTCAAAACTGGAAAGAAGCTTTCTGAGAAACTGCTCTGTGTTCTGTGAATTCATCTCACAGAGTTACATCTTTCCCTTCAAGAAGCCTTTCGCTAAGGCTGTTCTTGTGGAATTGGCAAAGGGATATTTGGAAGCCCATAGAGTCCTATGGTGAAAAAGGAAATATCTTCCGTTCAAAACTGGAAAGAAGCTTTCTGAGAAACTGCTCTGTGTTCTCTGAATTCATCTCACAGAGTTACATCTTTCCCTTCAAGAAGCCTTTCGCTAAGGCTGTTCTTGTGGAATTGGCAAAGGGATATTTGGAAGCCCATAGAGGGCTATGGTGAAAAAGGAAATATCCTCAGTTCAAAACTGGAAAGAAGCTTTCTGAGAAACTGTTCTGTGTTCTGTTAATTCATCTCACAGAGTTACATCTTTCCCTTCAAGAAGCCTTTCGGTAAGGCTGTTCTTGTGGAATTGGCAAAGGGACATTTGGAAGCCCATAGAGGGCTATGGTGAAAAAGGAAATATCTTCCGTTCAAAACTGGAAAGAAGCTTTCTGAGAAACTGCTCTGTGTTCTGTTAATTCATCTCACAGAGTTACATGTTTCCCTTCAAGAAGCCTTTGGCTAAAGCTGTTCTTGTGGAATTGGCAAAGGGATATTTGGAAGCCCATAGAGGGCTATGGTGAAAAAGGAAATATCTTCCGTTCAAAACTGGAAAGAAGCTTTCTGAGAAACTGCTCTGTGTTCTGTGAATTCATCTCACAGAGTTACATCTTTCCCTTCAAGAAGCCTTTCGCTAAGGCTGTTCTTGTGGAATTGGCAAAGGGATATTTGGAAGCCCATAGAGGGCTATGGTGAAAAAGGAAATATCTTCCGTTCAAAACTGGAAAGAAGCTTTCTGAGAAACTGCTCTGTGTTCTGTGAATTCATCTCACAGAGTTACATCTTTCCCTTCAAGAAGCCTTTCGCTAAGGCTGTTCTTGAGGAATTGGCAAAGGGATATTTGGAAGCCCATAGACGGCTATGGTTAAAAAGGAAATATCTTCCGTTCAAAACTGGAAAGAAGCTTTCTGAGAAACAGCTCTGTTTTCTGTGAATTCATCTCACAGAGTTACATCTTTCCCTTCAAGAAGCCTTTCGCTAAGGCTGTTCTTGTGGAATTGGCAAAGCGATATTTGGAAACCCATAGAGGGCTATGGTGAAAAAGGAAATAACTTCCGTTCACAACTGGAAAGAAGCTTTCTGAGAAACTGCTCTGTGTTCTGTTAATTCATCTCACAGAGTTACATCTTTCCCTTCAAGAAGTCTTTCTCTAAGGCTGTTCTTGTGGAATTGGCAAAGGGATATTTGGAAGCCCATAGAGGCCTATGGTGAAAAAGGAAATACCTTCCGTTCAAAACTGGAAAGAAGCTTTCTGAGAAACTGCTCTGTGTTCTGTGAATTCATCTCACAGAGTTACATCTTTCCCTTCAAGAAGCCTTTCGCTAAGGCTGTTCTTGTGGAATTGGCAAAGGGATATTTGGAAGCCCATAGAGGGCTATGGTGAAAAAGGAAATATCTTCCGTTCAAAACTGGAAAGAAGCTTTCTGAGAAACTGCTCTGTGTTCTGTTAATTCATCTCACAGAGTTACATCTTTCCCTTCAAGAAGCCTTTCGCTAAGGCTGTTCTTGTGGAATTGGCAAAGCGATATTTGGTAGCCCGTAGAGGGCTATGGTGAAAAAGGAAATATCTTCCGTTCAAAACTGGAAAGAAGCTTTCTGAGAAACTGCTCTGTGTTCTGTTAATTCATCTCACAGAGTTACATCTTTCCCTTCAAGAAGCCTTTGGCTAAGGCTGTTCTTGTGGAATTGGCAAAGGGATATTTGGAAGCCCATAGAGGCCTATGGTGAAAAAGGAAATATCTTCCGTTCAAAACTGGAAAGAAGCTTTCTGAGAAACTGCTCTGTGTTCTCTGAATTCATCTCACAGAGTTACATCTTTCCCTTCAAGAACCTTTCGCTAAGGCTGTTCTTGTGGAATTGGCAAAGGGATATTTGGAAGCCCACAGACGGCTATGGTGAAAAAGGAAATATCTTCCGTTCAAAACTGGAAAGAAGCTTTCTGAGAAACTGCTCTGTGTTCTGTTAATTCATCTCACAGAGTTACATCTTTCCCTTCAAGAAGCCTTTCGCTAAGGCTGTTCTTGGGGAATTGGCAAAGCGATATTTGGAAGCCCATAGAGGGCTATGGTGAAAAAGGAAATATCTTCGGTTCAAAACTGGAAAGAAGCTTTCTGAGAAACTGTTCTGTGTTCTGTTAATTCATCTCACAGAGTTACATCTTTCCCTTCAAGAAGCCTTTCGGTAAGGCTGTTCTTGTGGAATTGGCAAAGGGATATTTGGAAGCCCATAGAGGTCTATGGTGAAAAAGGAAATATCTTCCGTTCAAAACTGGAAAGAAGCTTTCTGAGAAACTGCTCTGTGTTCTGTTAATTCATCTCACAGAGTTACATGTTTCCCTTCAAGAAGCCTTTGGCTAAAGCTGTTCTTGTGGAATTGGCAAAGGGATATTTGGAAGCCCATAGAGGGCTATGGTAAAAAAGGAAATATCTTCCGTTCAAAACTGGAAAGAAGCTTTCTGAGAAACTGCTCTGTGTTCTGTTAATTCATCTCACAGAGTTACATCTTTCCCTTCAAGAAGCCTTTCGCTAAGGCTGTTCTTGTGGAAATGGCAAAGGGATATTTGGAAGCCCATAGAGGCCTATGGTGAAAAAGGAAATATCTTCCGTTCAAAACTAGAAAGAAGCTTTCTGAGAAACTGCTCTGTGTTCTGTGAATTCATCTCACAGAGTTACATCTTTCCCTTCAAGAAGCCTTTCGCTAAGGCTGTTCTTGAGGAATTGGCAAAGGGATATTTGGAAGCCCATAGACGGCTGTGGTTAAAAAGGAAATATCTTCCGTTCAAAACTGGAAAGAAGCTTTCTGAGAAACAGCTCTGTTTTCTGTGAATTCATCTCGCAGAGTTACATCTTTCCCTTCAAGAAGCCTTTCGCTAAGGCTGTTCTTGTGGAATTGGCAAAGGGATATTTGGAAGCCCATAGAGGGCTATGGTGAAAAAGGAAATATCTTCCGTTCAAAACTGGAAAGAAGCTTTCTGAGAAACTGCTCTGTGTTCTGTTAATTCATCTCACAGAGTTACATCTTTTCCTTCAAGAAGCCTTTCGCTAAGGCTGTTCTTGTGGAATTGGCAAAGCGATATTTGGTAGCCCGTAGAGGGCTATGGTGAAAAAGGAAATATCTTCCGTTCAAAACTGGAAAGAAGCTTTCTGAGAAACTGCTCTGTGTTCTGTGAATTCATCTCACAGAGTTACATCTTTCCCTTCAAGAAGCCTTTGGCTAAGGCTGTTCTTATGGAATTGGCAAAGGGATATTTGGAAGCCCATAGACGGCTATGGTGAAAAAGGAAATATCTTCCGTTCAAAACTGGAAAGAAGCTTTCTGAGAAACTGCTCTGTGTTCTGTTAATTCATCTCACAGAGTTACATCTTTCCCTTCAAGAAGCCTTTCGCTAAGGCTGTTCTTGAGGAATTGGCAAAGGGATATTTGGAAGCCCATAGACGGCTGTGGTGAAAAAGGAAATATCTTCCGTTCAAAACTGGAAAGAAGCTTTCTGAGAAACTGCTCGGTGTTCTGTGAATTCATCTCCCAGAGTTACATCTTTCCCTTCAAGAACCTTTCGCTAAGGCTGTTCTTGTGGAATTGGCAAAGGGATATTTGGAAGCCCATAGACGGCTATGGTGAAAAAGGAAATATCTTCCGTTCAAAACTGGAAAGAAGCTTTCTGAGAAACTGCTCTGTGTTCTGTTAATTCATCTCACAGAGTTACATCTTTCCCTTCAAGAAGCCTTTCGCTAAGGCTGTTCTTGTGGAATTGGCAAAGCGATATTTGGAAGCCCATAGAGGGCTATGGTGAAAAAGGAAATATCTTCAGTTCAAAACTGGAAAGAAGCTTTCTGAGAAACTGTTCTGTGTTCTGTTAATTCATCTCACAGAGTTACATCGTTCCCTTCAAGAAGCCTTTCGGTAAGGCAGTTCTTGTGGAATTGGCAAAGGGATATTTGGAAGCCCATAGAGGGCTATGGTGAAAAAGGAAATATCTTCCGTTCAAAACTGGAAAGAAGCTTTCTGAGAAACTGCTCTGTGTTCTGTTAATTCATCTCACAGAGTTACATGTTTCCCTTCAAGAAGCCTTTGGCTAAAGCTGTTCTTGTGGAATTGGCAAAGGGATATTTGGAAGCCCATAGAGGGCTATGGTGAAAAAGGAAATATCTTCCGTTCAAAACTGGAAAGAAGCTTTCTGAGAAACTGCTCTGTGTTCTGTTAATTCATCTCACAGAGTTACATCTTTCCCTTCAAGAAGCCTTTCGCTAAGGCTGTTCTTGTGGAAATGGCAAAGGGATATTTGGAAGCCCATAGAGGCCTATGGTGAAAAAGTTAATATCTTCCGTTCAAAACTGGAAAGAAGCTTTCTGAGAAACTGCTCTGTGTTCTGTGAATTCATTTCACAGAGCTACATCTTTCCCTTCAAGAAGCCTTTCGCTAAGGCTGTTCTTGTGGAATTGGCAAGGGATATTTGGAAGCCCATAGAGGCCTATGGTGAAAAAGGAAATATCTTCCGTTCAAAACTGGAAAGAAGCTTTCTGAGAAACTGCTCTGTGTTCTGTGAATTCATCTCACAGAGTTACATCTTTCCCTTCAAGAACCTTTCGCTAAGGCTGTTCTTGTGGAATTGGCAAAGGGATATTTGGAAGCCCATAGACGGCTATGGTGAAAAAGGAAATATCTTCCGTTCAAAACTGGAAAGAAGCTTTCTGAGAAACTGCTCTGTGTTCTGTTAATTCATCTCACAGAGTTACATCTTTCGCTTCAAGAAGCCTTTCGCTAAGGCTGTTCTTGTGGAATTGGCAAAGCGATATTTGGAAACCCATAGAGGGCTATGGTGAAAAAGGAAATAACTTCCGTTCACAACTGGAAAGAAGCTTTCTGAGAATCTGCTCTGTGTTCTGTTAATTCATCTCACAGAGTTACATCTTTCCCTTCAAGAAGTCTTTCTCTAAGGCTGTTCTTGTGGAATTGGCAAAGGGATATTTGGAAGCCCATAGAGGCCTATGGTGAAAAAGGAAATACCTTCCGTTCAAAACTGGAAAGAAGCTTTCTGAGAAACTGCTCTGTGTTCTGTGAATTCATCTCACAGACTTACATCTTTCCCTTCAAGAAGCCTTTCGCTAAGGCTGTTCTTGTGGAATTGGCAAAGGGATATTTGGAAGCCCATAGAGGGCTATGGTGAAAAAGGAAATATCTTCCGTTCAAAACTGGAAAGAAGCTTTCTGAGAAACTGCTCTGTGTTCTGTTAATTCATCTCACAGAGTTACATCTTTCCCTTCAAGAAGCCTTTCGCTAAGGCTGTTCTTGTGGAATTGGCAAAGCGATATTTGGTAGCCCGTAGAGGGCTATGGTGAAAAAGGAAATATCTTCCGTTCAAAACTGGAAAGAAGCTTTCTGAGAAACTGCTCTGTGTTCTGTTAATTCATCTCACAGAGTTACATCTTTCCCTTCAAGAAGCCTTTGGCTAAGGCTGTTCTTGTGGAATTGGCAAAGGGATATTTGGAAGCCCATAGAGGCCTATGGTGAAAAAGGAAATATCTTCCGTTCAAAACTGGAAAGAAGCTTTCTGAGAAACTGCTCTGTGTTCTGTGAATTCATCTCACAGAGTTACATCTTTCCCTTCAAGAACCTTTCGCTAAGGCTGTTCTTGTGGAATTGGCAAAGGGATATTTGGAAGCCCATAGACGGCTATGGTGAAAAAGGAAATATCTTCCGTTCAAAACTGGAAAGAAGCTTTCTGAGAAACTGCTCTGTGTTCTGTTAATTCATCTCACAGAGTTACATCTTTCCCTTCAAGAAGCCTTTCGCTAAGGCTGTTCTTGGGGAATTGGCAAAGCGATATTTGGAAGCCCACAGAGGGCTATGGTGAAAAAGGAAATATCTTCAGTTCAAAACTGGAAAGAAGCTTTCTGAGAAACTGTTCTGTGTTCTGTTAATTCATCTCACAGAGTTACATCTTTCCCTTCAAGAAGCCTTTCGGTAAGGCTGTTCTTGTGGAATTGGCAAAGGGATATTTGGAAGCCCATAGAGGTCTATGGTGAAAAAGGAAATATCTTCCGTTCAAAACTGGAAAGAAGCTTTCTGAGAAACTGCTCTGCGTTCTGTTAATTCATCTCACAGAGTTACATGTTTCCCTTCAAGAAGCCTTTGGCTAAAGCTGTTCTTGTGGAATTGGCAAAGGGATATTTGGAAGCCCATAGAGGGCTATGGTGAAAAAGGAAATATCTTCCGTTCAAAACTGGAAAGAAGCTTTCTGAGAAACTGCTCTGTGTTCTGTTAATTCATCTCACAGAGTTACATCTTTCCCTTCAAGAAGCCTTTCGCTAAGGCTGTTCTTGTGGAAATGGCAAAGGGATATTTGGAAGCCCATAGAGGCCTATGGTGAAAAAGGAAATATCTTCCGTTCAAAACTGGAAAGAAGCTTTCTGAGAAACTGCTCTGTGTTCTGTGAATTCATCTCACAGAGTTACATCTTTCCCTTCAAGAAGCCTTTCGCTAAGGCTGTTCTTGTGGAATTGGCAAAGGGATATTTGGAAGCCCATAGAGGGCTATGGTGAAAAAGGAAATATCTTCCGTTCAAAACTGGAAAGAAGCTTTCTGAGAAACTGCTCTGTGTTCTGTGAATTCATCTCACAGAGTTACATCTTTCCCTTCAAGAAGCCTTTCGCTAAGGCTGTTCTTGAGGAATTGGCAAAGGGATATTTGGAAGCCCATAGACGGCTGTGGTTAAAAAGGAAATATCTTCCGTTCAAAACTGGAAAGAAGCTTTCTGAGAAACAGCTCTGTTTTCTGTGAATTCATCTCGCAGAGTTACATCTTTCCCTTCAAGAAGCCTTTCGCTAAGGCTGTTCTTGTGAAATTGGCAAAGCGATATTTGGAAACCCATAGAGGGCTATGGTGAAAAAGGAAATAACTTCCGTTCAAAACTGGAAAGAACCTTTCTGAGAAACTGCTCTGTGTTCTGTTAATTCATCTCACAGAGTTACATCTTTCCCTTCAAGAAGTCTTTCTCTAAGGCTGTTCTTGTGGAATTGGCAAAGGGATATTTGGAAGCCCATAGAGGGCTATGGTGAAAAAGGAAATACCTTCCGTTCAAAACTGGAAAGAAGCTTTCTGAGAAACTGCTCTGTGTTCTGTGAATTCATCTCACAGAGTTACATCTTTCCCTTCAAGAAGCCTTTCGCTAAGGCTGTTCTTGTGGAATTGGCAAAGGGATATTTGGAAGCCCATAGAGGGCTATGGTGAAAAAGGAAATATCTTCCGTTCAAAACTGGAAAGAAGCTTTCTGAGAAACTGCTCTGTGTTCTGTTAATTCATCTCACAGAGTTACATCTTTCCCTTCAAGAAGCCTTTCGCTAAGGCTGTTCTTGTGGAATTGGCAAAGGGATATTTGGAAGCCCATAGACGGCTATGGTGAAAAAGGAAATATCTTCCGTTCAAAACTGGAAAGAAGCTTTCTGAGAAACTGCTCTGTGTTCTGTGAATTCATTTCACAGAGCTACATCTTTCCCTTCAAGAAGCCTTTCGCTAAGGCTGTTCTTGTGGAATTGGCAAGGGATATTTGGAAGCCCATAGAGGCCTATGGTGAAAAAGGAAATATCTTCCGTTCAAAACTGGAAAGAAGCTTTCTGAGAAACTGCTCTGTGTTCTGTGAATTCATCTCACAGAGTTACATCTTTCCCTTCAAGAACCTTTCGCTAAGGCTGTTCTTGTGGAATTGGCAAAGGGATATTTGGAAGCCCATAGACGGCTATGGTGAAAAAGGAAATATCTTCCGTTCAAAACTGGAAAGAAGCTTTCTGAGAAACTGCTCTGTGTTCTGTTAATTCATCTCACAGAGTTACATCTTTCCCTTCAAGAAGCCTTTCGCTAAGGCTGTTCTTGTGGAATTGGCAAAGCGATATTTGGAAGCCCATAGAGGGCTATGGTGAAAAAGGAAATATCTTCAGTTAAAAACTGGAAAGAAGCTTTCTGAGAAACTGTTCTGTGTTCTGTTAATTCATCTCACAGAGTTACATCTTTCCCTTCAAGAAGCCTTTCGGTAAGGCTGTTCTTGTGGAATTGGCAAAGGGATATTTGGAAGCCCATAGAGGGCTATGGTGAAAAAGGAAATATCTTCCGTTCAAAACTGGAAAGAAGCTTTCTGAGAAACTGTTCTGTGTTCTGTGAATTCATCTCACAGAGTTACATCTTTCCCTTCAAGAAGCCTTTCGCTAAGGCTGTTTTTGTGGAATTGGCAAAGGGATATTTGGAAGCCCATAGAGGGCTATGGTGAAAAAGGAAATATCTTCCGTTCAAAACTGGAAAGAAGCTTTCTGAGAAACTGCTCTGTGTTCTGTGAATTCATCTCACAGAGTTACATCTTTCCCTTCAAGAAGCCTTTCGCTAAGGCTGTTCTTGAGGAATTGGCAAAGGGATATTTGGAAGCCCATAGACGGCTATGGTTAAAAAGGAAATATCTTCCGTTCAAAACTGGAAAGAAGCTTTCTGAGAAACAGCTCTGTTTTCTGTGAATTCATCTCACAGAGTTACATCTTTCCCTTCAAGAAGCCTTTCGCTAAGGCTGTTCTTGTGGAATTGGCAAAGCGATATTTGGAAACCCATAGAGGGCTATGGTGAAAAAGGAAATAACTTCCGTTCACAACTGGAAAGAAGCTTTCTGAGAATCTGCTCTGTGTTCTGTTAATTCATCTCACAGAGTTACATCTTTCCCTTCAAGAAGTCTTTCTCTAAGGCTGTTCTTGTGGAATTGGCAAAGGGATATTTGGAAGCCCATAGAGGCCTATGGTGAAAAAGGAAATACCTTCCGTTCAAAACTGGAAAGAAGCTTTCTGAGAAACTGCTCTGTGTTCTGTGAATTCATCTCACAGACTTACATCTTTCCCTTCAAGAAGCCTTTCGCTAAGGCTGTTCTTGTGGAATTGGCAAAGGGATATTTGGAAGCCCATAGAGGGCTATGGTGAAAAAGGAAATATCTTCCGTTCAAAACTGGAAAGAAGCTTTCTGAGAAACTGCTCTGTGTTCTGTTAATTCATCTCACAGAGTTACATCTTTCCCTTCAAGAAGCCTTTCGCTAAGGCTGTTCTTGTGGAATTGGCAAAGCGATATTTGGTAGCCCGTAGAGGGCTATGGTGAAAAAGGAAATATCTTCCGTTCAAAACTGGAAAGAAGCTTTCTGAGAAACTGCTCTGTGTTCTGTTAATTCATCTCACAGAGTTACATCTTTCCCTTCAAGAAGCCTTTGGCTAAGGCTGTTCTTGTGGAATTGGCAAAGGGATATTTGGAAGCCCATAGAGGCCTATGGTGAAAAAGGAAATATCTTCCGTTCAAAACTGGAAAGAAGCTTTCTGAGAAACTGCTCTGTGTTCTGTGAATTCATCTCACAGAGTTACATCTTTCCCTTCAAGAACCTTTCGCTAAGGCTGTTCTTGTGGAATTGGCAAAGGGATATTTGGAAGCCCATAGACGGCTATGGTGAAAAAGGAAATATCTTCCGTTCAAAACTGGAAAGAAGCTTTCTGAGAAACTGCTCTGTGTTCTGTTAATTCATCTCACAGAGTTACATCTTTCCCTTCAAGAAGTCTTTCGCTAAGGCTGTTCTTGGGGAATTGGCAAAGCGATATTTGGAAGCCCATAGAGGGCTATGGTGAAAAAGGAAATATCTTCAGTTCAAAACTGGAAAGAAGCTTTCTGAGAAACTGTTCTGTGTTCTGTTAATTCATCTCACAGAGTTACATCTTTCCCTTCAAGAAGCCTTTCGGTAAGGCTGTTCTTGTGGAATTGGCAAAGGGATATTTGGAAGCCCATAGAGGTCTATGGTGAAAAAGGAAATATCTTCCGTTCAAAACTGGAAAGAAGCTTTCTGAGAAACTGCTCTGCGTTCTGTTAATTCATCTCACAGAGTTACATGTTTCCCTTCAAGAAGCCTTTGGCTAAAGCTGTTCTTGTGGAATTGGCAAAGGGATATTTGGAAGCCCATAGAGGGCTATGGTGAAAAAGGAAATATCTTCCGTTCAAAACTGGAAAGAAGCTTTCTGAGAAACTGCTCTGTGTTCTGTTAATTCATCTCACAGAGTTACATCTTTCCCTTCAAGAAGCCTTTCGCTAAGGCTGTTCTTGTGGAAATGGCAAAGGGATATTTGGAAGCCCATAGAGGCCTATGGTGAAAAAGGAAATATCTTCCGTTCAAAACTGGAAAGAAGCTTTCTGAGAAACTGCTCTGTGTTCTGTGAATTCATCTCACAGAGTTACATCTTTCCCTTCAAGAAGCCTTTCACTAAGGCTGTTCTTGTGGAATTGGCAAAGGGATATTTGGAAGCCCATAGAGGGCTATGGTGAAAAAGGAAATATCTTCCGTTCAAAACTGGAAAGAAGCTTTCTGAGAAACTGCTCTGTGTTCTGTGAATTCATCTCACAGAGTTACATCTTTCCCTTCAAGAAGCCTTTCGCTAAGGCTGTTCTTGAGGAATTGGCAAAGGGATATTTGGAAGCCCATAGACGGCTGTGGTTAAAAAGGAAATATCTTCCGTTCAAAACTGGAAAGAAGCTTTCTGAGAAACAGCTCTGTTTTCTGTGAATTCATCTCGCAGAGTTACATCTTTCCCTTCAAGAAGCCTTTCGCTAAGGCTGTTCTTGTGAAATTGGCAAAGCGATATTTGGAAACCCATAGAGGGCTATGGTGAAAAAGGAAATAACTTCCGTTCAAAACTGGAAAGAACCTTTCTGAGAAACTGCTCTGTGTTCTGTTAATTCATCTCACAGAGTTACATCTTTCCCTTCAAGAAGTCTTTCTCTAAGGCTGTTCTTGTGGAATTGGCAAAGGGATATTTGGAAGCCCATAGAGGGCTATGGTGAAAAAGGAAATACCTTCCGTTCAAAACTGGAAAGAAGCTTTCTGAGAAACTGCTCTGTGTTCTGTGAATTCATCTCACAGAGTTACATCTTTCCCTTCAAGAAGCCTTTCGCTAAGGCTGTTCTTGTGGAATTGGCAAAGGGATATTTGGAAGCCCATAGAGGGCTATGGTGAAAAAGGAAATATCTTCCGTTCAAAACTGGAAAGAAGCTTTCTGAGAAACTGCTCTGTGTTCTGTTAATTCATCTCACAGAGTTACATCTTTCCCTTCAAGAAGCCTTTCGCTAAGGCTGTTCTTGTGGAATTGGCAAAGCGATATTTGGTAGCCCGTAGAGGGCTATGGTGAAAAAGGAAATATCTTCCGTTCAAAACTGGAAAGAAGCTCTCTGAGAAACTGCTCTGTGTTCTGTGAATTCATCTCACAGAGTTACATCTTTCCCTTCAAGAAGCCTTTGGCTAAGGCTGTTCTTATGGAATTGTCAAAGGGATATTTGGAAGCCCATAGACGGCTATGGTGAAAAAGGAAATATCTTCCGTTCAAAACTGGAAAGAAGCTTTCTGAGAAACTGCTCTGTGTTCTGTTAATTCATCTCACAGAGTTACATCTTTCCCTTCAAGAAGCCTTTGGCTAAGGCTGTTCTTATGGAATTGTCAAAGGGATATTTGGAAGCCCATAGACGGCTATGGTGAAAAAGGAAATATCTTCCGTTCAAAACTGGAAAGAAGCTTTCTGAGAAACTGCTCTGTGTTCTGTTAATTCATCTCACAGAGTTACATCTTTCCCTTCAAGAAGCCTTTCGCTAAGGCTGTTCTTGTGAAATTGGCAAAGCGATATTTGGAAACCCATAGAGGGCTATGGTGAAAAAGGAAATAACTTCCGTTCAAAACTGGAAAGAACCTTTCTGAGAAACTGCTCTGTGTTCTGTTAATTCATCTCACAGAGTTACATCTTTCCCTTCAAGAAGTCTTTCTCTAAGGCTGTTCTTGTGGAATTGGCAAAGGGATATTTGGAAGCCCATAGAGGGCTATGGTGAAAAAGGAAATACCTTCCGTTCAAAACTGGAAAGAAGCTTTCTGAGAAACTGCTCTGTGTTCTGTGAATTCATCTCACAGAGTTACATCTTTCCCTTCAAGAAGCCTTTCGCTAAGGCTGTTCTTGTGGAATTGGCAAAGGGATATTTAGAAGCCCATAGAGGGCTATGGTGAAAAAGGAAATATCTTCCGTTCAAAACTGGAAAGAAGCTTTCTGAGAAACTGCTCTGTGTTCTGTTAATTCATCTCACAGAGTTACATCTTTCCCTTCAAGAAGCCTTTCGCTAAGGCTGTTCTTGTGGAATTGGCAAAGCGATATTTGGTAGCCCGTAGAGGGCTATGGTGAAAAAGGAAATATCTTCCGTTCAAAACTGGAAAGAAGCTTTCTGAGAAACTGCTCTGTGTTCTGTGAATTCATCTCACAGAGTTACATCTTTCCCTTCAAGAAGCCTTTGGCTAAGGCTGTTCTTATGGAATTGTCAAAGGGATATTTGGAAGCCCATAGACGGCTATGGTGAAAAAGGAAATATCTTCCGTTCAAAACTGGAAAGAAGCTTTCTGAGAAAGTGCTCTGTGTTCTGTTAATTCATCTCACAGAGTTACATCTTTCCCTTCAAGAAGCCTTTCGCTAAGGCTGTTCTTGAGGAATTGGCAAAGGGATATTTGGAAGCCCATAGACGGCTATGGTGAAAAAGGAAATATCTTCCGTTCAAAACTGGAAAGAAGCTTTCTGAGAAACTGCTCGGTGTTCTGTGAATTCATCTCACAGAGTTACATCTTTCCCTTCAAGAACCTTTCGCTAAGGCTGTTCTTCTGGAATTGGCAAAGGGATATTTGGAAGCCCATAGACGGCTATGGTGAAAAAGGAAATATCTTCCGTTCAAAACTGGAAAGAA
This sequence comes from Chlorocebus sabaeus, assembly GCF_047675955.1. NCBI lineage: Eukaryota > Metazoa > Chordata > Mammalia > Primates > Cercopithecidae > Chlorocebus > Chlorocebus sabaeus. The sequence continues at coordinate 682,436 of NW_027327759.1, read as the reverse complement.
GCTTTCTGAGAAACTGCTCTGTGTTCTGTTAATTCATCTCACAGAGTTACATCTTTCCCTTCAAGAAGCCTTTCGCTAAGGCTGTTCTTGTGGAATTGGCAAAGCGATATTTGGAAGCCCATAGAGGGCTATGGTGAAAAAGGAAATATCTTCAGTTCAAAACTGGAAAGAAGCTTTCTGAGAAACTGTTCTGTGTTCTGTTAATTCATCTCACAGAGTTACATCTTTCCCTTCAAGAAGCCTTTCGGTAAGGCAGTTCTTGTGGAATTGGCAAAGGGATATTTGGAAGCCCATAGAGGGCTATGGTGAAAAAGGAAATATCTTCCGTTCAAAACTGGAAAGAAGCTTTCTGAGAAACTGCTCTGTGTTCTGTTAATTCATCTCACAGAGTTACATGTTTCCCTTCAAGAAGCCTTTGGCTAAAGCTGTTCTTGTGGAATTGGCAAAGGGATATTTGGAAGCCCATAGAGGGCTATGGTGAAAAAGGAAATATCTTCCGTTCAAAACTGGAAAGAAGCTTTCTGAGAAACTGCTCTGTGTTCTGTTAATTCATCTCACAGAGTTACATCTTTCCCTTCAAGAAGCCTTTCGCTAAGGCTGTTCTTGAGGAATTGGCAAAGGGATATTTGGAAGCCCATAGACGGCTGTGGTGAAAAAGGAAATATCTTCCGTTCAAAACTGGAAAGAAGCTTTCTGAGAAACTGCTCGGTGTTCTGTGAATTCATCTCCCAGAGTTACATCTTTCCCTTCAAGAACCTTTCGCTAAGGCTGTTCTTGTGGAATTGGCAAAGGGATATTTGGAAGCCCATAGACGGCTATGGTGAAAAAGGAAATATCTTCCGTTCAAAACTGGAAAGAAGCTTTCTGAGAAACTGCTCTGTGTTCTGTTAATTCATCTCACAGAGTTACATCTTTCCCTTCAAGAAGCCTTTCGCTAAGGCTGTTCTTGTGGAATTGGCAAAGCGATATTTGGAAGCCCATAGAGGGCTATGGTGAAAAAGGAAATATCTTCAGTTCAAAACTGGAAAGAAGCTTTCTGAGAAACTGTTCTGTGTTCTGTTAATTCATCTCACAGAGTTACATCGTTCCCTTCAAGAAGCCTTTCGGTAAGGCAGTTCTTGTGGAATTGGCAAAGGGATATTTGGAAGCCCATAGAGGGCTATGGTGAAAAAGGAAATATCTTCCGTTCAAAACTGGAAAGAAGCTTTCTGAGAAACTGCTCTGTGTTCTGTTAATTCATCTCACAGAGTTACATGTTTCCCTTCAAGAAGCCTTTGGCTAAAGCTGTTCTTGTGGAATTGGCAAAGGGATATTTGGAAGCCCATAGAGGGCTATGGTGAAAAAGGAAATATCTTCCGTTCAAAACTGGAAAGAAGCTTTCTGAGAAACTGCTCTGTGTTCTGTTAATTCATCTCACAGAGTTACATCTTTCCCTTCAAGAAGCCTTTCGCTAAGGCTGTTCTTGTGGAAATGGCAAAGGGATATTTGGAAGCCCATAGAGGCCTATGGTGAAAAAGTTAATATCTTCCGTTCAAAACTGGAAAGAAGCTTTCTGAGAAACTGCTCTGTGTTCTGTGAATTCATTTCACAGAGCTACATCTTTCCCTTCAAGAAGCCTTTCGCTAAGGCTGTTCTTGTGGAATTGGCAAGGGATATTTGGAAGCCCATAGAGGCCTATGGTGAAAAAGGAAATATCTTCCGTTCAAAACTGGAAAGAAGCTTTCTGAGAAACTGCTCTGTGTTCTGTGAATTCATCTCACAGAGTTACATCTTTCCCTTCAAGAACCTTTCGCTAAGGCTGTTCTTGTGGAATTGGCAAAGGGATATTTGGAAGCCCATAGACGGCTATGGTGAAAAAGGAAATATCTTCCGTTCAAAACTGGAAAGAAGCTTTCTGAGAAACTGCTCTGTGTTCTGTTAATTCATCTCACAGAGTTACATCTTTCGCTTCAAGAAGCCTTTCGCTAAGGCTGTTCTTGTGGAATTGGCAAAGCGATATTTGGAAACCCATAGAGGGCTATGGTGAAAAAGGAAATAACTTCCGTTCACAACTGGAAAGAAGCTTTCTGAGAATCTGCTCTGTGTTCTGTTAATTCATCTCACAGAGTTACATCTTTCCCTTCAAGAAGTCTTTCTCTAAGGCTGTTCTTGTGGAATTGGCAAAGGGATATTTGGAAGCCCATAGAGGCCTATGGTGAAAAAGGAAATACCTTCCGTTCAAAACTGGAAAGAAGCTTTCTGAGAAACTGCTCTGTGTTCTGTGAATTCATCTCACAGACTTACATCTTTCCCTTCAAGAAGCCTTTCGCTAAGGCTGTTCTTGTGGAATTGGCAAAGGGATATTTGGAAGCCCATAGAGGGCTATGGTGAAAAAGGAAATATCTTCCGTTCAAAACTGGAAAGAAGCTTTCTGAGAAACTGCTCTGTGTTCTGTTAATTCATCTCACAGAGTTACATCTTTCCCTTCAAGAAGCCTTTCGCTAAGGCTGTTCTTGTGGAATTGGCAAAGCGATATTTGGTAGCCCGTAGAGGGCTATGGTGAAAAAGGAAATATCTTCCGTTCAAAACTGGAAAGAAGCTTTCTGAGAAACTGCTCTGTGTTCTGTGAATTCATCTCACAGAGTTACATCTTTCCCTTCAAGAAGCCTTTGGCTAAGGCTGTTCTTGTGGAATTGGCAAAGGGATATTTGGAAGCCCATAGAGGCCTATGGTGAAAAAGGAAATATCTTCCGTTCAAAACTGGAAAGAAGCTTTCTGAGAAACTGCTCTGTGTTCTGTGAATTCATCTCACAGAGTTACATCTTTCCCTTCAAGAACCTTTCGCTAAGGCTGTTCTTGTGGAATTGGCAAAGGGATATTTGGAAGCCCATAGACGGCTATGGTGAAAAAGGAAATATCTTCCGTTCAAAACTGGAAAGAAGCTTTCTGAGAAACTGCTCTGTGTTCTGTTAATTCATCTCACAGAGTTACATCTTTCCCTTCAAGAAGCCTTTCGCTAAGGCTGTTCTTGGGGAATTGGCAAAGCGATATTTGGAAGCCCACAGAGGGCTATGGTGAAAAAGGAAATATCTTCAGTTCAAAACTGGAAAGAAGCTTTCTGAGAAACTGTTCTGTGTTCTGTTAATTCATCTCACAGAGTTACATCTTTCCCTTCAAGAAGCCTTTCGGTAAGGCTGTTCTTGTGGAATTGGCAAAGGGATATTTGGAAGCCCATAGAGGTCTATGGTGAAAAAGGAAATATCTTCCGTTCAAAACTGGAAAGAAGCTTTCTGAGAAACTGCTCTGCGTTCTGTTAATTCATCTCACAGAGTTACATGTTTCCCTTCAAGAAGCCTTTGGCTAAAGCTGTTCTTGTGGAATTGGCAAAGGGATATTTGGAAGCCCATAGAGGGCTATGGTGAAAAAGGAAATATCTTCCGTTCAAAACTGGAAAGAAGCTTTCTGAGAAACTGCTCTGTGTTCTGTTAATTCATCTCACAGAGTTACATCTTTCCCTTCAAGAAGCCTTTCGCTAAGGCTGTTCTTGTGGAAATGGCAAAGGGATATTTGGAAGCCCATAGAGGCCTATGGTGAAAAAGGAAATATCTTCCGTTCAAAACTGGAAAGAAGCTTTCTGAGAAACTGCTCTGTGTTCTGTGAATTCATCTCACAGAGTTACATCTTTCCCTTCAAGAAGCCTTTCGCTAAGGCTGTTCTTGTGGAATTGGCAAAGGGATATTTGGAAGCCCATAGAGGGCTATGGTGAAAAAGGAAATATCTTCCGTTCAAAACTGGAAAGAAGCTTTCTGAGAAACTGCTCTGTGTTCTGTGAATTCATCTCACAGAGTTACATCTTTCCCTTCAAGAAGCCTTTCGCTAAGGCTGTTCTTGAGGAATTGGCAAAGGGATATTTGGAAGCCCATAGACGGCTGTGGTTAAAAAGGAAATATCTTCCGTTCAAAACTGGAAAGAAGCTTTCTGAGAAACAGCTCTGTTTTCTGTGAATTCATCTCGCAGAGTTACATCTTTCCCTTCAAGAAGCCTTTCGCTAAGGCTGTTCTTGTGAAATTGGCAAAGCGATATTTGGAAACCCATAGAGGGCTATGGTGAAAAAGGAAATAACTTCCGTTCAAAACTGGAAAGAACCTTTCTGAGAAACTGCTCTGTGTTCTGTTAATTCATCTCACAGAGTTACATCTTTCCCTTCAAGAAGTCTTTCTCTAAGGCTGTTCTTGTGGAATTGGCAAAGGGATATTTGGAAGCCCATAGAGGGCTATGGTGAAAAAGGAAATACCTTCCGTTCAAAACTGGAAAGAAGCTTTCTGAGAAACTGCTCTGTGTTCTGTGAATTCATCTCACAGAGTTACATCTTTCCCTTCAAGAAGCCTTTCGCTAAGGCTGTTCTTGTGGAATTGGCAAAGGGATATTTGGAAGCCCATAGAGGGCTATGGTGAAAAAGGAAATATCTTCCGTTCAAAACTGGAAAGAAGCTTTCTGAGAAACTGCTCTGTGTTCTGTTAATTCATCTCACAGAGTTACATCTTTCCCTTCAAGAAGCCTTTCGCTAAGGCTGTTCTTGTGGAATTGGCAAAGGGATATTTGGAAGCCCATAGACGGCTATGGTGAAAAAGGAAATATCTTCCGTTCAAAACTGGAAAGAAGCTTTCTGAGAAACTGCTCTGTGTTCTGTGAATTCATTTCACAGAGCTACATCTTTCCCTTCAAGAAGCCTTTCGCTAAGGCTGTTCTTGTGGAATTGGCAAGGGATATTTGGAAGCCCATAGAGGCCTATGGTGAAAAAGGAAATATCTTCCGTTCAAAACTGGAAAGAAGCTTTCTGAGAAACTGCTCTGTGTTCTGTGAATTCATCTCACAGAGTTACATCTTTCCCTTCAAGAACCTTTCGCTAAGGCTGTTCTTGTGGAATTGGCAAAGGGATATTTGGAAGCCCATAGACGGCTATGGTGAAAAAGGAAATATCTTCCGTTCAAAACTGGAAAGAAGCTTTCTGAGAAACTGCTCTGTGTTCTGTTAATTCATCTCACAGAGTTACATCTTTCCCTTCAAGAAGCCTTTCGCTAAGGCTGTTCTTGTGGAATTGGCAAAGCGATATTTGGAAGCCCATAGAGGGCTATGGTGAAAAAGGAAATATCTTCAGTTAAAAACTGGAAAGAAGCTTTCTGAGAAACTGTTCTGTGTTCTGTTAATTCATCTCACAGAGTTACATCTTTCCCTTCAAGAAGCCTTTCGGTAAGGCTGTTCTTGTGGAATTGGCAAAGGGATATTTGGAAGCCCATAGAGGGCTATGGTGAAAAAGGAAATATCTTCCGTTCAAAACTGGAAAGAAGCTTTCTGAGAAACTGTTCTGTGTTCTGTGAATTCATCTCACAGAGTTACATCTTTCCCTTCAAGAAGCCTTTCGCTAAGGCTGTTTTTGTGGAATTGGCAAAGGGATATTTGGAAGCCCATAGAGGGCTATGGTGAAAAAGGAAATATCTTCCGTTCAAAACTGGAAAGAAGCTTTCTGAGAAACTGCTCTGTGTTCTGTGAATTCATCTCACAGAGTTACATCTTTCCCTTCAAGAAGCCTTTCGCTAAGGCTGTTCTTGAGGAATTGGCAAAGGGATATTTGGAAGCCCATAGACGGCTATGGTTAAAAAGGAAATATCTTCCGTTCAAAACTGGAAAGAAGCTTTCTGAGAAACAGCTCTGTTTTCTGTGAATTCATCTCACAGAGTTACATCTTTCCCTTCAAGAAGCCTTTCGCTAAGGCTGTTCTTGTGGAATTGGCAAAGCGATATTTGGAAACCCATAGAGGGCTATGGTGAAAAAGGAAATAACTTCCGTTCACAACTGGAAAGAAGCTTTCTGAGAATCTGCTCTGTGTTCTGTTAATTCATCTCACAGAGTTACATCTTTCCCTTCAAGAAGTCTTTCTCTAAGGCTGTTCTTGTGGAATTGGCAAAGGGATATTTGGAAGCCCATAGAGGCCTATGGTGAAAAAGGAAATACCTTCCGTTCAAAACTGGAAAGAAGCTTTCTGAGAAACTGCTCTGTGTTCTGTGAATTCATCTCACAGACTTACATCTTTCCCTTCAAGAAGCCTTTCGCTAAGGCTGTTCTTGTGGAATTGGCAAAGGGATATTTGGAAGCCCATAGAGGGCTATGGTGAAAAAGGAAATATCTTCCGTTCAAAACTGGAAAGAAGCTTTCTGAGAAACTGCTCTGTGTTCTGTTAATTCATCTCACAGAGTTACATCTTTCCCTTCAAGAAGCCTTTCGCTAAGGCTGTTCTTGTGGAATTGGCAAAGCGATATTTGGTAGCCCGTAGAGGGCTATGGTGAAAAAGGAAATATCTTCCGTTCAAAACTGGAAAGAAGCTTTCTGAGAAACTGCTCTGTGTTCTGTTAATTCATCTCACAGAGTTACATCTTTCCCTTCAAGAAGCCTTTGGCTAAGGCTGTTCTTGTGGAATTGGCAAAGGGATATTTGGAAGCCCATAGAGGCCTATGGTGAAAAAGGAAATATCTTCCGTTCAAAACTGGAAAGAAGCTTTCTGAGAAACTGCTCTGTGTTCTGTGAATTCATCTCACAGAGTTACATCTTTCCCTTCAAGAACCTTTCGCTAAGGCTGTTCTTGTGGAATTGGCAAAGGGATATTTGGAAGCCCATAGACGGCTATGGTGAAAAAGGAAATATCTTCCGTTCAAAACTGGAAAGAAGCTTTCTGAGAAACTGCTCTGTGTTCTGTTAATTCATCTCACAGAGTTACATCTTTCCCTTCAAGAAGTCTTTCGCTAAGGCTGTTCTTGGGGAATTGGCAAAGCGATATTTGGAAGCCCATAGAGGGCTATGGTGAAAAAGGAAATATCTTCAGTTCAAAACTGGAAAGAAGCTTTCTGAGAAACTGTTCTGTGTTCTGTTAATTCATCTCACAGAGTTACATCTTTCCCTTCAAGAAGCCTTTCGGTAAGGCTGTTCTTGTGGAATTGGCAAAGGGATATTTGGAAGCCCATAGAGGTCTATGGTGAAAAAGGAAATATCTTCCGTTCAAAACTGGAAAGAAGCTTTCTGAGAAACTGCTCTGCGTTCTGTTAATTCATCTCACAGAGTTACATGTTTCCCTTCAAGAAGCCTTTGGCTAAAGCTGTTCTTGTGGAATTGGCAAAGGGATATTTGGAAGCCCATAGAGGGCTATGGTGAAAAAGGAAATATCTTCCGTTCAAAACTGGAAAGAAGCTTTCTGAGAAACTGCTCTGTGTTCTGTTAATTCATCTCACAGAGTTACATCTTTCCCTTCAAGAAGCCTTTCGCTAAGGCTGTTCTTGTGGAAATGGCAAAGGGATATTTGGAAGCCCATAGAGGCCTATGGTGAAAAAGGAAATATCTTCCGTTCAAAACTGGAAAGAAGCTTTCTGAGAAACTGCTCTGTGTTCTGTGAATTCATCTCACAGAGTTACATCTTTCCCTTCAAGAAGCCTTTCGCTAAGGCTGTTCTTGTGGAATTGGCAAAGGGATATTTGGAAGCCCATAGAGGGCTATGGTGAAAAAGGAAATATCTTCCGTTCAAAACTGGAAAGAAGCTTTCTGAGAAACTGCTCTGTGTTCTGTGAATTCATCTCACAGAGTTACATCTTTCCCTTCAAGAAGCCTTTCGCTAAGGCTGTTCTTGAGGAATTGGCAAAGGGATATTTGGAAGCCCATAGACGGCTGTGGTTAAAAAGGAAATATCTTCCGTTCAAAACTGGAAAGAAGCTTTCTGAGAAACAGCTCTGTTTTCTGTGAATTCATCTCGCAGAGTTACATCTTTCCCTTCAAGAAGCCTTTCGCTAAGGCTGTTCTTGTGAAATTGGCAAAGCGATATTTGGAAACCCATAGAGGGCTATGGTGAAAAAGGAAATAACTTCCGTTCAAAACTGGAAAGAACCTTTCTGAGAAACTGCTCTGTGTTCTGTTAATTCATCTCACAGAGTTACATCTTTCCCTTCAAGAAGTCTTTCTCTAAGGCTGTTCTTGTGGAATTGGCAAAGGGATATTTGGAAGCCCATAGAGGGCTATGGTGAAAAAGGAAATACCTTCCGTTCAAAACTGGAAAGAAGCTTTCTGAGAAACTGCTCTGTGTTCTGTGAATTCATCTCACAGAGTTACATCTTTCCCTTCAAGAAGCCTTTCGCTAAGGCTGTTCTTGTGGAATTGGCAAAGGGATATTTGGAAGCCCATAGAGGGCTATGGTGAAAAAGGAAATATCTTCCGTTCAAAACTGGAAAGAAGCTTTCTGAGAAACTGCTCTGTGTTCTGTTAATTCATCTCACAGAGTTACATCTTTCCCTTCAAGAAGCCTTTCGCTAAGGCTGTTCTTGTGGAATTGGCAAAGCGATATTTGGTAGCCCGTAGAGGGCTATGGTGAAAAAGGAAATATCTTCCGTTCAAAACTGGAAAGAAGCTTTCTGAGAAACTGCTCTGTGTTCTGTGAATTCATCTCACAGAGTTACATCTTTCCCTTCAAGAAGCCTTTGGCTAAGGCTGTTCTTATGGAATTGTCAAAGGGATATTTGGAAGCCCATAGACGGCTATGGTGAAAAAGGAAATATCTTCCGTTCAAAACTGGAAAGAAGCTTTCTGAGAAACTGCTCTGTGTTCTGTTAATTCATCTCACAGAGTTACATCTTTCCCTTCAAGAAGCCTTTGGCTAAGGCTGTTCTTATGGAATTGTCAAAGGGATATTTGGAAGCCCATAGACGGCTATGGTGAAAAAGGAAATATCTTCCGTTCAAAACTGGAAAGAAGCTTTCTGAGAAACTGCTCTGTGTTCTGTTAATTCATCTCACAGAGTTACATCTTTCCCTTCAAGAAGCCTTTCGCTAAGGCTGTTCTTGTGAAATTGGCAAAGCGATATTTGGAAACCCATAGAGGGCTATGGTGAAAAAGGAAATAACTTCCGTTCAAAACTGGAAAGAACCTTTCTGAGAAACTGCTCTGTGTTCTGTTAATTCATCTCACAGAGTTACATCTTTCCCTTCAAGAAGTCTTTCTCTAAGGCTGTTCTTGTGGAATTGGCAAAGGGATATTTGGAAGCCCATAGAGGGCTATGGTGAAAAAGGAAATACCTTCCGTTCAAAACTGGAAAGAAGCTTTCTGAGAAACTGCTCTGTGTTCTGTGAATTCATCTCACAGAGTTACATCTTTCCCTTCAAGAAGCCTTTCGCTAAGGCTGTTCTTGTGGAATTGGCAAAGGGATATTTGGAAGCCCATAGAGGGCTATGGTGAAAAAGGAAATATCTTCCGTTCAAAACTGGAAAGAAGCTTTCTGAGAAACTGCTCTGTGTTCTGTTAATTCATCTCACAGAGTTACATCTTTCCCTTCAAGAAGCCTTTCGCTAAGGCTGTTCTTGTGGAATTGGCAAAGCGATATTTGGTAGCCCGTAGAGGGCTATGGTGAAAAAGGAAATATCTTCCGTTCAAAACTGGAAAGAAGCTTTCTGAGAAACTGCTCTGTGTTCTGTGAATTCATCTCACAGAGTTACATCTTTCCCTTCAAGAAGCCTTTGGCTAAGGCTGTTCTTATGGAATTGTCAAAGGGATATTTGGAAGCCCATAGACGGCTATGGTGAAAAAGGAAATATCTTCCGTTCAAAACTGGAAAGAAGCTTTCTGAGAAACTGCTCTGTGTTCTGTTAATTCATCTCACAGAGTTACATCTTTCCCTTCAAGAAGCCTTTCGCTAAGGCTGTTCTTGAGGAATTGGCAAAGGGATATTTGGAAGCCCATAGACGGCTATGGTGAAAAAGGAAATATCTTCCGTTCAAAACTGGAAAGAAGCTTTCTGAGAAACTGCTCGGTGTTCTGTGAATTCATCTCACAGAGTTACATCTTTCCCTTCAAGAACCTTTCGCTAAGGCTGTTCTTCTGGAATTGGCAAAGGGATATTTGGAAGCCCATAGACGGCAATGGTGAAAAAGGAAATATCTTCCGTTCAAAACTGGAAAGAAGCTTTCTGAGAAACTGCTCTGTGTTCTGTTAATTCATCTCACAGAGTTACATCTTTCCCTTCAAGAAGCCTTTCGCTAAGGCTGTTCTTGTGGAATTGGCAAAGCGATATTTGGAAGCCCATAGAGGGCTATGGTGAAAAAGGAAATATCTTCAGTTCAAAACTGGAAAGAAGCTTTCTGAGAAACTGTTCTGTGTTCTGTTAATTCATCTCACAGAGTTACATCTTTCCCTTCAAGAAGCCTTTCGGTAAGGCAGTTCTTGTGGAATTGGCAAAGGGATATTTGGAAGCCCATAGAGGGCTATGGTGAAAAAGGAAATATCTTCCGTTCAAAACTGGAAAGAAGCTTTCTGAGAAACTGCTCTGTGTTCTGTTAATTCATCTCACAGAGTTACATGTTTCCCTTCAAGAAGCCTTTGGCTAAAGCTGTTCTTGTGGAATTGGCAAAGGGATATTTGGAAGCCCATAGAGGGCTATGGTGAAAAAGGAAATATCTTCCGTTCAAAACTGGAAAGAAGCTTTCTGAGAAACTGCTCTGTGTTCTGTTAATTCATCTCACAGAGTTACATCTTTCCCTTCAAGAAGCCTTTCGCTAAGGCTGTTCTTGTGGAAATGGCAAAGGGATATTTGGAAGCCCATAGAGGCCTATGGTGAAAAAGGAAATATCTTCCGTTCAAAACTGGAAAGAAGCTTTCTGAGAAACTGCTCTGTGTTCTGTGAATTCATTTCACAGAGCTACATCTTTCCCTTCAAGAAGCCTTTCGCTAAGGCTGTTCTTGTGGAATTGGCAAGGGATATTTGGAAGCCCATAGAGGCCTATGGTGAAAAAGGAAATATCTTCCGTTCAAAACTGGAAAGAAGCTTTCTGAGAAACTGCTCTGTGTTCTGTGAATTCATCTCACAGAGTTACATCTTTCCCTTCAAGAACCTTTCGCTAAGGCTGTTCTTGTGGAATTGGCAAAGGGATATTTGGAAGCCCATAGACGGCTATGGTGAAAAAGGTAATATCTTCCGTTCAAAACTGGAAAGAAGCTTTCTGAGAAACTGCTCTGTGTTCTGTTAATTCATCTCACAGAGTTACATCTTTCCCTTCAAGAAGCCTTTCGCTAAGGCTGTTCTTGTGGAATTGGCAAAGCGATATTTGGAAGCCCATAGAGGGCTATGGTGAAAAAGGAAATATCTTCAGTTCAAAACTGGAAAGAAGCTTTCTGAGAAACTGTTCTGTGTTCTGTTAATTCATCTCACAGAGTTACATCTTTCCCTTCAAGAAGCCTTTCGGTAAGGCAGTTCTTGTGGAATTGGCAAAGGGATATTTGGAAGCCCATAGAGGGCTATGGTGAAAAAGGAAATATCTTCCGTTCAAAACTGGAAAGAAGCTTTCTGAGAAACTGCTCTGTGTTCTGTTAATTCATCTCACAGAGTTACATGTTTCCCTTCAAGAAGCCTTTGGCTAAAGCTGTTCTTGTGGAATTGGCAAAGGGATATTTGGAAGCCCATAGAGGGCTATGGTGAAAAAGGAAATATCTTCCGTTCAAAACTGGAAAGAAGCTTTCTGAGAAACTGCTCTGTGTTCTGTTAATTCATCTCACAGAGTTACATCTTTCCCTTCAAGAAGCCTTTCGCTAAGGCTGTTCTTGTGGAAATGGCAAAGGGATATTTGGAAGCCCATAGAGGCCTATGGTGAAAAAGGAAATATCTTCCGTTCAAAACTGGAAAGAAGCTTTCTGAGAAACTGCTCTGTGTTCTGTGAATTCATTTCACCGAGCTACATCTTTCCCTTCAAGAAGCCTTTCGCTAAGGCTGTTCTTGTGGAATTGGCAAGGGATATTTGGAAGCCCATAGAGGCCTATGGTGAAAAAGGAAATATCTTCCGTTCAAAACTGGAAAGAAGCTTTCTGAGAAACTGCTCTGTGTTCTCTGAATTCATCTCACAGAGTTACATCTTTCCCTTCAAGAACCTTTCGCTAAGGCTGTTCTTGTGGAATTGGCAAAGGGATATTTGGAAGCCCATAGACGGCTATGGTGAAAAAGGAAATATCTTCCGTTCAAAACTGGAAAGAAGCTTTCTGAGAAACTGCTCTGTGTTCTGTTAATTCATCTCACAGAGTTACATCTTTCCCTTCAAGAAGCCTTTCGCTAAGGCTGTTCTTGTGGAATTGGCAAAGCGATATTTGGAAGCCCATAGAGGGCTATGGTGAAAAAGGAAATATCTTCCGTTCAAAACTGGAAAGAAGCTTTCTGAGAAACTGCTCTGCGTTCTGTTAATTTATCTCACAGAGTTACATGTTTCCCTTCAAGAAGCCTTTGGCTAAAGCTGTTCTTGTGGAATTGGCAAAGGGATATTTGGAAGCCCATAGAGGGCTATGGTGAAAAAGGAAATATCTTCCGTTCAAAACTGGAAAGAAGCTTTCTGAGAAACTGCTCTGTGTTCTGTTAATTCATCTCACAGAGTTACATCTTTCCCTTCAAGAAGCCTTTCGCTAAGGCTGTTCTTGTGGAAATGGCAAAGGGATATTTGGAAGCCCATAGAGGCCTATGGTGAAAAAGGAAATATCTTCCGTTCAAAACTGGAAAGAAGCTTTCTGAGAAACTGCTCTGTGTTCTGTGAATTCATCTCACAGAGTTACATCTTTCCCTTCAAGAAGCCTTTCGCTAAGGCTGTTCTTGTGGAATTGGCAAAGGGATATTTGGAAGCCCATAGAGGGCTATGGTGAAAAAGGAAATATCTTCCGTTCAAAACTGGAAAGAAGCTTTCTGAGAAACTGCTCTGTGTTCTGTGAATTCATCTCACAGAGTTACATCTTTCCCTTCAAGAAGCCTTTCGCTAAGGCTGTTCTTGAGGAATTGGCAAAGGGATATTTGGAAGCCCATAGACGGCTGTGGTTAAAAAGGAAATATCTTCCGTTCAAAACTGGAAAGAAGCTTTCTGAGAAACAGCTCTGTTTTCTGTGAATTCATCTCGCAGAGTTACATCTTTCCCTTCAAGAAGCCTTTCGCTAAGGCTGTTCTTGTGGAATTGGCAAAGCGATATTTGGAAACCCATAGAGGGCTATGGTGAAAAAGGAAATAACTTCCGTTCAAAACTGGAAAGAACCTTTCTGAGAAACTGCTCTGTGTTCTGTTAATTCATCTCACAGAGTTACATCTTTCCCTTCAAGAAGTCTTTCTCTAAGGCTGTTCTTGTGGAATTGGCAAAGGGATATTTGGAAGCCCATAGAGGGCTATGGTGAAAAAGGAAATACCTTCCGTTCAAAACTGGAAAGAAGCTTTCTGAGAAACTGCTCTGTGTTCTGTGAATTCATCTCACAGAGTTACATCTTTCCCTTCAAGAAGCCTTTCGCTAAGGCTGTTCTTGTGGAATTGGCAAAGGGATATTTGGAAGCCCATAGAGGGCTATGGTGAAAAAGGAAATATCTTCCGTTCAAAACTGGAAAGAAGCTTTCTGAGAAACTGCTCTGTGTTCTGTTAATTCATCTCACAGAGTTACATCTTTCCCTTCAAGAAGCCTTTCGCTAAGGCTGTTCTTGTGGAATTGGCAAAGCGATATTTGGTAGCCCGTAGAGGGCTATGGTGAAAAAGGAAATATCTTCCGTTCAAAACTGGAAAGAAGCTTTCTGAGAAACTGCTCTGTGTTCTGTGAATTCATCTCACAGAGTTACATCTTTCCCTTCAAGAAGCCTTTGGCTAAGGCTGTTCTTATGGAATTGGCAAAGGGATATTTGGAAGCCCATAGACGGCTATGGTGAAAAAGGAAATATCTTCCGTTCAAAACTGGAAAGAAGCTTTCTGAGAAACTGCTCTGTGTTCTGTTAATTCATCTCACAGAGTTACATCTTTCCCTTAAAGAAGCCTTTCGCTAAGGCTGTTCTTGAGGAATTGGCAAAGGGATATTTGGAAGCCCATAGACGGCTATGGTGAAAAAGGAAATATCTTCCGTTCAAAACTGGAAAGAAGCTTTCTGAGAAACTGCTCGGTGTTCTGTGAATTCATCTCACAGAGTTACATCTTTCCCTTCAAGAACCTTTCGCTAAGGCTGTTCTTGTGGAATTGGCAAAGGGATATTTGGAAGCCCATAGACGGCTATGGTGAAAAAGGAAATATCTTCCGTTCAAAACTGGAAAGAAGCTTTCTGAGAAACTGCTCTGTGTTCTGTTAATTCATCTCACAGAGTTACATCTTTCCCTTCAAGAAGCCTTTCGCTAAGGCTGTTCTTGTGGAATTGGCAAAGCGATATTTGGAAGCCCATAGAGGGCTATGGTGAAAAAGGAAATATCTTCAGTTCAAAACTGGAAAGAAGCTTTCTGAGAAACTGTTCTGTGTTCTGTTAATTCATCTCACAGAGTTACATCTTTCCCTTCAAGAAGCCTTTCGGTAAGGCAGTTCTTGTGGAATTGGCAAAGGGATATTTGGAAGCCCATAGAGGGCTATGGTGAAAAAGGAAATATCTTCCGTTCAAAACTGGAAAGAAGCTTTCTGAGAAACTGCTCTGTGTTCTGTTAATTCAACTCACAGAGTTACATGTTTCCCTTCAATAAGCCTTTGGCTAAAGCTGTTCTTGTGGAATTGGCAAAGGGATATTTGGAAGCCCATAGAGGGCTATGGTGAAAAAGGAAATATCTTCCGTTCAAAACTGGAAAGAAGCTTTCTGAGAAACTGCTCTGTGTTCTGTTAATTCATCTCACAGAGTTACATCTTTCCCTTCAAGAAGCCTTTCGCTAAGGCTGTTCTTGTGGAAATGGCAAAGGGATATTTGGAAGCCCATAGAGGCCTATGGTGAAAAAGGAAATATCTTCCGTTCAAAACTGGAAAGAAGCTTTCTGAGAAACTGCTCTGTGTTCTGTGAATTCATTTCACAGAGCTACATCTTTCCCTTCAAGAAGCCTTTCGCTAAGGCTGTTCTTGTGGAATTGGCAAAGGGATATTTGGAAGCCCATAGAGGGCTATGGTGAAAAAGGAAATATCTTCCGTTCAAAACTGGAAAGAAGCTTTCTGAGAAACTGCTCTGTGTTCTGTGAATTCATCTCACAGAGTTACATCTTTCCCTTCAAGAAGCCTTTCGCTAAGGCTGTTCTTGAGGAATTGGCAAAGGGATATTTGGAAGCCCATAGACGGCTGTGGTTAAAAAGGAAATATCTTCCGTTCAAAACTGGAAAGAAGCTTTCTGAGAAACAGCTCTGTTTTCTGTGAATTCATCTCGCAGAGTTACATCTTTCCCTTCAAGAAGCCTTTCGCTAAGGCTGTTCTTGTGAAATTGGCAAAGCGATATTTGGAAACCCATAGAGGGCTATGGTGAAAAAGGAAATAACTTCCGTTCAAAACTGGAAAGAACCTTTCTGAGAAACTGCTCTGTGTTCTGTTAATTCATCTCACAGAGTTACATCTTTCCCTTCAAGAAGTCTTTCTCTAAGGCTGTTCTTGTGGAATTGGCAAAGGGATATTTGGAAGCCCATAGAGGGCTATGGTGAAAAAGGAAATACCTTCCGTTCAAAACTGGAAAGAAGCTTTCTGAGAAACTGCTCTGTGTTCTGTGAATTCATCTCACAGAGTTACATCTTTCCCTTCAAGAAGCCTTTCGCTAAGGCTGTTCTTGTGGAATTGGCAAAGGGATATTTGGAAGCCCATAGAGGGCTATGGTGAAAAAGGAAATATCTTCCGTTCAAAACTGGAAAGAAGCTTTCTGAGAAACTGCTCTGTGTTCTGTTAATTCATCTCACAGAGTTACATCTTTCCCTTCAAGAAGCCTTTCGCTAAGGCTGTTCTTGTGGAATTGGCAAAGGGATATTTGGAAGCCCATAGACGGCTATGGTGAAAAAGGAAATATCTTCCGTTCAAAACTGGAAAGAAGCTTTCTGAGAAACTGCTCTGTGTTCTGTGAATTCATTTCACAGAGCTACATCTTTCCCTTCAAGAAGCCTTTCGCTAAGGCTGTTCTTGTGGAATTGGCAAGGGATATTTGGAAGCCCATAGAGGCCTATGGTGAAAAAGGAAATATCTTCCGTTCAAAACTGGAAAGAAGCTTTCTGAGAAACTGCTCTGTGTTCTGTGAATTCATCTCACAGAGTTACATCTTTCCCTTCAAGAACCTTTCGCTAAGGCTGTTCTTGTGGAATTGGCAAAGGGATATTTGGAAGCCCATAGACGGCTATGGTGAAAAAGGAAATATCTTCCGTTCAAAACTGGAAAGAAGCTTTCTGAGAAACTGCTCTGTGTTCTGTTAATTCATCTCACAGAGTTACATCTTTCCCTTCAAGAAGCCTTTCGCTAAGGCTGTTCTTGTGGATATTTGGAAGCCCATAGAGGGCTATGGTGAAAAAGGAAATATCTTCAGTTAAAAACTGGAAAGAAGCTTTCTGAGAAACTGTTCTGTGTTCTGTTAATTCATCTCACAGAGTTACATCTTTCCCTTCAAGAAGCCTTTCGGTAAGGCTGTTCTTGTGGAATTGGCAAAGGGATATTTGGAAGCCCATAGAGGGCTATGGTGAAAAAGGAAATATCTTCCGTTCAAAACTGGAAAGAAGCTTTCTGAGAAACTGTTCTGTGTTCTGTGAATTCATCTCACAGAGTTACATCTTTCCCTTCAAGAAGCCTTTCGCTAAGGCTGTTCTTGTGGAATTGGCAAAGGGATATTTGGAAGCCCATAGAGGGCTATGGTGAAAAAGGAAATATCTTCCGTTCAAAACTGGAAAGAAGCTTTCTGAGAAACTGCTCTGTGTTCTGTTAATTCATCTCACAGAGTTACATCTTTCCCTTCAAGAAGCCTTTCGCTAAGGCTGTTCTTGTGGAATTGGCAAAGGGATATTTGGAAGCCCATAGACGGCTATGGTGAAAAAGGAAATATCTTCCGTTCAAAACTGGAAAGAAGCTTTCTGAGAAACTGCTCTGTGTTCTGTGAATTCATTTCACAGAGCTACATCTTTCCCTTCAAGAAGCCTTTCGCTAAGGCTGTTCTTGTGGAATTGGCAAGGGATATTTGGAAGCCCATAGAGGCCTATGGTGAAAAAGGAAATATCTTCCGTTCAAAACTGGAAAGAAGCTTTCTGAGAAACTGCTCTGTGTTCTGTGAATTCATCTCACAGCGTTACATCTTTCCCTTCAAGAACCTTTCGCTAAGGCTGTTCTTGTGGAATTGGCAAAGGGATATTTGGAAGCCCATAGACGGCTATGGTGAAAAAGGAAATATCTTCCGTTCAAAACTGGAAAGAAGCTTTCTGAGAAACTGCTCTGTGTTCTGTTAATTCATCTCACAGAGTTACATCTTTCCCTTCAAGAAGCCTTTCGCTAAGGCTGTTCTTGTGGATATTTGGAAGCCCATAGAGGGCTATGGTGAAAAAGGAAATATCTTCAGTTAAAAACTGGAAAGAAGCTTTCTGAGAAACTGTTCTGTGTTCTGTTAATTCATCTCACAGAGTTACATCTTTCCCTTCAAGAAGCCTTTCGGTAAGGCTGTTCTTGTGGAATTGGCAAAGGGATATTTGGAAGCCCATAGAGGGCTATGGTGAAAAAGGAAATATCTTCCGTTCAAAACTGGAAAGAAGCTTTCTGAGAAACTGTTCTGTGTTCTGTGAATTCATCTCACAGAGTTACATCTTTCCCTTCAAGAAGCCTTTCGCTAAGGCTGTTCTTGTGGAATTGGCAAAGGGATATTTGGAAGCCCATAGAGGGCTATGGTGAAAAAGGAAATATCTTCCGTTCAAAACTGGAAAGAAGCTTTCTGAGAAACTGCTCTGTGTTCTGTGAATTCATCTCACAGAGTTACATCTTTCCCTTCAAGAAGCCTTTCGCTAAGGCTGTTCTTGAGGAATTGGCAAAGGGATATTTGGAAGCCCATAGACGGCTATGGTTAAAAAGGAAATATCTTCCGTTCAAAACTGGAAAGAAGCTTTCTGAGAAACAGCTCTGTTTTCTGTGAATTCATCTCACAGAGTTACATCTTTCCCTTCAAGAAGCCTTTCGCTAAGGCTGTTCTTGTGGAATTGGCAAAGCGATATTTGGAAACCCATAGAGGGCTATGGTGAAAAAGGAAATAACTTCCGTTCACAACTGGAAAGAAGCTTTCTGAGAATCTGCTCTGTGTTCTGTTAATTCATCTCACAGAGTTACATCTTTCCCTTCAAGAAGTCTTTCTCTAAGGCTGTTCTTGTGGAATTGGCAAAGGGATATTTGGAAGCCCATAGAGGCCTATGGTGAAAAAGGAAATACCTTCCGTTCAAAACTGGAAAGAAGCTTTCTGAGAAACTGCTCTGTGTTCTGTGAATTCATCTCACAGACTTACATCTTTCCCTTCAAGAAGCCTTTCGCTAAGGCTGTTCTTGTGGAATTGGCAAAGGGATATTTGGAAGCCCATAGAGGGCTATGGTGAAAAAGGAAATATCTTCCGTTCAAAACTGGAAAGAAGCTTTCTGAGAAACTGCTCTGTGTTCTGTTAATTCATCTCACAGAGTTACATCTTTCCCTTCAAGAAGCCTTTCGCTAAGGCTGTTCTTGTGGAATTGGCAAAGCGATATTTGGTAGCCCGTAGAGGGCTATGGTGAAAAAGGAAATATCTTCCGTTCAAAACTGGAAAGAAGCTTTCTGAGAAACTGCTCTGTGTTCTGTTAATTCATCTCACAGAGTTACATCTTTCCCTTCAAGAAGCCTTTGGCTAAGGCTGTTCTTGTGGAATTGGCAAAGGGATATTTGGAAGCCCATAGAGGCCTATGGTGAAAAAGGAAATATCTTCCGTTCAAAACTGGAAAGAAGCTTTCTGAGAAACTGCTCTGTGTTCTGTGAATTCATCTCACAGAGTTACATCTTTCCCTTCAAGAACCTTTCGCTAAGGCTGTTCTTGTGGAATTGGCAAAGGGATATTTGGAAGCCCATAGACGGCTATGGTGAAAAAGGAAATATCTTCCGTTCAAAACTGGAAAGAAGCTTTCTGAGAAACTGCTCTGTGTTCTGTTAATTCATCTCACAGAGTTACATCTTTCCCTTCAAGAAGCCTTTCGGTAAGGCTGTTCTTGGGGAATTGGCAAAGCGATATTTGGAAGCCCATAGAGGGCTATGGTGAAAAAGGAAATATCTTCAGTTCAAAACTGGAAAGAAGCTTTCTGAGAAACTGTTCTGTGTTCTGTTAATTCATCTCACAGAGTTACATCTTTCCCTTCAAGAAGCCTTTCGGTAAGGCTGTTCTTGTGGAATTGGCAAAGGGATATTTGGAAGCCCATAGAGGTCTATGGTGAAAAAGGAAATATCTTCCGTTCAAAACTGGAAAGAAGCTTTCTGAGAAACTGCTCTGCGTTCTGTTAATTCATCTCACAGAGTTACATGTTTCCCTTCAAGAAGCCTTTGGCTAAAGCTGTTCTTGTGGAATTGGCAAAGGGATATTTGGAAGCCCATAGAGGGCTATGGTGAAAAAGGAAATATCTTCCGTTCAAAACTGGAAAGAAGCTTTCTGAGAAACTGCTCTGTGTTCTGTTAATTCATCTCACAGAGTTACATCTTTCCCTTCAAGAAGCCTTTCGCTAAGGCTGTTCTTGTGGAAATGGCAAAGGGATATTTGGAAGCCCATAGAGGCCTATGGTGAAAAAGGAAATATCTTCCGTTCAAAACTGGAAAGAAGCTTTCTGAGAAACTGCTCTGTGTTCTGTGAATTCATCTCACAGAGTTACATCTTTCCCTTCAAGAAGCCTTTCGCTAAGGCTGTTCTTGTGGAATTGGCAAAGGGATATTTGGAAGCCCATAGAGGGCTATGGTGAAAAAGGAAATATCTTCCGTTCAAAACTGGAAAGAAGCTTTCTGAGAAACTGCTCTGTGTTCTGTGAATTCATCTCACAGAGTTACATCTTTCCCTTCAAGAAGCCTTTCGCTAAGGCTGTTCTTGAGGAATTGGCAAAGGGATATTTGGAAGCCCATAGACGGCTGTGGTTAAAAAGGAAATATCTTCCGTTCAAAACTGGAAAGAAGCTTTCTGAGAAACAGCTCTGTTTTCTGTGAATTCATCTCGCAGAGTTACATCTTTCCCTTCAAGAAGCCTTTCGCTAAGGCTGTTCTTGTGAAATTGGCAAAGCGATATTTGGAAACCCATAGAGGGCTATGGTGAAAAAGGAAATAACTTCCGTTCAAAACTGGAAAGAACCTTTCTGAGAAACTGCTCTGTGTTCTGTTAATTCATCTCACAGAGTTACATCTTTCCCTTCAAGAAGTCTTTCTCTAAGGCTGTTCTTGTGGAATTGGCAAAGGGATATTTGGAAGCCCATAGAGGGCTATGGTGAAAAAGGAAATACCTTCCGTTCAAAACTGGAAAGAAGCTTTCTGAGAAACTGCTCTGTGTTCTGTGAATTCATCTCACAGAGTTACATCTTTCCCTTCAAGAAGCCTTTCGCTAAGGCTGTTCTTGTGGAATTGGCAAAGGGATATTTGGAAGCCCATAGAGGGCTATGGTGAAAAAGGAAATATCTTCCGTTCAAAACTGGAAAGAAGCTTTCTGAGAAACTGCTCTGTGTTCTGTTAATTCATCTCACAGAGTTACATCTTTCCCTTCAAGAAGCCTTTCGCTAAGGCTGTTCTTGTGGAATTGGCAAAGCGATATTTGGTAGCCCGTAGAGGGCTATGGTGAAAAAGGAAATATCTTCCGTTCAAAACTGGAAAGAAGCTTTCTGAGAAACTGCTCTGTGTTCTGTGAATTCATCTCACAGAGTTACATCTTTCCCTTCAAGAAGCCTTTGGCTAAGGCTGTTCTTATGGAATTGGCAAAGGGATATTTGGAAGCCCATAGACGGCTATGGTGAAAAAGGAAATATCTTCCGTTCAAAACTGGAAAGAAGCTTTCTGAGAAACTGCTCTGTGTTCTGTTAATTCATCTCACAGAGTTACATCTTTCCCTTCAAGAAGCCTTTCGCTAAGGCTGTTCTTGAGGAATTGGCAAAGGGATATTTGGAAGCCCATAGACGGCTATGGTGAAAAAGGAAATATCTTCCGTTCAAAACTGGAAAGAAGCTTTCTGAGAAACTGCTCGGTGTTCTGTGAATTCATCTCACAGAGTTACATCTTTCCCTTCAAGACCTTTCGCTAAGGCTGTTCTTGTGGAATTGGCAAAGGGATATTTGGAAGCCCATAGACGGCTATGGTGAAAAAGGAAATATCTTCCGTTCAAAACTGGAAAGAAGCTTTCTGAGAAACTGCTCTGTGTTCTGTTAATTCATCTCACAGAGTTACATCTTTCCCTTCAAGAAGCCTTTCGCTAAGGCTGTTCTTGTGGAATTGGCAAAGCGATATTTGGAAGCCCATAGAGGGCTATGGTGAAAAAGGAAATATCTTCAGTTCAAAACTGGAAAGAAGCTTTCTGAGAAACTGTTCTGTGTTCTGTTAATTCATCTCACAGAGTTACATCTTTCCCTTCAAGAAGCCTTTCGGTAAGGCAGTTCTTGTGGAATTGGCAAAGGGATATTTGGAAGCCCATAGAGGGCTATGGTGAAAAAGGAAATATCTTCCGTTCAAAACTGGAAAGAAGCTTTCTGAGAAACTGCTCTGTGTTCTGTTAATTCATCTCACAGAGTTACATGTTTCCCTTCAAGAAGCCTTTGGCTAAAGCTGTTCTTGTGGAATTGGCAAAGGGATATTTGGAAGCCCATAGAGGGCTATGGTGAAAAAGGAAATATCTTCCGTTCAAAACTGGAAAGAAGCTTTCTGAGAAACTGCTCTGTGTTCTGTTAATTCATCTCACAGAGTTACATCTTTCCCTTCAAGAAGCCTTTCGCTAAGGCTGTTCTTGTGGAAATGGCAAAGGGATATTTGGAAGCCCATAGAGGCCTATGGTGAAAAAGGAAATATCTTCCGTTCAAAACTGGAAAGAAGCTTTCTGAGAAACTGCTCTGTGTTCTGTGAATTCATTTCACAGAGCTACATCTTTCCCTTCAAGAAGCCTTTCGCTAAGGCTGTTCTTGTGGAATTGGCAAGGGATATTTGGAAGCCCATAGAGGCCTATGGTGAAAAAGGAAATATCTTCCGTTCAAAACTGGAAAGAAGCTTTCTGAGAAACTGCTCTGTGTTCTGTGAATTCATCTCACAGAGTTACATCTTTCCCTTCAAGAACCTTTCGCTAAGGCTGTTCTTGTGGAATTGGCAAAGGGATATTTGGAAGCCCATAGACGGCTATGGTGAAAAAGGAAATATCTTCCGTTCAAAACTGGAAAGAAGCTTTCTGAGAAACTGCTCTGTGTTCTGTTAATTCATCTCACAGAGTTACATCTTTCCCTTCAAGAAGCCTTTCGCTAAGGCTGTTCTTGTGGAATTGGCAAAGCGATATTTGGAAGCCCATAGAGGGCTATGGTGAAAAAGGAAATATCTTCAGTTCAAAACTGGAAAGAAGCTTTCTGAGAAACTGTTCTGTGTTCTGTTAATTCATCTCACAGAGTTACATCTTTCCCTTCAAGAAGCCTTTCGGTAAGGCAGTTCTTGTGGAATTGGCAAAGGGATATTTGGAAGCCCATAGAGGGCTATGGTGAAAAAGGAAATATCTTCCGTTCAAAACTGGAAAGAAGCTTTCTGAGAAACTGCTCTGTGTTCTGTTAATTCATCTCACAGAGTTACATGTTTCCCTTCAAGAAGCCTTTGGCTAAAGCTGTTCTTGTGGAATTGGCAAAGGGATATTTGGAAGCCCATAGAGGGCTATGGTGAAAAAGGAAATATCTTCCGTTCCAAACTGGAAAGAAGCTTTCTGAGAAACTGCTCTGTGTTCTGTTAATTCATCTCACAGAGTTACATCTTTCCCTTCAAGAAGCCTTTCGCTAAGGCTGTTCTTGTGGAAATGGCAAAGGGATATTTGGAAGCCCATAGAGGCCTATGGTGAAAAAGGAAATATCTTCCGTTCAAAACTGGAAAGAAGCTTTCTGAGAAACTGCTCTGTGTTCTGTGAATTCATTTCACAGAGCTACATCTTTCCCTTCAAGAAGCCTTTCGCTAAGGCTGTTCTTGTGGAATTGGCAAGGGATATTTGGAAGCCCATAGAGGCCTATGGTGAAAAAGGAAATATCTTCCGTTCAAAACTGGAAAGAAGCTTTCTGAGAAACTGCTCTGTGTTCTCTGAATTCATCTCACAGAGTTACATCTTTCCCTTCAAGAACCTTTCGCTAAGGCTGTTCTTGTGGAATTGGCAAAGGGATATTTGGAAGCCCATAGACGGCTATGGTGAAAAAGGAAATATCTTCCGTTCAAAACTGGAAAGAAGCTTTCTGAGAAACTGCTCTGTGTTCTGTTAATTCATCTCACAGAGTTACATCTTTCCCTTCAAGAAGCCTTTCGCTAAGGCTGTTCTTGTGGAATTGGCAAAGCGATATTTGGAAGCCCATAGAGGGCTATGGTGAAAAAGGAAATATCTTCCGTTCAAAACTGGAAAGAAGCTTTCTGAGAAACTGCTCTGCGTTCTGTTAATTCATCTCACAGAGTTACATGTTTCCCTTCAAGAAGCCTTTGGCTAAAGCTGTTCTTGTGGAATTGGCAAAGGGATATTTGGAAGCCCATAGAGGGCTATGGTGAAAAAGGAAATATCTTCCGTTCAAAACTGGAAAGAAGCTTTCTGAGAAACTGCTCTGTGTTCTGTTAATTCATCTCACAGAGTTACATCTTTCCCTTCAAGAAGCCTTTCGCTAAGGCTGTTCTTGTGGAAATGGCAAAGGGATATTTGGAAGCCCATAGAGGCCTATGGTGAAAAAGGAAATATCTTCCGTTCAAAACTGGAAAGAAGCTTTCTGAGAAACTGCTCTGTGTTCTGTGAATTCATCTCACAGACTTACATCTTTCCCTTCAAGAAGCCTTTCGCTAAGGCTGTTCTTGTGGAATTGGAAAAGGGATATTTGGAAGCCCATAGAGGGCTATGGTGAAAAAGGAAATATCTTCCGTTCAAAACTGGAAAGAAGCTTTCTGAGAAACTGCTCTGTGTTCTGTGAATTCATCTCACAGAGTTACATCTTTCCCTTCAAGAAGCCTTTCGCTAAGGCTGTTCTTGAGGAATTGGCAAAGGGATATTTGGAAGCCCATAGACGGCTGTGGTTAAAAAGGAAATATCTTCCGTTCAAAACTGGAAAGAAGCTTTCTGAGAAACAGCTCTGTTTTCTGTGAATTCATCTCGCAGAGTTACATCTTTCCCTTCAAGAAGCCTTTCGCTAAGGCTGTTCTTGTGGAATTGGCAAAGCGATATTTGGAAACCCATAGAGGGCTATGGTGAAAAAGGAAATAACTTCCGTTCAAAACTGGAAAGAACCTTTCTGAGAAACTGCTCTGTGTTCTGTTAATTCATCTCACAGTGTTACATCTTTCCCTTCAAGAAGTCTTTCTCTAAGGCTGTTCTTGTGGAATTGGCAAAGGGATATTTGGAAGCCCATAGAGGGCTATGGTGAAAAAGGAAATACCTTCCGTTCAAAACTGGAAAGAAGCTTTCTGAGAAACTGCTCTGTGTTCTGTGAATTCATCTCACAGAGTTACATCTTTCCCTTCAAGAAGCCTTTCGCTAAGGCTGTTCTTGTGGAATTGGCAAAGGGATATTTGGAAGCCCATAGAGGGCTATGGTGAAAAAGGAAATATCTTCCGTTCAAAACTGGAAAGAAGCTTTCTGAGAAACTGCTCTGTGTTCTGTTAATTCATCTCACAGAGTTACATCTTTCCCTTCAAGAAGCCTTTCGCTAAGGCTGTTCTTGTGGAATTGGCAAAGCGATATTTGGTAGCCCGTAGAGGGCTATGGTGAAAAAGGAAATATCTTCCGTTCAAAACTGGAAAGAAGCTTTCTGAGAAACTGCTCTGTGTTCTGTGAATTCATCTCACAGAGTTACATCTTTCCCTTCAAGAAGCCTTTGGCTAAGGCTGTTCTTATGGAATTGGCAAAGGGATATTTGGAAGCCCATAGACGGCTATGGTGAAAAAGGAAATATCTTCCGTTCAAAACTGGAAAGAAGCTTTCTGAGAAACTGCTCTGTGTTCTGTTAATTCATCTCACAGAGTTACATCTTTCCCTTCAAGAAGCCTTTCGCTAAGGCTGTTCTTGAGGAATTGGCAAAGGGATATTTGGAAGCCCATAGACGGCTATGGTGAAAAAGGAAATATCTTCCGTTCAAAACTGGAAAGAAGCTTTCTGAGAAACTGCTCGGTGTTCTGTGAATTCATCTCACAGAGTTACATCTTTCCCTTCAAGAACCTTTCGCTAAGGCTGTTCTTGTGGAATTGGCAAAGGGATATTTGGAAGCCCATAGACGGCTATGGTGAAAAAGGAAATATCTTCCGTTCAAAACTGGAAAGAAGCTTTCTGAGAAACTGCTCTGTGTTCTGTTAATTCATCTCACAGAGTTACATCTTTCCCTTCAAGAAGCCTTTCGCTAAGGCTGTTCTTGTGGAATTGGCAAAGCGATATTTGGAAGCCCATAGAGGGCTATGGTGAAAAAGGAAATATCTTCAGTTCAAAACTGGAAAGAAGCTTTCTGAGAAACTGTTCTGTGTTCTGTTAATTCATCTCACAGAGTTTCATCTTTCCCTTCAAGAAGCCTTTCGGTAAGGCAGTTCTTGTGGAATTGGCAAAGGGATATTTGGAAGCCCATAGAGGGCTATGGTGAAAAAGGAAATATCTTCCGTTCAAAACTGGAAAGAAGCTTTCTGAGAAACTGCTCTGTGTTCTGTTAATTCATCTCACAGAGTTACATGTTTCCCTTCAAGAAGCCTTTGGCTAAAGCTGTTCTTGTGGAATTGGCAAAGGGATATTTGGAAGCCCATAGAGGGCTATGGTGAAAAAGGAAATATCTTCCGTTCAAAACTGGAAAGAAGCTTTCTGAGAAACTGCTCTGTGTTCTGTTAATTCATCTCACAGAGTTACATCTTTCCCTTCAAGAAGCCTTTCGCTAAGGCTGTTCTTGTGGAAATGGCAAAGGGATATTTGGAAGCCCATAGAGGCCTATGGTGAAAAAGGAAATATCTTCCGTTCAAAACTGGAAAGAAGCTTTCTGAGAAACTGCTCTGTGTTCTGTGAATTCATTTCACAGAGCTACATCTTTCCCTTCAAGAAGCCTTTCGCTAAGGCTGTTCTTGTGGAATTGGCAAGGGATATTTGGAAGCCCATAGAGGCCTAGGGTGAAAAAGGTAATATCTTCCTTTCAAAACTGGAAAGAAGCTTTCTGAGAAACTGCTCTGTGTTCTGTGAATTCATCTCACAGAGTTACATCTTTCCCTTCAAGAACCTTTCGCTAAGGCTGTTCTTGTGGAATTGGCAAAGGGATATTTGGAAGCCCATAGACGGCTATGGTGAAAAAGGTAATATCTTCCGTTCAAAACTGGAAAGAAGCTTTCTGAGAAACTGCTCTGTGTTCTGTTAATTCATCTCACAGAGTTACATCTTTCCCTTCAAGAAGCCTTTCGCTAAGGCTGTTCTTGTGGAATTGGCAAAGCGATATTTGGAAGCCCATAGAGGGCTATGGTGAAAAAGGAAATATCTTCAGTTCAAAACTGGAAAGAAGCTTTCTGAGAAACTGTTCTGTGTTCTGTTAATTCATCTCACAGAGTTACATCTTTCCCTTCAAGAAGCCTTTCGGTAAGGCAGTTCTTGTGGAATTGGCAAAGGGATATTTGGAAGCCCATAGAGGGCTATGGTGAAAAAGGAAATATCTTCCGTTCAAAACTGGAAAGAAGCTTTCTGAGAAACTGCTCTGTGTTCTGTTAATTCATCTCACAGAGTTACATGTTTCCCTTCAAGAAGCCTTTGGCTAAAGCTGTTCTTGTGGAATTGGCAAAGGGATATTTGGAAGCCCATAGAGGGCTATGGTGAAAAAGGAAATATCTTCCGTTCAAAACTGGAAAGAAGCTTTCTGAGAAACTGCTCTGTGTTCTGTTAATTCATCTCACAGAGTTACATCTTTCCCTTCAAGAAGCCTTTCGCTAAGGCTGTTCTTGTGGAAATGGCAAAGGGATATTTGGAAGCCCATAGAGGCCTATGGTGAAAAAGGAAATATCTTCCGTTCAAAACTGGAAAGAAGCTTTCTGAGAAACTGCTCTGTGTTCTGTGAATTCATTTCACAGAGCTACATCTTTCCCTTCAAGAAGCCTTTCGCTAAGGCTGTTCTTGTGGAATTGGCAAGGGATATTTGGAAGCCCATAGAGGCCTATGGTGAAAAAGGAAATATCTTCCGTTCAAAACTGGAAAGAAGCTTTCTGAGAAACTGCTCTGTGTTCTCTGAATTCATCTCACAGAGTTACATCTTTCCCTTCAAGAACCTTTCGCTAAGGCTGTTCTTGTGGAATTGGCAAAGGGATATTTGGAAGCCCATAGACGGCTATGGTGAAAAAGGAAATATCTTCCGTTCAAAACTGGAAAGAAGCTTTCTGAGAAACTGCTCTGTGTTCTGTTAATTCATCTCACAGAGTTACATCTTTCCCTTCAAGAAGCCTTTCGCTAAGGCTGTTCTTGTGGAATTGGCAAAGCGATATTTGGAAGCCCATAGAGGGCTATGTTGAAAAAGGAAATATCTTCAGTTAAAAGCTGGAAAGAAGCTTTCTGAGAAACTGTTCTGTGTTCTGTTAATTCATCTCACAGAGTTACATCTTTCCCTTCAAGAAGCCTTTCGGTAAGGCTGTTCTTGTGGAATTGGCAAAGGGATATTTGGAAGCCCATAGAGGGCTATGGTGAAAAAGGAAATATCTTCCGTTCAAAACTGGAAAGAAGCTTTCTGAGAAACTGCTCTGTGTTCTGTGAATTCATCTCATAGCGTTACATCTTTCCCTTCAAAAAGCCTTTCGCTAAGGCTGTTCTTGTGGAAATGGCAAAGGGATATTTGGAAGCCCATAGAGGGCTATGGTGAAAAAGGAAATATCTTCCGTTCAAAACTGGAAAGAAGCTTTCTGAGAAACTGCTCTGTGTTCTGTTAATTCATCTCACAGAGTTACATCTTTCCCTTCAAGAAGCCTTTCGCTAAGTCTGTTCTTGTGGAATTGGCAAAGGGATATTTGGAAGCCCATAGAGGGCTATGGTGAAAAAGGAAATATCTTCCATTCAAAACTGGAAAGAAGCTTTCTGAGAAACTGCTCTGTGTTCTGTTAATTCATCGCACAGAGTTACATCTTTCCCTTCAACAATCCTTTCGCTAAGGCTGTTCTTGTGGAATTGGCAAATGGATATTTGGAAGCCCATAGACGGCTATGGTGAAAAAGGAAATATCTTCCGTTCAAAACTGGAAAGAAGCTTTCTGAGAAACTGCTCTGTGTTCTGTGAATTCATCTCACAGAGTTACATCTTTCCCTTCAAGAAGCCTTTCGCTAAGGCTGTTCTTGTGGAATTGGCAAAGCGATATTTGGAAGCCCATAGAGGGCTATGGTGAAAAAGGAAATATCTTCCGTTCAAAACTGGAAAGAAGCTTTCTGAGAAACTGCTCTGTGTTCTGTTAATTCATCTCTCAGAGTTACATCTTTCCCTTCAAGAAGCCTTTGGCTAAGGCTGTTCTTGTGGAATTGGCAAAGGGATATTTGGAAGCCCATAGACGGCTATGGTGAAAAAGGAAATTTCTTCCCTTCAAAACTGGAAAGAAGTTTTCTGAGAAACTGCTCTGTGTTATGTGAATTATTCTCACAGAGTTACTTCTTTCCCTTCAAGAAGCCTTTGGCTAAGGCTGTTCTTGTGGAATTGGCAAAGGGATATTTGGAAGCCCATAGAGGGCTATGGTGAAAAAGGAAATATCTTCCGTTCAAAACTGGAAAGAAGCTTTCTGAGAAACTGCTCTGTGTTCTGTGAATTCATCTCACAGAGTTACATCTTTCCCTTCAAGAACCTTTCGCTAAGGCTGTTCTAGTGGAATTGGCAAAGGGATATTTGGAAGCCCATAGACGGCTATGGTGAAAAAGGAAATATCTTCCGTTCAAAACTTGAAAGAAGCTTTCTGAGAAACTGCTCTGTGTTCTGTGAATTCATCTCACAGAGTTACATCTTTCCCTTCAAGAAGCCTTTCGCTAAGGCTGTTCTTGTGGAATTGGCAAAGGGATATTTGGAAGCCCATAGAGGGCTATGGTGAAAAAGGAAATATCTTCCGTTCAAAACTGGAAAGAAGCTTTCTGAGAAACTGCTCTGTGTTCTGTGAATTCATCTCACAGAGTTACATCTTTCCCTTCAAGAAGCCTTTCGCTAATGCTGTTCTTGTGGAATTGGCAAAGGGATATTTGGAAGCCCATAGAGGGCTATGGTGAAAAAGGAAATTTCTTCCGCTCAAAACTGGAAAGAAGCTTTCTGAGAAACTGCTCTGTGTTCTATGAATTCATCTCACAGAGTTACATCTTTCCCTTCAAGAAGCGTTTTGCTAAGGCTGTTCTTGTGGAATTGGCAAAGCGATATTTGGAAGCCCGTAGAGGGCTATGGTGAAAAAGGAAATATCTTCCGTTCAAAACTGGAAAGAAGCTTTCTGAGAAACTGCTCTGTGTTCTGTGAATTCATCTCACAGAGTTACATCTTTCCCTTCAAGAAGCCTTTCGCTAAGCCTGTTCTTGTGGAATTGGCAAAGGGATATTTGGAAGCCCATAGAGGGCTATGGTGAAAAAGGAAATATCTTCCGTTCAAAACTGGAAAGAAGCTTTCTGAGAAACTGCTCTGTGTTCTGTTAATTCATCTCACAGAGTTACATCTTTCCCTTCAAGAAGCCTTTCGCTAAGGCTGTTCTTGAGGAATTGGCAAAGGGATATTTGGAAGCCCATAGACGGCTACGGTGAAAAAGAAATATCTTCCGTTCAAAACTGGAAAGAAGCTTTCTGAGAAACTACTCTGTGTTCTGTGAATTCATCTCACTGAGTTACATCTTTGCCTTCAAGAAGCCTTTCGCTAAGGCTGTTCTTGTGGAATTGGCAAAGGGATATTTGGAAGCCCATAGAGGCCTATGGTGAAAAAGGAAATATCTTCCGTTCAAAACTGGAAAGAAGCTTTCTGAGAAACTGCTCTGTGTTCTGTGAATTCATCTCACAGAGTTACATCTTTCCCTTCAAGAAGCCTTTCGCTAAGGCTGTTCTTGTGGAATTGGCAAAGGGATATTTGGAAGCCCATAGACGGCTACGGTGAAAAAGGAAATATCTTCCGTTCAAAACGGGAAAGAAGCTTTCTGAGAAACTGCTCTGTGTTCTGTGAATTCATCTCACAGAGTTACATCTTTCCCTTCAAGAAGCCTTTCGCTAAGGCTGTTCTTGTGGAATTGGCAAAGGGATATTTGGAAGCCCATAGAGGGCTATGGTGAAAAAGGAAATATCTTCCGTTCAAAACTGGAAAGAAGCTTTCTGAGAAACTGCTCTGTGTTCTGTGAATTCATCTCACAGAGTTACATCTTTCCCTTCAAGAAGCCTTTTGCTAATGCTGTTCTTGTGGAATTGGCAAAGGGATATTTGGAAGCCCATAGAGGGCTATGGTGAAAAAGGAAATTTCTTCCGCTCAAAACTGGAAAGAAGCTTTCTGAGAAACTTCTCTGTGTTCTATGAATTCATCTCACAGAGTTACATCTTTCCCTTCAAGAAGCCTTTCGCTAAGGCTGTTCTTGTGGAATTGGCAAAGCGATATTTGGAAGCCCGTAGAGGGCTATGGTGAAAAAGAAAATATCTTCCGTTCAAAACTGGAAAGAAGCTTTCTGAGAAACTGCTCTGTGTTCTGTGAATTCATCTCACAGAGTTACATCTTTCCCTTCAAGAAGCCTTTCGCTAAGCCTGTTCTTGTGGAATTGGCAAAGGGATATTTGGAAGCCCATAGAGGGCTATGGTGAAAAAGGAAATATCTTCCGTTCAAAACTGGAAAGAAGCTTTCTGAGAAACTGCTCTGTGTTCTGTTAATTCATCTCACAGAGTTACATCTTTCCCTTCAAGAAGCCTTTCGCTAAGGCTGTTCTTGAGGAATTGGCAAAGGGATATTTGGAAGCCCATAGACGGCTACGGTGAAAAAGAAATATCTTCCATTCAAAACTGGAAAGAAGCTTTCTGAGAAACTGCTCTGTGTTCTGTGAATTCATCTCACAGAGTTACATCTTTCCCTTCAAGAAGCCTTTCGCTAAGGCTGTTCTTGTGGAATTGGCAAAGCGATATTTGGAAACCCATAGAGGCCTATGGTGAAAAAGGAAATATCTTCCGTTCAAAACTGGAAAGAAGCTTTCTGAGAAACTGCTCTGTGTTCTGTGAATTCATCTCACAGAGTTACATCTTTTCCTTCAAGAAGCCTTTCGCTAAGGCTGTTCTTGTGGAATTGGCAAAGGGATATTTGGAAGCCCTTAGAGGGCTATGGTGAAAAAGGAAATATCTTCCGTTCAAAACTGGAAAGAAGCTTTCTGAGAAACTGCTCTGTGTTCTGTGAATTCATCTCACAGAGTTACATCTTTCCCTTCAAGAAGCCTTTCGCTAAGGCTGTTCTTGTGGAATTGGCAAAGCGATATTTGGAAACCCACAGAGGCCTATTGTGAAAAAGGAAATATCTTCCGTTCAAAACTGGAAAGAAGCTTTCTGAGAAACTGCTCTGTGTTCTGTGAATTCATCTCACAGAGTTACATCTTTTCCTTCAAGAAGCCTTTCGCTAAGGCTGTTCTTGTGGAATTGGCAAAGGGATATTTGGAAGCCCTTAGACGGCTATGGTGAAAAAGGAAATATCTTCCGTTCAAAACTGGAAAGAAGCTTTCTGAGAAACTGCTCTGTGTTCTGTGAATTCATCTCACTGAGTTACATCTTTGCCTTCAGGAAGCCTTTCGCTAAGGCTGTTCTTGTGGAATTGGCAAAGGGATATTTGGAAGCCCATAGAGGCCTATGGTGAAAAAGGAAATATCTTCCGTTCAAAACTGGAAAGAAGCTTTCTGAGAAACTGCTCTGTGTTCTGTGAATTCATCCCACAGAGTTACATCTTTCCCTTCAAGAAGCCTTTCGCTAAGGCTGTTCTTGTGGAATTGGCAAAGGGATATTTGGAAGCCCATAGACGGCTATGGTGAAAAAGGAAATATCTTCCGTTCAAAACGGGAAAGAAGCTTTCTGAGAAACTGCTCTGTGTTCTGTGAATTCATCTCACAGAGTTACATCTTTCCCTTCAAGAAGCCTTTCGCTAAGGCTGTTCTTGTGGAATTGGCAAAGGGATATTTGGAAGCCCATAGAGGGCTATGGTGAAAAAGGAAATATCTTCCGTTCAAAACTGGAAAGAAGCTTTCTGAGAAACTGCTCTGTGTTCTGTGAATTCATCTCACAGAGTTACATCTTTCCCTTCAAGAAGCCTTTCGCTAATGCTGTTCTTGTGGAATTGGCAAAGGGATATTTGGAAGCCCATAGAGGGCTATGGTGAAAAAGGAAATTTCTTCCGCTCAAAACTGGAAAGAAGCTTTCTGAGAAACTTCTCTGTGTTCTATGAATTCATCTCACAGAGTTACATCTTTCCCTTCAAGAAGCCTTTCGCTAAGGCTGTTCTTGTGGAATTGGCAAAGCGATATTTGGAAGCCCGTAGAGGGCTATGGTGAAAAAGGAAATATCTTCCGTTCAAAACTGGAAAGAAGCTTTCTGAGAAACTGCTCTGTGTTCTGTGAATTCATCTCACAGAGTTACATCTTTCCCTTCAAGAAGCCTTTCGCTAAGCCTGTTCTTGTGGAATTGGCAAAGGGATATTTGGAAGCCCATAGAGGGCTATGGTGAAAAAGGAAATATCTTCCGTTCAAAACTGGAAAGAAGCTTTCTGAGAAACTGCTCTGTGTTCTGTTAATTCATCTCACAGAGTTTCATCTTTCCCTTCAAGAAGCCTTTCGCTAAGGCTGTTCTTGAGGAATTGGCAAAGGGATATTTGGAATCCCATAGACGGCTACGGTGAAAAAGAAATATCTTCCATTCAAAACTGGAAAGAAGCTTTCTGAGAAACTGCTCTGTGTTCTGTGAATTCATCTCACAGAGTTACATCTTTCCCTTCAAGAAGCCTTTCGCTAAGGCTGTTCTTGTGGAATTGGCAAAGCGATATTTAGAAACCCATAGAGGCCTATGGTGAAAAAGGAAATATCTTCCGTTCAAAACTGGAAAGAAGCTTTCTGAGAAACTGCTCTGTGTTCTGTGAATTCATCTCACAGAGTTACATCTTTTCCTTCAAGAAGCCTTTCGCTAAGGCTATTCTTGTGGAATTGGCAAAGGGATATTTGGAAGCCCTTAGACGGCTATGGTGAAAATGGAAATATCTTCCGTTCAAAACTGGAAAGAAGCTTTCTGAGAAACTACTCTGTGTTCTGTGAATTCATCTCACTGAGTTACATCTTTGCCTTCAAGAAGCCTTTCGCTAAGGCTGTTCTTGTGGAATTGGCAAAGGGATATTTGGAAGCCCATAGAGGCCTATGGTGAAAAAGGAAATATCTTCCGTTCAAAACTGGAAAGAAGCTTTCTGAGAAACTGCTCTGTGTTCTGTGAATTCATCTCACAGAGTTACATCTTTCCCTTCAAGAAGCCTTTCGCTAAGGCTGTTCTTGTGGAATTGGCAAAGGGATATTTGGAAGCCCATAGACGGCTATGGTGAAAAAGGAAATATCTTCCGTTCCAAACGGGAAAGAAGCTTTCTGAGAAACTGCTCTGTGTTCTGTGAATTCATCTCACAGAGTTACATCTTTCCCTTCAAGAAGCCTTTCGCTAAGGCTGTTCTTGTGGAATTGGCAAAGGGATATTTGGAAGCCCATAGAGGGCTATGGTGAAAAAGGAAATATCTTCCGTTCAAAACTGGAAAGATGCTTTCTGAGAAACTGCTCTGTGTTCTGTGAATTCATCTCAGAGAGTTACATCTTTCCCTTCAAGAAGCCTTTTGCTAAGGCTGTTCTTGTGGAATTGGCAAAGGGATATTTGGAAGCCCCTAGAGGCCTATGGTGAAAAAGGAAATATCTTCCGTTCAAAACTGGAAAGAAGCTTTCTGAGAAACTGCTCTGTGTTCTGTGAATTCA
This sequence comes from Chlorocebus sabaeus, assembly GCF_047675955.1. Lineage (NCBI taxonomy): Eukaryota > Metazoa > Chordata > Mammalia > Primates > Cercopithecidae > Chlorocebus > Chlorocebus sabaeus. The sequence goes on along the minus strand of NW_027327759.1, from coordinate 648,575 downwards.
TTTCACAGAGCTACATCTTTCCCTTCAAGAAGCCTTTCGCTAAGGCTGTTCTTGTGGAATTGGCAAGGGATATTTGGAAGCCCATAGAGGCCTATGGTGAAAAACGAAATATCTTCCGTTCAAAACTGGAAACAAGCTTTCTGAGAAACTGCTCTGTGTTCTGTGAATTCATCTCACAGAGTTACATCTTTCCCTTCAAGAACCTTTCGCTAAGGCTGTTCTTGTGGAATTGGCAAAGGGATATTTGGAAGCCCATAGACGGCTATGGTGAAAAAGAAAATATCTTCCGTTCAAAACTGGAAAGAAGCTTTCTGAGAAACTGCTCTGTGTTCTGTTAATTCATCTCACAGAGTTACATCTTTCCCTTCAAGAAGCCTTTCGCTAAGGCTGTTCTTGTGGAATTCGCAAAGCGATATTTGGAAGCCCATAGAGATCTATGGTGAAAAAGGAAATATCTTCAGTTAAAAACTGGAAAGAAGCTTTCTGAGAAACTGTTCTGTGTTCTGTTAATTCATCTCACAGAGTTACATCTTTCCCTTCAAGAAGCCTTTCGGTAAGGCTGTTCTTGTGGAATTGGAAAAGGGATATTTGGAAGCCCATAGAGGGCTATGGTGAAAAAGGAAATATCTTCCGTTCAAAACTGGAAAGAAGCTTTCTGAGAAACTGCTCTGTGTTCTGTGAATTCATCTCACAGAGTTACATCTTTCCCTTCAAGAAGCCTTTGGCTAAAGCTGTTCTTGTAGAATTGGCAAAGGGATATTTGGAAGACCATAGAGGGCTATGGTGAAAAAGGAAATATCTTCCGTTGGAAACTGGAAAGAAGCTTTCTGAGAAACTGCTCTGTGTTCTGTGAATTCATCTCACAGAGTTACATCTTTCCCTTCAAGAAGCCTTTCGCTAAGGCTGTTCTTGTGGAATTGGCAAAGGGATATTTGGAAGCCCATAGAGGGCTATGGTGAAAAAGGAAATATCTTCCGTTCAAAACTGGAAAGAAGCTTTCTGAGAAACTGCTCTGTGTTCTGTGAATTCACCTCACAGAGTTACATCTTTCCCTTCAAGAACCTTTCGCTAAGGCTGTTCTTGTGGAATTGGCAAAGGGATATTTGGAAGCCCATAGACGGCTATGGTGAAAAAGAAAATATCTTCCGTTCAAAACTGGAAAGAAGCTTTCTGAGAAACTGCTCTGTGTTCTGTTAATTCATCTCACAGAGTTACATCTTTCCCTTCAAGAAGCCTTTCGCTAAGGCTGTTCTTGTGGAATTCGCAAAGCGATATTTGGAAGCCCATAGAGGGCTATGGTGAAAAAGGAAATATCTTCAGTTAAAAACTGGAAAGAAGCTTTCTGAGAAACTGTTCTGTGTTCTGTTAATTCATCTCACAGAGTTACATCTTTCCCTTCAAGAAGCCTTTCGGTAAGGCTGTTCTTGTGGAATTGGCAAAGGGATATTTGGAAGCCCATAGAGGGCTATGGTGAAAAAGGAAATATCTTCCGTTCAAAACTGGAAAGAAGCTTTCTGAGAAACTGCTCTGTGTTCTGTGAATTCATCTCACAGAGTTACATCTTTCCCTTCAAGAAGCCTTTGGCTAAAGCTGTTCTTGTAGAATTGGCAAAGGGATATTTGGAAGACCATAGAGGGCTATGGTGAAAAAGGAAATATCTTCCGTTGGAAACTGGAAAGAAGCTTTCTGAGAAACTGCTCTGTGTTCTGTGAATTCATCTCACAGAGTTACATCTTTCCCTTCAAGAAGCCTTTCGCTAAGGCTGTTCTTGTGGAATTGGCAAAGGGATATTTGGAAGCCCAAAGAGGGCTATGGTGAAAAAGGAAATATCTTCCGTTCAAAACTGGAAAGAAGCTTTCTGAGAAACTGCTCTGTGTTCTGTGAATTCATCTCACAGAGTTACATCTTTCCCTTCAAGAAGCCTTTCGCTAAGGCTGTTCTTGAGGAATTGGCAAAGGGATATTTGGAAGCCCATAGACGGCTATGTTTAAAAAGGAAATATCTTCCGTTCAAAACTGGAAAGAAGCTTTCTGAGAAACAGCTCTGTTTTCTGTGAATTCATCTCACAGAGTTACATCTTTCCCTTCAAGAAGCCTTTCGCTAAGGCTGTTCTTGTGGAATTGGCAAAGCGATATTTGGAAACCCATAGAGGGCTATGGTGAAAAAGGAAATATCTTCCGTTCAAAACTGGAAAGAAGCTTTCTGAGAAACTGCTCTGTGTTCTGTTAATTCATCTCACAGAGTTACATCTTTCCCTTCAAGAAGCCTTTCGCTAAGGCTGTTCTTGAGGAATTGGCAAAGGGATATTTGGAAGCCCATAGACGGCTATGGTGAAAAAGGAAATATCTTCCGTTCAAAACTGGAAAGAAGCTTTCTGAGAAACTGCTCTGTGTTCTGTTAATTCATCTCATAGCGTTACATCTTTCCCTTCAAAAAGCCTTTCGCTAAGGCTGTTCTTGTGGAAATGGCAAAGGGATATTTGGAAGCCCATAGAGGGCTATGGTGAAAAAGGAAATATCTTCCGTTCAAAACTGGAAAGAAGCTTTCTGAGAAACTGCTCTGTGTTCTGTTAATTCATCTCACAGAGTTACATCTTTCCCTTCAAGAAGCCTTTCGCTAAGTCTGTTCTTGTGGAATTGGCAAAGGGATATTTGGAAGCCCATAGAGGGCTATGGTGAAAAAGGAAATATCTTCCGTTCAAAACTGGAAAGAAGCTTTCTGAGAAACTGCTCTGTGTTCTGTTAATTCATCGCACAGAGTTACATCTTTCCCTTCAACAATCCTTTCGCTAACGCTGTTCTTGTGGAATTGGCAAAGGGATATTTGGAAGCCCATAGACGGCTATGGTGAAAAAGGAAATATCTTCCGTTCAAAACTGGAAAGAAGCTTTCTGAGAAACTGCTCTGTGTTCTGTTAATTCATCTCACAGAGTTACATCTTTCCCTGCAAGAAGCCTTTCGCTAAGGCTGTTCTTGTGGAATTGGCAAAGCGATATTTGGAAACCCATAGAGGCCTATGGTGAAAAAGGAAATATCTTCCGTTCAAAACTGGAAAGAAGCTTTCTGAGAAACTGCTCTGTGTTCTGTGAATTCATCTCACAGAGTTACATCTTTTCCTTCAAGAAGCCTTTCGCTAAGGCTGTTCTTGTGGAATTGGCAAAGGGATATTTGGAAGCCCTTAGACGGCTATGGTGAAAAAGGAAATATCTTCCGTTCAAAACTGGAAAGAAGCTTTCTGAGAAACTACTCTGTGTTCTGTGAATTCATCTCACTGAGTTACATCTTTGCCTTCAAGAAGCCTTTCGCTAAGGCTGTTCTTGTGGAATTGGCAAAGGGATATTTGGAAGCCCATAGAGGGCTATGGTGAAAAAGGAAATATCTTCCGTTCAAAACTGGAAAGAAGCTTTCTGAGAAACTGCTCTGTGTTCTGTGAATTCATCTCACAGAGTTACATCTTTCCCTTCAAGAAGCCTTTCGCTAAGGCTGTTCTTGTGGAATTGGCAAAGGGATATTTGGAAGCCCATAGACGGCTATGGTGAAAAAGGAAATATCTTCCGTTCAAAACGGGAAAGAAGCTTTCTGAGAAACTGCTCTGTGTTCTGTGAATTCATCTCACAGAGTTACATCTTTCCCTTCAAGAAGCCTTTCGCTAAGGCTGTTCTTGTGGAATTGGCAAAGGGATATTTGGAAGCCCATAGAGGGCTATGGTGAAAAAGGAAATATCTTCCGTTCAAAACTGGAAAGAAGCTTTCTGAGAAACTGCTCTGTGTTCTGTGAATTCATCTCACAGAGTTACATCTTTCCCTTCAAGAAGCCTTTCGCTAAGGCTGTTCTTGTGGAATTGGCAAAGGGATATTTGGAAGCCCCTAGAGGCCTATGGTGAAAAAGGAAATATCTTCCGTTCAAAACTGGAAAGAAGCTTTCTGAGAAACTGCTCTGTGTTCTGTTAATTCATCTCACAGAGTTACATGTTTCCCTTCAAGAAGCCTTTGGCTAAAGCTGTTCTTGTGGAATTGGCAAAGGGATATTTGGAAGCCCATAGAGGGCTATGGTGAAAAAGGAAATATCTTCCGTTCCAAACTGGAAAGAAGCTTTCTGAGAAACTGCTCTGTGTTCTGTTAATTCATCTCACAGAGTTACATCTTTCCCTTCAAGAAGCCTTTCGCTAAGGCTGTTCTTGTGGAAATGGCAAAGGGATATTTGGAAGCCCATAGAGGCCTATGGTGAAAAAGGAAATATCTTCCGTTCAAAACTGGAAAGAAGCTTTCTGAGAAACTGCTCTGTGTTCTGTGAATTCATTTCACAGAGCTACATCTTTCCCTTCAAGAAGCCTTTCGCTAAGGCTGTTCTTGTGGAATTGGCAAGGGATATTTGGAAGCCCATAGAGGCCTATGGTGAAAAAGGAAATATCTTCCGTTCAAAACTGGAAAGAAGCTTTCTGAGAAACTGCTCTGTGTTCTCTGAATTCATCTCACAGAGTTACATCTTTCCCTTCAAGAACCTTTCGCTAAGGCTGTTCTTGTGGAATTGGCAAAGGGATATTTGGAAGCCCATAGACGGCTATGGTGAAAAAGGAAATATCTTCCGTTCAAAACTGGAAAGAAGCTTTCTGAGAAACTGCTCTGTGTTCTGTTAATTCATCTCACAGAGTTACATCTTTCCCTTCAAGAAGCCTTTCGCTAAGGCTGTTCTTGTGGAATTGGCAAAGCGATATTTGGAAGCCCATAGAGGGCTATGGTGAAAAAGGAAATATCTTCCGTTCAAAACTGGAAAGAAGCTTTCTGAGAAACTGCTCTGCGTTCTGTTAATTCATCTCACAGAGTTACATGTTTCCCTTCAAGAAGCCTTTGGCTAAAGCTGTTCTTGTGGAATTGGCAAAGGGATATTTGGAAGCCCATAGAGGGCTATGGTGAAAAAGGAAATATCTTCCGTTCAAAACTGGAAAGAAGCTTTCTGAGAAACTGCTCTGTGTTCTGTTAATTCATCTCACAGAGTTACATCTTTCCCTTCAAGAAGCCTTTCGCTAAGGCTGTTCTTGTGGAAATGGCAAAGGGATATTTGGAAGCCCATAGAGGCCTATGGTGAAAAAGGAAATATCTTCCGTTCAAAACTGGAAAGAAGCTTTCTGAGAAACTGCTCTGTGTTCTGTGAATTCATCTCACAGACTTACATCTTTCCCTTCAAGAAGCCTTTCGCTAAGGCTGTTCTTGTGGAATTGGCAAAGGGATATTTGGAAGCCCATAGAGGGCTATGGTGAAAAAGGAAATATCTTCCGTTCAAAACTGGAAAGAAGCTTTCTGAGAAACTGCTCTGTGTTCTGTGAATTCATCTCACAGAGTTACATCTTTCCCTTCAAGAAGCCTTTCGCTAAGGCTGTTCTTGAGGAATTGGCAAAGGGATATTTGGAAGCCCATAGACGGCTGTGGTTAAAAAGGAAATATCTTCCGTTCAAAACTGGAAAGAAGCTTTCTGAGAAACAGCTCTGTTTTCTGTGAATTCATCTCGCAGAGTTACATCTTTCCCTTCAAGAAGCCTTTCGCTAAGGCTGTTCTTGTGGAATTGGCAAAGCGATATTTGGAAACCCATAGAGGGCTATGGTGAAAAAGGAAATAACTTCCGTTCAAAACTGGAAAGAACCTTTCTGAGAAACTGCTCTGTGTTCTGTTAATTCATCTCACAGTGTTACATCTTTCCCTTCAAGAAGTCTTTCTCTAAGGCTGTTCTTGTGGAATTGGCAAAGGGATATTTGGAAGCCCATAGAGGGCTATGGTGAAAAAGGAAATACCTTCCGTTCAAAACTGGAAAGAAGCTTTCTGAGAAACTGCTCTGTGTTCTGTGAATTCATCTCACAGAGTTACATCTTTCCCTTCAAGAAGCCTTTCGCTAAGGCTGTTCTTGTGGAATTGGCAAAGGGATATTTGGAAGCCCATAGAGGGCTATGGTGAAAAAGGAAATATCTTCCGTTCAAAACTGGAAAGAAGCTTTCTGAGAAACTGCTCTGTGTTCTGTTAATTCATCTCACAGAGTTACATCTTTCCCTTCAAGAAGCCTTTCGCTAAGGCTGTTCTTGTGGAATTGGCAAAGCGATATTTGGTAGCCCGTAGAGGGCTATGGTGAAAAAGGAAATATCTTCCGTTCAAAACTGGAAAGAAGCTTTCTGAGAAACTGCTCTGTGTTCTGTGAATTCATCTCACAGAGTTACATCTTTCCCTTCAAGAAGCCTTTGGCTAAGGCTGTTCTTATGGAATTGGCAAAGGGATATTTGGAAGCCCATAGACGGCTATGGTGAAAAAGGAAATATCTTCCGTTCAAAACTGGAAAGAAGCTTTCTGAGAAACTGCTCTGTGTTCTGTTAATTCATCTCACAGAGTTACATCTTTCCCTTCAAGAAGCCTTTCGCTAAGGCTGTTCTTGAGGAATTGGCAAAGGGATATTTGGAAGCCCATAGACGGCTATGGTGAAAAAGGAAATATCTTCCGTTCAAAACTGGAAAGAAGCTTTCTGAGAAACTGCTCGGTGTTCTGTGAATTCATCTCACAGAGTTACATCTTTCCCTTCAAGAACCTTTCGCTAAGGCTGTTCTTGTGGAATTGGCAAAGGGATATTTGGAAGCCCATAGACGGCTATGGTGAAAAAGGAAATATCTTCCGTTCAAAACTGGAAAGAAGCTTTCTGAGAAACTGCTCTGTGTTCTGTTAATTCATCTCACAGAGTTACATCTTTCCCTTCAAGAAGCCTTTCGCTAAGGCTGTTCTTGTGGAATTGGCAAAGCGATATTTGGAAGCCCATAGAGGGCTATGGTGAAAAAGGAAATATCTTCAGTTCAAAACTGGAAAGAAGCTTTCTGAGAAACTGTTCTGTGTTCTGTTAATTCATCTCACAGAGTTTCATCTTTCCCTTCAAGAAGCCTTTCGGTAAGGCAGTTCTTGTGGAATTGGCAAAGGGATATTTGGAAGCCCATAGAGGGCTATGGTGAAAAAGGAAATATCTTCCGTTCAAAACTGGAAAGAAGCTTTCTGAGAAACTGCTCTGTGTTCTGTTAATTCATCTCACAGAGTTACATGTTTCCCTTCAAGAAGCCTTTGGCTAAAGCTGTTCTTGTGGAATTGGCAAAGGGATATTTGGAAGCCCATAGAGGGCTATGGTGAAAAAGGAAATATCTTCCGTTCAAAACTGGAAAGAAGCTTTCTGAGAAACTGCTCTGTGTTCTGTTAATTCATCTCACAGAGTTACATCTTTCCCTTCAAGAAGCCTTTCGCTAAGGCTGTTCTTGTGGAAATGGCAAAGGGATATTTGGAAGCCCATAGAGGCCTATGGTGAAAAAGGAAATATCTTCCGTTCAAAACTGGAAAGAAGCTTTCTGAGAAACTGCTCTGTGTTCTGTGAATTCATTTCACAGAGCTACATCTTTCCCTTCAAGAAGCCTTTCGCTAAGGCTGTTCTTGTGGAATTGGCAAGGGATATTTGGAAGCCCATAGAGGCCTAGGGTGAAAAAGGAAATATCTTCCTTTCAAAACTGGAAAGAAGCTTTCTGAGAAACTGCTCTGTGTTCTGTGAATTCATCTCACAGAGTTACATCTTTCCCTTCAAGAACCTTTCGCTAAGGCTGTTCTTGTGGAATTGGCAAAGGGATATTTGGAAGCCCATAGACGGCTATGGTGAAAAAGGTAATATCTTCCGTTCAAAACTGGAAAGAAGCTTTCTGAGAAACTGCTCTGTGTTCTGTTAATTCATCTCACAGAGTTACATCTTTCCCTTCAAGAAGCCTTTCGCTAAGGCTGTTCTTGTGGAATTGGCAAAGCGATATTTGGAAGCCCATAGAGGGCTATGGTGAAAAAGGAAATATCTTCAGTTCAAAACTGGAAAGAAGCTTTCTGAGAAACTGTTCTGTGTTCTGTTAATTCATCTCACAGAGTTACATCTTTCCCTTCAAGAAGCCTTTCGGTAAGGCAGTTCTTGTGGAATTGGCAAAGGGATATTTGGAAGCCCATAGAGGGCTATGGTGAAAAAGGAAATATCTTCCGTTCAAAACTGGAAAGAAGCTTTCTGAGAAACTGCTCTGTGTTCTGTTAATTCATCTCACAGAGTTACATGTTTCCCTTCAAGAAGCCTTTGGCTAAAGCTGTTCTTGTGGAATTGGCAAAGGGATATTTAGAAGCCCATAGAGGGCTATGGTGAAAAAGGAAATATCTTCCGTTCAAAACTGGAAAGAAGCTTTCTGAGAAACTGCTCTGTGTTCTGTTAATTCATCTCACAGAGTTACATCTTTCCCTTCAAGAAGCCTTTCGCTAAGGCTGTTCTTGTGGAAATGGCAAAGGGATATTTGGAAGCCCATAGAGGCCTATGGTGAAAAAGGAAATATCTTCCGTTCAAAACTGGAAAGAAGCTTTCTGAGAAACTGCTCTGTGTTCTGTGAATTCATTTCACAGAGCTACATCTTTCCCTTCAAGAAGCCTTTCGCTAAGGCTGTTCTTGTGGAATTGGCAAGGGATATTTGGAAGCCCATAGAGGCCTATGGTGAAAAAGGAAATATCTTCCGTTCAAAACTGGAAAGAAGCTTTCTGAGAAACTGCTCTGTGTTCTCTGAATTCATCTCACAGAGTTACATCTTTCCCTTCAAGAACCTTTCGCTAAGGCTGTTCTTGTGGAATTGGCAAAGGGATATTTGGAAGCCCATAGACGGCTATGGTGAAAAAGGAAATATCTTCCGTTCAAAACTGGAAAGAAGCTTTCTGAGAAACTGCTCTGTGTTCTGTTAATTCATCTCACAGAGTTACATCTTTCCCTTCAAGAAGCCTTTCGCTAAGGCTGTTCTTGTGGAATTGGCAAAGCGATATTTGGAAGCCCATAGAGGGCTATGTTGAAAAAGGAAATATCTTCAGTTAAAAACTGGAAAGAAGCTTTCTGAGAAACTGTTCTGTGTTCTGTTAATTCATCTCACAGAGTTACATCTTTCCCTTCAAGAAGCCTTTCGGTAAGGCTGTTCTTGTGGAATTGGCAAAGGGATATTTGGAAGCCCATAGAGGGCTATGGTGAAAAAGGAAATATCTTCCGTTCAAAACTGGAAAGAAGCTTTCTGAGAAACTGCTCTGTGTTCTGTGAATTCATCTCATAGCGTTACATCTTTCCCTTCAAAAAGCCTTTCGCTAAGGCTGTTCTTGTGGAAATGGCAAAGGGATATTTGGAAGCCCATAGAGGGCTATGGTGAAAAAGGAAATATCTTCCGTTCAAAACTGGAAAGAAGCTTTCTGAGAAACTGCTCTGTGTTCTGTTAATTCATCTCACAGAGTTACATCTTTCCCTTCAAGAAGCCTTTCGCTAAGTCTGTTCTTGTGGAATTGGCAAAGGGATATTTGGAAGCCCATAGAGGGCTATGGTGAAAAAGGAAATATCTTCCATTCAAAACTGGAAAGAAGCTTTCTGAGAAACTGCTCTGTGTTCTGTTAATTCATCGCACAGAGTTACATCTTTCCCTTCAACAATCCTTTCGCTAAGGCTGTTCTTGTGGAATTGGCAAATGGATATTTGGAAGCCCATAGACGGCTATGGTGAAAAAGGAAATATCTTCCGTTCAAAACTGGAAAGAAGCTTTCTGAGAAACTGCTCTGTGTTCTGTTAATTCATCTCACAGAGTTACATCTTTCCCTTCAAGAAGCCTTTCGCTAAGGCTGTTCTTGTGGAATTGGCAAAGCGATATTTGGAAGCCCATAGAGGGCTATGGTGAAAAAGGAAATATCTTCCGTTCAAAACTGGAAAGAAGCTTTCTGAGAAACTGCTCTGTGTTCTGTTAATTCATCTCACAGAGTTACATCTTTCCCTTCAAGAAGCCTTTGGCTAAGGCTGTTCTTGTGGAATTGGCAAAGGGATATTTGGAAGCCCATAGACGGCTATGGTGAAAAAGGAAATTTCTTCCCTTCAAAACTGGAAAGAAGTTTTCTGAGAAACTGCTCTGTGTTATGTGAATTATTCTCACAGAGTTACTTCTTTCCCTTCAAGAAGCCTTTGGCTAAGGCTGTTCTTGTGGAATTGGCAAAGGGATATTTGGAAGCCCATAGAGGGCTATGGTGAAAAAGGAAATATCTTCCGTTCAAAACTGGAAAGAAGCTTTCTGAGAAACTGCTCTGTGTTCTGTGAATTCATCTCACAGAGTTACATCTTTCCCTTCAAGAACCTTTCGCTAAGGCTGTTCTAGTGGAATTGGCAAAGGGATATTTGGAAGCCCATAGACGGCTATGGTGAAAAAGGAAATATCTTCCGTTGAAAACTTGAAAGAAGCTTTCTGAGAAACTGCTCTGTGTTCTGTGAATTCATCTCACAGAGTTACATCTTTCCCTTCAAGAAGCCTTTCGCTAAGGCTGTTCTTGTGGAATTGGCAAAGGGATATTTGGAAGCCCATAGAGGGCTATGGTGAAAAAGGAAATATCTTCCGTTCAAAACTGGAAAGAAGCTTTCTGAGAAACTGCTCTGTGTTCTGTGAATTCATCTCACAGAGTTACATCTTTCCCTTCAAGAAGCCTTTCGCTAATGCTGTTCTTGTGGAATTGGCAAAGGGATATTTGGAAGCCCATAGAGGGCTATGGTGAAAAAGGAAATTTCTTCCGCTCAAAACTGGAAAGAAGCTTTCTGAGAAACTGCTCTGTGTTCTATGAATTCATCTCACAGAGTTACATCTTTCCCTTCAAGAAGCGTTTTGCTAAGGCTGTTCTTGTGGAATTGGCAAAGCGATATTTGGAAGCCCGTAGAGGGCTATGGTGAAAAAGGAAATATCTTCCGTTCAAAACTGGAAAGAAGCTTTCTGAGAAACTGCTCTGTGTTCTGTGAATTCATCTCACAGAGTTACATCTTTCCCTTCAAGAAGCCTTTCGCTAAGCCTGTTCTTGTGGAATTGGCAAAGGGATATTTGGAAGCCCATAGAGGGCTATGGTGAAAAAGGAAATATCTTCCGTTCAAAACTGGAAAGAAGCTTTCTGAGAAACTGCTCTGTGTTCTGTTAATTCATCTCACAGAGTTACATCTTTCCCTTCAAGAAGCCTTTCGCTAAGGCTGTTCTTGAGGAATTGGCAAAGGGATATTTGGAAGCCCATAGACGGCTACGGTGAAAAAGAAATATCTTCCGTTCAAAACTGGAAAGAAGCTTTCTGAGAAACTACTCTGTGTTCTGTGAATTCATCTCACTGAGTTACATCTTTGCCTTCAAGAAGCCTTTCGCTAAGGCTGTTCTTGTGGAATTGGCAAAGGGATATTTGGAAGCCCATAGAGGCCTATGGTGAAAAAGGAAATATCTTCCGTTCAAAACTGGAAAGAAGCTTTCTGAGAAACTGCTCTGTGTTCTGTGAATTCATCTCACAGAGTTACATCTTTCCCTTCAAGAAGCCTTTCGCTAAGGCTGTTCTTGTGGAATTGGCAAAGGGATATTTGGAAGCCCATAGACGGCTATGGTGAAAAAGGAAATATCTTCCGTTCAAAACGGGAAAGAAGCTTTCTGAGAAACTGCTCTGTGTTCTGTGAATTCATCTCACAGAGTTACATCTTTCCCTTCAAGAAGCCTTTCGCTAAGGCTGTTCTTGTGGAATTGGCAAAGGGATATTTGGAAGCCCATAGAGGGCTATGGTGAAAAAGGAAATATCTTCCGTTCAAAACTGGAAAGAAGCTTTCTGAGAAACTGCTCTGTGTTCTGTGAATTCATCTCACAGAGTTACATCTTTCCCTTCAAGAAGCCTTTTGCTAATGCTGTTCTTGTGGAATTGGCAAAGGGATATTTGGAAGCCCATAGAGGGCTATGGTGAAAAAGGAAATTTCTTCCGCTCAAAACTGGAAAGAAGCTTTCTGAGAAACTTCTCTGTGTTCTATGAATTCATCTCACAGAGTTACATCTTTCCCTTCAAGAAGCCTTTCGCTAAGGCTGTTCTTGTGGAATTGGCAAAGCGATATTTGGAAGCCCGTAGAGGGCTATGGTGAAAAAGGAAATATCTTCCGTTCAAAACTGGAAAGAAGCTTTCTGAGAAACTGCTCTGTGTTCTGTGAATTCATCTCACAGAGTTACATCTTTCCCTTCAAGAAGCCTTTCGCTAAGCCTGTTCTTGTGGAATTGGCAAAGGGATATTTGGAAGCCCATAGAGGGCTATGGTGAAAAAGGAAATATCTTCCGTTCAAAACTGGAAAGAAGCTTTCTGAGAAACTGCTCTGTGTTCTGTTAATTCATCTCACAGAGTTACATCTTTCCCTTCAAGAAGCCTTTCGCTAAGGCTGTTCTTGAGGAATTGGCAAAGGGATATTTGGAAGCCCATAGACGGCTACGGTGAAAAAGAAATATCTTCCATTCAAAACTGGAAAGAAGCTTTCTGAGAAACTGCTCTGTGTTCTGTGAATTCATCTCACAGAGTTACATCTTTCCCTTCAAGAAGCCTTTCGCTAAGGCTGTTCTTGTGGAATTGGCAAAGCGATATTTGGAAACCCATAGAGGCCTATGGTGAAAAAGGAAATATCTTCCGTTCAAAACTGGAAAGAAGCTTTCTGAGAAACTGCTCTGTGTTCTGTGAATTCATCTCACAGAGTTACATCTTTTCCTTCAAGAAGCCTTTCGCTAAGGCTGTTCTTGTGGAATTGGCAAAGGGATATTTGGAAGCCCTTAGACGGCTATGGTGAAAAAGGAAATATCTTCCGTTCAAAACTGGAAAGAAGCTTTCTGAGAAACTGCTCTGTGTTCTGTGAATTCATCTCACAGAGTTACATCTTTCCCTTCAAGAAGCCTTTCGCTAAGCCTGTTCTTGTGGAATTGGCAAAGGGATATTTGGAAGCCCATAGAGGGCTATGGTGAAAAAGGAAATATCTTCCGTTCAAAACTGGAAAGAAGCTTTCTGAGAAACTGCTCTGTGTTCTGTTAATTCATCTCACAGAGTTTCATCTTTCCCTTCAAGAAGCCTTTCGCTAAGGCTGTTCTTGAGGAATTGGCAAAGGGATATTTGGAATCCCATAGACGGCTACGGTGAAAAAGAAATATCTTCCATTCAAAACTGGAAAGAAGCTTTCTGAGAAACTGCTCTGTGTTCTGTGAATTCATCTCACAGAGTTACATCTTTCCCTTCAAGAAGCCTTTCGCTAAGGCTGTTCTTGTGGAATTGGCAAAGCGATATTTAGAAACCCATAGAGGCCTATGGTGAAAAAGGAAATATCTTCCGTTCAAAACTGGAAAGAAGCTTTCTGAGAAACTGCTCTGTGTTCTGTGAATTCATCTCACAGAGTTACATCTTTTCCTTCAAGAAGCCTTTCGCTAAGGCTATTCTTGTGGAATTGGCAAAGGGATATTTGGAAGCCCTTAGACGGCTATGGTGAAAATGGAAATATCTTCCGTTCAAAACTGGAAAGAAGCTTTCTGAGAAACTACTCTGTGTTCTGTGAATTCATCTCACTGAGTTACATCTTTGCCTTCAAGAAGCCTTTCGCTAAGGCTGTTCTTGTGGAATTGGCAAAGGGATATTTGGAAGCCCATAGAGGCCTATGGTGAAAAAGGAAATATCTTCCGTTCAAAACTGGAAAGAAGCTTTCTGAGAAACTGCTCTGTGTTCTGTGAATTCATCTCACAGAGTTACATCTTTCCCTTCAAGAAGCCTTTCGCTAAGGCTGTTCTTGTGGAATTGGCAAAGGGATATTTGGAAGCCCATAGACGGCTATGGTGAAAAAGGAAATATCTTCCGTTCCAAACGGGAAAGAAGCTTTCTGAGAAACTGCTCTGTGTTCTGTGAATTCATCTCACAGAGTTACATCTTTCCCTTCAAGAAGCCTTTCGCTAAGGCTGTTCTTGTGGAATTGGCAAAGGGATATTTGGAAGCCCATAGAGGGCTATGGTGAAAAAGGAAATATCTTCCGTTCAAAACTGGAAAGATGCTTTCTGAGAAACTGCTCTGTGTTCTGTGAATTCATCTCAGAGAGTTACATCTTTCCCTTCAAGAAGCCTTTTGCTAAGGCTGTTCTTGTGGAATTGGCAAAGGGATATTTGGAAGCCCCTAGAGGCCTATGGTGAAAAAGGAAATATCTTCCGTTCAAAACTGGAAAGAAGCTTTCTGAGAAACTGCTCTGTGTTCTGTGAATTCATTTCACAGAGCTACATCTTTCCCTTCAAGAAGCCTTTCGCTAAGGCTGTTCTTGTGGAATTGGCAAGGGATATTTGGAAGCCCATAGAGGCCTATGGTGAAAAACGAAATATCTTCCGTTCAAAACTGGAAACAAGCTTTCTGAGAAACTGCTCTGTGTTCTGTGAATTCATCTCACAGAGTTACATCTTTCCCTTCAAGAACCTTTCGCTAAGGCTGTTCTTGTGGAATTGGCAAAGGGATATTTGGAAGCCCATAGACGGCTATGGTGAAAAAGAAAATATCTTCCGTTCAAAACTGGAAAGAAGCTTTCTGAGAAACTGCTCTGTGTTCTGTTAATTCATCTCACAGAGTTACATCTTTCCCTTCAAGAAGCCTTTCGCTAAGGCTGTTCTTGTGGAATTCGCAAAGCGATATTTGGAAGCCCATAGAGATCTATGGTGAAAAAGGAAATATCTTCAGTTAAAAACTGGAAAGAAGCTTTCTGAGAAACTGTTCTGTGTTCTGTTAATTCATCTCACAGAGTTACATCTTTCCCTTCAAGAAGCCTTTCGGTAAGGCTGTTCTTGTGGAATTGGAAAAGGGATATTTGGAAGCCCATAGAGGGCTATGGTGAAAAAGGAAATATCTTCCGTTCAAAACTGGAAAGAAGCTTTCTGAGAAACTGCTCTGTGTTCTGTGAATTCATCTCACAGAGTTACATCTTTCCCTTCAAGAAGCCTTTGGCTAAAGCTGTTCTTGTAGAATTGGCAAAGGGATATTTGGAAGACCATAGAGGGCTATGGTGAAAAAGGAAATATCTTCCGTTCAAAACTGGAAAGAAGCTTTCTGAGAAACTGCTCTGTGTTCTGTGAATTCATCTCACAGAGTTACATCTTTCCCTTCAAGAAGCCTTTCGCTAAGGCTGTTCTTGTGGAATTGGCAAAGGGATATTTGGAAGCCCATAGAGGGCTATGGTGAAAAAGGAAATATCTTCCGTTCAAAACTGGAAAGAAGCTTTCTGAGAAACTGCTCTGTGTTCTGTTAATTCATCTCACAGAGTTACATCTTTCCCTTCAAGAAGCCTTTCGCTAAGGCTGTTCTTGTGGAATTCGCAAAGCGATATTTGGAAGCCCATAGAGGGCTATGGTGAAAAAGGAAATATCTTCAGTTAAAAACTGGAAAGAAGCTTTCTGAGAAACTGTTCTGTGTTCTGTTAATTCATCTCACAGAGTTACATCTTTCCCTTCAAGAAGCCTTTCGGTAAGGCTGTTCTTGTGGAATTGGCAAAGGGATATTTGGAAGCCCATAGAGGGCTATGGTGAAAAAGGAAATATCTTCCGTTCAAAACTGGAAAGAAGCTTTCTGAGAAACTGCTCTGTGTTCTGTGAATTCATCTCACAGAGTTACATCTTTCCCTTCAAGAAGCCTTTGGCTAAAGCTGTTCTTGTAGAATTGGCAAAGGGATATTTGGAAGACCATAGAGGGCTATGGTGAAAAAGGAAATATCTTCCGTTGGAAACTGGAAAGAAGCTTTCTGAGAAACTGCTCTGTGTTCTGTGAATTCATCTCACAGAGTTACATCTTTCCCTTCAAGAAGCCTTTCGCTAAGGCTGTTCTTGTGGAATTGGCAAAGGGATATTTGGAAGCCCAAAGAGGGC
Organism: Chlorocebus sabaeus; assembly: GCF_047675955.1. Classification (NCBI taxonomy): domain Eukaryota; kingdom Metazoa; phylum Chordata; class Mammalia; order Primates; family Cercopithecidae; genus Chlorocebus; species Chlorocebus sabaeus. Next base: position 632,846 of record NW_027327759.1, on the reverse strand, counting down.
TATGGTGAAAAAGGAAATATCTTCCGTTCAAAACTGGAAAGAAGCTTTCTGAGAAACTGCTCTGTGTTCTGTGAATTCATCTCACAGAGTTACATCTTTCCCTTCAAGAAGCCTTTCGCTAAGGCTGTTCTTGAGGAATTGGCAAAGGGATATTTGGAAGCCCATAGACGGCTATGTTTAAAAAGGAAATATCTTCCGTTCAAAACTGGAAAGAAGCTTTCTGAGAAACAGCTCTGTTTTCTGTGAATTCATCTCACAGAGTTACATCTTTCCCTTCAAGAAGCCTTTCGCTAAGGCTGTTCTTGTGGAATTGGCAAAGCGATATTTGGAAACCCATAGAGGGCTATGGTGAAAAAGGAAATATCTTCCGTTCAAAACTGGAAAGAAGCTTTCTGAGAAACTGCTCTGTGTTCTGTTAATTCATCTCACAGAGTTACATCTTTCCCTTCAAGAAGCCTTTCGCTAAGGCTGTTCTTGAGGAATTGGCAAAGGGATATTTGGAAGCCCATAGACGGCTATGGTGAAAAAGGAAATATCTTCCGTTCAAAACTGGAAAGAAGCTTTCTGAGAAACTGCTCTGTGTTCTGTTAATTCATCTCATAGCGTTACATCTTTCCCTTCAAAAAGCCTTTCGCTAAGGCTGTTCTTGTGGAAATGGCAAAGGGATATTTGGAAGCCCATAGAGGGCTATGGTGAAAAAGGAAATATCTTCCGTTCAAAACTGGAAAGAAGCTTTCTGAGAAACTGCTCTGTGTTCTGTTAATTCATCTCACAGAGTTACATCTTTCCCTTCAAGAAGCCTTTCGCTAAGTCTGTTCTTGTGGAATTGGCAAAGGGATATTTGGAAGCCCATAGAGGGCTATGGTGAAAAAGGAAATATCTTCCGTTCAAAACTGGAAAGAAGCTTTCTGAGAAACTGCTCTGTGTTCTGTTAATTCATCGCACAGAGTTACATCTTTCCCTTCAACAATCCTTTCGCTAACGCTGTTCTTGTGGAATTGGCAAAGGGATATTTGGAAGCCCATAGACGGCTATGGTGAAAAAGGAAATATCTTCCGTTCAAAACTGGAAAGAAGCTTTCTGAGAAACTGCTCTGTGTTCTGTTAATTCATCTCACAGAGTTACATCTTTCCCTGCAAGAAGCCTTTCGCTAAGGCTGTTCTTGTGGAATTGGCAAAGCGATATTTGGAAACCCATAGAGGCCTATGGTGAAAAAGGAAATATCTTCCGTTCAAAACTGGAAAGAAGCTTTCTGAGAAACTGCTCTGTGTTCTGTGAATTCATCTCACAGAGTTACATCTTTTCCTTCAAGAAGCCTTTCGCTAAGGCTGTTCTTGTGGAATTGGCAAAGGGATATTTGGAAGCCCTTAGACGGCTATGGTGAAAAAGGAAATATCTTCCGTTCAAAACTGGAAAGAAGCTTTCTGAGAAACTACTCTGTGTTCTGTGAATTCATCTCACTGAGTTACATCTTTGCCTTCAAGAAGCCTTTCGCTAAGGCTGTTCTTGTGGAATTGGCAAAGGGATATTTGGAAGCCCATAGAGGGCTATGGTGAAAAAGGAAATATCTTCCGTTCAAAACTGGAAAGAAGCTTTCTGAGAAACTGCTCTGTGTTCTGTGAATTCATCTCACAGAGTTACATCTTTCCCTTCAAGAAGCCTTTCGCTAAGGCTGTTCTTGTGGAATTGGCAAAGGGATATTTGGAAGCCCATAGACGGCTATGGTGAAAAAGGAAATATCTTCCGTTCAAAACGGGAAAGAAGCTTTCTGAGAAACTGCTCTGTGTTCTGTGAATTCATCTCACAGAGTTACATCTTTCCCTTCAAGAAGCCTTTCGCTAAGGCTGTTCTTGTGGAATTGGCAAAGGGATATTTGGAAGCCCATAGAGGGCTATGGTGAAAAAGGAAATATCTTCCGTTCAAAACTGGAAAGAAGCTTTCTGAGAAACTGCTCTGTGTTCTGTTAATTCATCTCACAGAGTTACATCTTTCCCTTCAAGAAGCCTTTCGCTAATGCCGTTCTTGTGGAATTGGCAAAGGGATATTTGGAAGCCCACAGAGGGCTATGGTGAAAAAGGAAATTTCTTCCGCTCAAAACTGGAAAGAAGCTTTCTGAGAAACTTCTCTGTGTTCTATGAATTCAACTCACAGAGTTACATCTTTCCCTTCAAGAAGCCTTTCGCTAAGGCTGTTCTTGTGGAATTGGCAAAGCGATATTTGGAAGCCCGTAGAGGGCTATGGTGAAAAAGGAAATATCTTCCGTTCAAAACTGGAAAGAAGCTTTCTGAGAAACTGCTCTGTGTTCTGTGAATTCATCTCACAGAGTTACATCTTTCCCTTCAAGAAGCCTTTCGCTAAGCCTGTTCTTGTGGAATTGGCTAAGGGATATTTGGAAGCCCATAGAGGGCTATGGTGAAAAAGGAAATATCTTCCGTTCAAAACTGGAAAGAAGCTTTCTGAGAAACTGCTCTGTGTTCTGTTAATTCATCTCACAGAGTTGCATCTTTCCCTTCAAGAAGCCTTTCGCTGAGGCTGTTCTTGAGGAATTGGCAAAGGGATATTTGGAAGCCCATAGACGGCTACGGTGAAAAAGAAATATCTTCCATTCAAAACTGGAAAGAAGCTTTCTGAGAAACTGCTCTGTGTTCTGTGAATTCATCTCACAGAGTTACATCTTTCCCTTCAAGAAGCCTTTCGCTAAGGCTGTTCTTGTGGAATTGGCAAAGCGATATTTGGAAACCCATAGAGGCCTATGGTGAAAAAGGAAATATCTTCCGTTCAAAACTGGAAAGAAGCTTTCTGAGAAACTGCTCTGTGTTCTGTGAATTCATCTCACAGAGTTACATCTTTCCCTTCAAGAAGCCTTTCGCTAAGGCTGTTCTTGTGGAATTGGCAAAGGGATATTTGGAAGCCCATAGACGGCTATGGTGAAAAAGGAAATATCTTCCGTTCAAAACGGGAAAGAAGCTTTCTGAGAAACTGCTCTGTGTTCTGTGAATTCATCTCACAGAGTTACATCTTTCCCTTCAAGACGCCTTTCGCTAAGGCTGTTCTTGTGGAATTGGCAAAGGGATATTTGGAAGCCCATAGAGGGCTATGGTGAAAAAGGAAATATCTTCCGTTCAAAACTGGAAAGAAGCTTTCTGAGAAACTGCTCTGTGTTCTGTGAATTCATCTCACAGAGTTACATCTTTCCCTTCAAGAAGCCTTTCGCTAAGGCTGTTCTTGTGGAATTGGCAAAGGGATATTTGGAAGCCCCTAGAGGCCTATGGTGAAAAAGGAAATATCTTCCGTTCAAAACTGGAAAGAAGCTTTCTGAGAAACTGCTCTGTGTTCTGTTAATTCATCTCACAGAGTTACATCTTTCCCTTCAAGAAGTCTTTCTCTAAGGCTGTTCTTGTGGAATTGGCAAAGGGATATTTGGAAGCCCATAGAGGCCTATGGTGAAAAAGGAAATATCTTCCGTTCAAAACTGGAAAGAAGCTTTCTGAGAAACTGCTCTGTGTTCTGTTAATTCATCTCACAGAGTTACATCTTTCCCTTCAAGAAGACTTTCGCTAAGTCTGTTCTTGTGGAATTGGCAAAGGGATATTTGGAAGCCCATAGAGGGCTATGGTGAAAAAGGAAATATCTTCCGTTCAAAACTGGAAAGAAGCTTTCTGAGAAACTGCTCTGTGTTCTGTTAATTCATCGCACAGAGTTACATCTTTCCCTTCAAGAATACTTTCGCTAAGGCTGTTCTTGTGGAATTGGCAAAGGGATATTTGGAAGCCCATAGACGGCTATGGTGAAAAAGGAAATATCTTCCGTTCAAAACTGGAAAGAAGCTTTCTGAGAAACTGCTCTGTGTTCTGTGAATTCATCTCACAGAGTTACATCTTTCCCTTCAAGAAGACTTTCGCTAAGTCTGTTCTTGTGGAATTGGCAAAGCGATATTTGGAAGCCCATAGAGGGCTATGGTGAAAAAGGAAATATCTTCCGTTCAAAACTGGAAAGAAGCTTTCTGAGAAACTGCTCTGTGTTCTGTTAATTCATCTCACAGAGTTACATCTTTCCCTTCAAGAAGCCTTTGGCTAAGGCTGTTCTTGTGGAATTGGCAAAGGGATATTTGGAAGCCCATAGACGGCTATGGTGAAAAAGGAAATTTCTTCCCTTCAAAACTGGAAAGAAGTTTTCTGAGAAACTGCTCTGTGTTCTGTTAATTATTCTCACCGAGTTACTTCTTTCCCTTCAAGAAGCCTTTGGCTAAGGCTGTTCTTGTGGAATTGGCAAAGGGATATTTGGAAGCCCATAGCGGGCTATGGTGAAAAAGGAAATATCTTCCGTTCAAAACTGGAAAGAAGCTTTCTGAGAAACTGCTGTGTGTTATGTGAATTCATCTCACAGAGTTACATCTTTCCCTTCAAGAAGCCTTTGACTAAGGCTGTTCTTGTGGAATTGTCAAAGGGATATTTGGAAGCCCATAGAGGGCTATGGTGAAAAAGGAAATATCTTCCGTTCAAAACTGGAAAGAAGCTTTCTGAGAAACTTCTCTGTGTTCTGTTAATTCATCTCACAGAGTTACATCTTTCCCTTCAAGAAGCCTTTCGCTAAGGTTGTTCTTGTGGAATTGGTAAAGCGATATTTAGAAGCCCATAGAGGGCTATGGTGAAAAAGGAAATATCTTCCGTTCAAAACTGGAAAGAAGCTTTCTGAGAAACTGCTCTGTGTTCTGTGAATTCATCTCACAGAGTTACATCTTTCCCTTCAAGAAGCCTTTCGCTAAGGCTGTTCTTGTGGAATTGGCAAAGGGATATTTGGAAGCCCATAGAGGGCTATGGTGAAAAAGGAAATATCTTCCGTACAAAACTGGAAAGAAGCTTTCTGAGAAACTGCTCTGTGTTCTGTGAATTCATCTCACAGAGTTACATCTTTCCCTTCAAGAAGCCTTTCGCTAAGGCTGTTCTTGTGGAATTGGCAAAGGGATATTTGGAAGCCCGTAGAGGGCTATGGTGAAAAAGGAAATATCTTCCGTTCAAAACTGGAAAGAAGCTTTCTGAGAAACTGCTCTGTGTTCTGTGAATTCATCTCACAGAGTTACATCTTTCCCTTTAAGAAGCCTTTCGCTAAGGCTGTTCTTGTGGAATTGGCAAAGGGATATTTGGAAGCCCATAGAGCGCTATGGTGAAAAAGGAAATATCTTCCGTTCAAAACTGGAAAGAAGCTTTCTGAGAAACTGCTCTGTGTTCTGGTAATTCATCTCACAGAGTTACATCTTTCCCTTCAAGAAGCCTTTGGCTAAGGCTGTTCTTGCGGAATTGGCAAAGGGATATTTGGAAGCCCATAGAGGGCTATGGAGAAAAAGGAAATATCTTCCGTTCAAAACTGGAAAGACGCTTTCTGAGAAACTGCTCTGTGTTCTGTGAATTCATCTCACAGAGTTACATCTTTCCCTTCAAGAAGCCTTTCGCTAAGGCTGTTCTTGTGGAATTGGCAAAGGGATATTTGGAAGCCCATAGAGGCCTATGGTGAAAAACGAAATATCTTCCGTTCAAAACTGGAAAGAAGCTTTCTGAGAAACTGCTCTGTGTTCTGTGAATTCTTCTCACAGAGTTACATCTTTCCCTTCAAGAAGCCTTTCGCTAAGGCTGTTCTTGTGGAATTGGCAAAGGGATATTTGGAAGCCCGTAGAGGGCTATGGTGAAAAAGGAAATATCTTCCGTTCAAAACTGGAAAGAAGCTTTCTGAGAAACTGCTCTGTGTTCTGTTAATTCATCTCACAGAGTTACATCATTCCCTTCAAGAAGTCTTTCGCTAAGGCTGTTCTTGTGGAATTGGCAAAGGGATATTTGGAAGCCCATAGACGGCTATGGTGAAAAAGGGAATATCTTCCGTTCTAAACTGGAAAGAAGTTTTCTGAGAAACTGCTCTGTGTTCTGTGAATTATTCTCACAGAGTTACTTCTTTCCCTTCAAGAAGCCTTTGGCTAAGGCTGTTCTTGCGAATTGGCAAAGGGATATTTGGAAGCCCATAGAGGGCTTAGGTGAAAAAGGAAATATCTTCCGTTCAAAGCTGGAAAGAAGCTTTCTGAGAAACTGCTCTGTGTTTTCTGAATTCATCTCACAGAGTTACATCTTTCCCTTCAAGAAGCCTTTCGCTAAGGCTGTTCTTGTGGAATTGGCAAAGGGATATTTGGAAGCCCATAGAGGGCTATGGTGAAAAAGGAAATAACTTCCGTTCAAAACTGGAAAGAAGCTTTCTGAGAAACTGCTCTGTGTTCTGTTAATTCATCTCACAGAGTTACATCTTTCCCTTCAAGAAGCCTTTCGCCTAGGTTGTTCTTGTGGAATTGGTAAAGCGATATTTAGAAGCCCATAGAGGGCTATGGTGAAAAAGGAAATATCTTCCGTTCAAAACTGGAAAGAAGCTTTCTGAGAAACTGCTCTGTGTTCTGTGAATTCATCTCACAGAGTTACATCTTTCCCTTCAAGAAGCCTTTCGCTAAGGCTGTTCTTGTGGAATTGGCAAAGGGATATTTGGAAGCTCATAGAGGGCTATGGTGAAAAAGGAAATATCTTCCGTACAAAACTGGAAAGAAGCTTTCTGAGAAACTGCTCTGTGTTCTGTGAATTCATCTCACAGAGTTACATCTTTCCCTTCAAGAAGCCTTTCGCTAAGGCTGTTCTTGTGGAATTGGCAAGGGATATTTGGAAGCCCATAGAGGCCTACGGTGAAAAAGGAAATATCTTCCGTTGAAAACTGGAAAGAAGCTTTCTGAGAAACTGCTCTGTGTTCTGTGAATTCATCTCACAGAGTTACATCTTTCCCTTCAAGAACCTTTCGCTAAGGCTGTTCTTGTGGAATTGGCAAAGGGATATTTGGAAGCCCATAGACGGCTATGGTGAAAAAGGAAATATCTTCCGTTCAAAACTGGAAAGAAGCTTTCTGAGAAACTGCTCTGTGTTCTGTTAATTCATCTCACAGAGTTACATCTTTCCCTTCAAGAAGCCTTTCGCTAAGGCTGCTCTTGTGGAATTGGGAAAGCGATATTTGGAAGCCCATAGAGGGCTATGGTGAAAAAGGAAATATCTTCCGTTCAAAACTGGAAAGAAGCTTTCTGAGAAACTGCTCTGTGTTCTGTTAATTCATCTCACAGAGTTACATGTTTCCCTTCAAGTAGCCTTTGGCTAAAGCTGTTCTTGTGGAATTGGCAAAGGGATATTTGGAAGACCATAGAGGGCTATGGTGAAAAAGGAAATATCTTCCGTTCAAAACTGGAAAGAAGCTTTCTGAGAAACTGCTCTGTGTTCTGTTAATTCATCTCACAGAGTTACATCTTTCCCTTCAAGAAGCCTTTCGCTAAGGCTGTTCTTGTGGAATTGGCCAAGGGATATTTGGAAGCCCATAGAGGGCTATGGTGAAAAAGGAAATATCTTCCGTTCAAAACTGGAAAGAAGCTTTCTGAGAAACTACTCTGTGTTCTGTGAATTCATCTCACAGAGTTACATCTTTCCCTTCAAGAAGCCTTTCGCTAAGGCTGTTCTTGAGGAATTGGCAAAGGGATATTTGGAAGCCCATAGACGGCTATGGTTAAAAAGGAAATATCTTCCGTTCAAAACTGGAAAGAAGCTTTGTGAGAAACAGCTCTGTTTTCTGTGAATTCATCTCACAGAGTTACATCTTTCCCTTCAAGAAGCGTTTCGCTAAGGCTGTTCTTGTGGAATTGGCAAAGCGATATTTGGAAACCCATAGAGGGCTATGGTGAAAAAGGAAATAACTTCCGTTCAAAACTGGAAAGAAGCTTTCTGAGAAACTGCTCTGTGTTCTGTGAATTCATCTCACAGAGTTACATCTTTCCCTTCAAGAAGTCTTTCTCTAAGGCTGTTCTTGTGGAATTGGCAAAGGGATATTTGGAAGCCCATAGAGGCCTATGGTAAAAAAGGAAATATCTTTCGTTCAAAACTGGAAAGAAGCTTTCTGAGAAACTGCTCTGTGTTCTGTGAATTCATCTCACAGAGTTACATCTTTCCCTTCAAGAAGCCTTTGGCTAAGGCTGTTCTTGTGGAATTGGCAAAGGGATATTTGGAAGCCCGTAGAGGGCTATGGTGAAAAAGGAAATATCTTCCGTTCAAAACTGGAAAGAAGCTTTCTGAGAAACTGCTCTGTGTTCTGTTAATTCATCTCACAGAGTTACATCATTCCCTTCAAGAAGCCTTTCGCTAAGGCTGTTCTTGTGGAATTGGCAAAGGGATATTTGTTAGCCCATAGACGGCTATGGTGAAAAAGGGAATATCTTCCGTTCAAAACTGGAAAGAAGTTTTCTGAGAAACTGCTCTGTGTTCTGTGAATTATTCTCACAGAGTTACTTCTTTCCCTTCAAGAAGCCTTTTTCTAAGGCTGTTCTTGTGGAATTGGCAAAGGGATATTTGGAAGCCCATAGAGGGCTATGGTGAAAAAGGAAATATCTTCCCTTCAAAACTGGAAAGAAGCTTTCCTAGAAACTGCTCTGTGTTTTGTGAATTCATCTCACAGAGTTACATCTTTCCCTTCAAGAAGCCTTTCGCTAAGGCTGTTCTTGTGGAATTGGCAAAGGGATATTTGGAAGCCCATAGAGGGCTATGGTGAAAAAGGAAATATCTTCCGTTCAAAACTGGAAAGAAGCTTTCTGAGAAACTGCTCTGTGTTCTGTTAATTCATCTCACAGAGTTACATCTTTCCCTTCAAGAAGCCTTTCGCTAAGGTTGTTCTTGTGGAATTGGTAAAGCGATATTTAGAAGCCCTTAGAGGGCTATGGTGAAAAAGGAAATATCTTCCGTTCAAAACTGTAAAGAAGCTTTCTGAGAAACTGCTCTGTGTTCTGTGAATTCATCTCACAGAGTTACATCTTTCCCTTCAAGAAGCCTTTCGCTAAGGCTGTTCTTGTGGAATTGGCAAAGGGATATTTGGAAGCCCATAGAGGGCTATGGTGAAAAAGGAAATATCTTCCGTACAAAACTGGAAAGAAGCTTTCTGAGAAACTGCTCTGTGTTCTGTGAATTCATCTCACAGAGTTACATCTTTCCCTTCAAGAAGCCTTTCGCTAAGGCTGTTCTTGTGGAATTGGCAAAGGGATATTTGGAAGCCCGTAGAGGGCTATGGTGAAAAAGGAAATATCTTCCGTTCAAAACTGGAAAGAAGCTTTCTGAGAAACTGCTCTGTGTTCTGTTAATTCATCTCACAGAGTTACATCATTCCCTTCAAGAAGGCTTTCGCTAAGGCTGTTCTTGAGGAATTGGCAAAGGGATATTTGGAAGCCCATAGAGGGCTATTTTGAAAAAGGAAATATCTTCCGTTCAAAACTGGAAAGAAGCTTTCTGAGAAACTGCTCTGTGTTCTGTTAATTCATCTCACAGAGTTACATCTTTCCCTTCAAGAAGCCTTTCGCTAAGGCTGTTCTTGTGGAATTGGCAAAGGGATATTTGGAAGCCCATAGAGGGCTATTTTGAAAAAGGAAATATCTTCCGTTCAAAACTGGAAAGAAGCTTTCTGAGAAACTGCTCTGTGTTCTGTGAATTCATCTCAAAGAGTTACATCTTTCTCTTCAAGAAGCCTTTCGCTAAGGCTGTTCTTGTGGAATTGGCAAAGGAATATTTGGAAGCCCATAGAGGCCTATGGTGAAAAAGGAAATATCTTCCGTTCAAAACTGGAAAGAAGCTTTCTGAGAAACTGCTCTGTGTTCTCTGAATTCATCTCACAGAGTTACATCTTTCCCTTCAAGAAGCCTTTCGCTAAGGCTGTTCTTGTGGAAATGGCAAAGGGATATTTGTAAGCCCATAGACGGCTATGGTGAAAAAGGAAATATCTTCCGTTCAAAACTGGAAAGAAGCTTTCTGAGAAACTGCTCTGTGTTCTGTGAATTCATCTCACAGAGTTACATCTTTCCCTTCAAGAAGCCTTTCGCTAAGGCTGTTCTTGTGGAATTGGCAAAGGGATATTTGGAAGCCCATAGAGGGCTATGGTGAAAAAGGAAATATCTTCCGTTCAAAACTGGAAAGAAGCTTTCTGAGAAACTGCTCTGTGTTCTGTTAATTCATCTCACAGAGTTACATCTTTCCCTTCAAGAAGCCTTTCGCTAAGGCTGTTCTTGTGGAATTGGCAAAGCGATATTTGGTAGCCCTTAGAGGGTTATGGTGAAAAAGGAAATATCTTCCGTTCAAAACTGGAAAGAAGCTTTCTGAGAAACTGCTCTGTGTTCTGTTAATTCATCTCACAGAGTTACATCTTTCCCTTCAAGAAGCCTTTGGCTAAGGCTGTTCTTGTGGAATTGGCAAAGGGATATTTGGAAGCCCATATCGGGCTATGGTGAAAAAGGAAATATCTTCCGTTCAAACTGGAAAGAAGCTTTCTGAGAAACTGCTGTGTGTTCTGTGAATTCATCTCACAGAGTTACATCTTTCCCTTCAAGAAGCCTTTCGCTAAGGCTGTTCTTGTGGAATTGGCAAAGGGATATTTGGAAGCCCATAGAGGGCTATGGTGAAAAAGGAAATATCTTCCGTTCAAAACTGGAAAGAAGCTTTCTGAGAAACTTCTCTGGGTTCTGTTAATTCATCTCACAGAGTTACATCTTTCCCTTCAAGAAGCCTTTCGCTAAGGTTGTTCTTGTGGAATTGGTAAAGCGATATTTAGAAGCCCATAGAGGGCTATGATGAAAAAGGAAATATCTTCCGTTCAAAACTGGAAAGAAGCTTTCTGAGAAACTGCTCTGTGTTCTGTGAATTCATCTCAAAGTGTTACATCTTTCTCTTCAAGAAGCCTTTCGCTAAGGCTGTTCTTGTGGAATTGGCAAAGGGATATTTGGAAGACCATAGAGGGCTATGGTGAAAAATGAAATATCGTCCGTACAATACTGGAAAGAAGCTTTCTGAGAAACTGCTCTGTGTTCTGTGAATTCTTCTCACAGAGTTACATCTTTCCCTTCAAGAAGCCTTTCCCTAAGGCTGTTCTTGTGGAATTGGCAAAGGGATATTTGGAAGCCCGTAGAGGGCTATGGTGAAAAAGGAAATATCTTCCGTTCAAAACTGGAAAGAAGCTTTCTGAGAAACTGCTCTATGTTCTGTTAATTCATCTCACAGAGTTACATCATTCCCTTCAAGAAGCCTTTCGCTAAGGCTGTTCTTGAGGAATTGGCAAAGGGATATTTGGAAGCCCATAGAGGGCTATTTTGAAAAAGGAAATATCTTCCGTTCAAAACTGGAAAGAAGCTTTCTGAGAAACTGCTCTGTGTTCTGTGAATTCATCTCACAGAGTTACATCTTTCCCTTCAAGAAGCCTTTCGCTAAGGCTGTTCTTGTGGAATTGGCAAAGGGATATTTGGAAGCCCATAGAGGCCTATGGTGAAAAAGGAAATAACTTCCGTTCAAAACTGGAAAGAAGCTTTCTGAGAAACTGCTCTGTGTTCTGTGAATTCATCTCACAGAGTTACATCTTTCCCTTCAAGAAGCCTTTCGCTAAGGCTGTTCTTGTGGAATTGGCAAAGGGATATTTGGAAGCCCATAGACGGCTATGGTGAAAAAGGAAATATCTTCCGTTCAAAACTGGAAAGAAGCTTTCTGAGAAACTGCTCTGTGTTCTGTTAATTCAACTCACAGAGTTACATCTTTCCCTTCAAGAAGCCTTTCGCTAAGGCTGTTCTTGTGGAATTGGCAAAGCGGTATTTGGAAGCCCATAGAGGGCTATGGTGAAAAAGGAAATATCTTCCGTTCAAAACTGGAAAGAAGCTTTCTGAGAAAGTGCTCTGTGTTCTGTTAATTCATCTCACAGAGTTACATCTTTCCCTTCAAGAAGCCTTTCGCTAAGGCTGTTCTTGTGGAATTGGCAAACTGATATTTGGAAGCCCATAGAGGGCTATGGTGAAAAAGGAAATATCTTCCGTTCAAAACTGGAAAGAAGCTTTCTGAGAAACTGCTCTGTGTTCTGTGAATTCATCTCACAGAGTTACATCTTTCCCTTCAAGAAGCCTTTGGCTAAGGCTGTTCTTGTGGAATTGGCAAAGCGATATTTGGAAGCCTATAGACGGCTATGGTGAAAAAGGAAATATCTTCCGTTCAAAATTGGAAAGAAGCTTTCTGAGAAACTGCTCTGTGTTCTGTGAATTCATCTCACAGAGTTACTTCTTTCCCTTCAAGAAGCCTTTCGCTAAGGCTGTTCTTGTGAAATTGGCAAAGGGATATTTGGAAGCCCATAGAGGGCTATGGTGAAAAAGGAAATATCTTCCGTTCAAAACTGGAAAGAAGCTTTCTGAGAAACTGCTCTGTGTTCTGTGAATTCATCTCACAGAGTTACATCTTTCCCTTCAAGAAGCCTTTCGCTAAGGCTGTTCTTGTGGAATTGGCAAAGGGATATTTGGAAGCCCATAGAGGGCTATGGTGAAAAAGGAAATATCTTCCGTTCAAAACTGGAAAGAAGCTTTCTGAGAAACTGCTCTGTGTTCTGTTAATTCATCTCACAGAGTTACATCTTTCCCTTCAAGAAGCCTTTCGCTAAGGCTGTTCTTGTGGAATTGGCAAAGGGATATTTGGAAGCCCATAGACGGCTATGGTGAAAAAGGAAATAACTTCCGTTCAAAATTGGAAAGAAGCTTTCTGAGAAACTGCTCTGTGTTCTGTGAATTCATCTCACAGAGTTACTTCTTTCCCTTCAAGAGGCCTTCCGCTAAGGCTGTTCTTGTGGAATTGGCAAATTGATATTTGGAAGCCCATAGGGGCCTATGGTGAAAAAGGAAATATCTTCCGTTCAAAACTGGAAAGAAGCTTTCTGAGAAACTGCTCTGTGTTCTGTGAATTCATCTCACAGAGTTACATCTTTCCCTTCAAGAAGCCTTTCGCTAAGGCTGTTTTTGTGGAATTGGCAAAGGGATATTTGGAAGCCCATAGAGGCCTATGGTGAAAAAGGAAATATCTTCCGTTCAAAACTGAAAAGAAGCTTTCTGAGAAACTGCTCTGTGTTCTGTGAATTCATCTCACAGAGTTACATCTTTCCCTTCAAGAAGCCTTTCGCTAAGGCTGTTCTTGTGGAATTGGCAAAGGGATATTTGGAAGCCCATAGAGGGCTATGGTGAAAAAGGAAATATCTTCCGTTTAAAACTGGAAAGAAGCTTTCTGAGAAACTGCTCTGTGTTCTGTTAATTCATCTCACAGAGTTACATCTTTCCCTTCAAGAAGCATTTCGCTAAGGCTGTTCTTGTGGAATTGGCAAAGCGATATTTGGAAGCCCATAGAGGGCTATGGTGAAAAAGGAAATATCTTCCGTTCAAAACTGGAAAGAAGCTTTCTGAGAAACTGCTCTGTGTTCTGTTAATTCATCTCACAGAGTTACGTCTTTCCCTTCAAGAAGCCTTTCGCTAAGGCTGTTCTTGTGGAATTGGCACAGGGATATTTGGAAGCCCGTAGAGGGCTATGGTGAAAAAGGAAATATCTTCCGTTCAAAACTGGAAAGAAGCTTTCTGAGAAACTGCTCTGTGTTCTGTGAATTCATCTCACAGAGTTACATCTTTCCCTTCAAGAAGCCTTTCGCTAAGGCTGTTCTTGTGGAATTGGCAAAGGGATATTTGGAAGCCCTTAGACGGCTATGGTGAAAAAGGAAATATCTTCCGTTCAAAACTGGAAAGAAGCTTTCTGAGAAACTACTCTGTGTTCTGTGAATTCATCTCACTGAGTTACATCTTTGCCTTCAAGAAGCCTTTCGCTAAGGCTGTTCTTGTGGAATTGGCAAAGGGATATTTGGAAGCCCATAGAGGGCTATGGTGAAAAAGGAAATATCTTCCGTTCAAAACTGGAAAGAAGCTTTCTGAGAAACTGCTCTGTGTTCTGTGAATTCATCTCACAGAGTTACATCTTTCCCTTCAAGAAGCCTTTCGCTAAGGCTGTTCTTGTGGAATTGGCAAAGGGATATTTGGAAGCCCATAGACGGCTATGGTGAAAAAGGAAATATCTTCGTTCAAAACGGGAAAGAAGCTTTCTGAGAAACTGCTCTGTGTTCTGTGAATTCATCTCACAGAGTTACATCTTTCCCTTCAAGAAGCCTTTCGCTAAGGCTGTTCTTGTGGAATTGGCAAAGGGATATTTGGAAGCCCATAGAGGGCTATGGTGAAAAAGGAAATATCTTCCGTTCAAAACTGGAAAGAAGCTTTCTGAGAAACTGCTCTGTGTTCTGTGAATTCATCTCACAGAGTTACATCTTTCCCTTCAAGAAGCCTTTCGCTAATGCTGTTCTTGTGGAATTGGCAAAGGGATATTTGGAAGCCCACAGAGGGCTATGGTGAAAAAGGAAATTTCTTCCGCTCAAAACTGGAAAGAAGCTTTCTGAGAAACTTCTCTGTGTTCTATGAATTCATCTCACAGAGTTACATCTTTCCCTTCAAGAAGCCTTTCGCTAAGGCTGTTCTTGTGGAATTGGCAAAGCGATATTTGGAAGCCCGTAGAGGGCTATGGTGAAAAAGGAAATATCTTCCGTTCAAAACTGGAAAGAAGCTTTCTGAGAAACTGCTCTGTGTTCTGTGAATTCATCTCACAGAGTTACATCTTTCCCTTCAAGAAGCCTTTCGCTAAGCCTGTTCTTGTGGAATTGGCAAAGGGATATTTGGAAGCCCATAGAGGGCTATGGTGAAAAAGGAAATATCTTCCGTTCAAAACTGGAAAGAAGCTTTCTGAGAAACTGCTCTGTGTTCTGTTAATTCATCTCACAGAGTTACATCTTTCCCTTCAAGAAGCCTTTCGCTAAGGCTGTTCTTGAGGAATTGGCAAAGGGATATTTGGAAGCCCATAGACGGCTACGGTGAAAAAGAAATATCTTCCATTCAAAACTGGAAAGAAGCTTTCTGAGAAACTGCTCTGTGTTCTGTGAATTCATCTCACAGAGTTACATCTTTCCCTTCAAGAAGCCTTTCGCTAAGGCTGTTCTTGTGGAATTGGCAAAGCGATATTTGGAAACCCATAGAGGCCTATGGTGAAAAAGGAAATATCTTCCGTTCAAAACTGGAAAGAAGCTTTCTGAGAAACTGCTCTGTGTTCTGTGAATTCATCTCACAGAGTTACATCTTTCCCTTCAAGAAGCCTTTCGCTAAGGCTGTTCTTGTGGAATTGGCAAAGGGATATTTGGAAGCCCATAGACGGCTATGGTGAAAAAGGAAATATCTTCCGTTCAAAACGGGAAAGAAGCTTTCTGAGAAACTGCTCTGTGTTCTGTGAATTCATCTCACAGAGTTACATCTTTCCCTTCAAGAAGCCTTTCGCTAAGGCTGTTCTTGTGGAATTGGCAAAGGGATATTTGGAAGCCCATAGAGGGCTATGGTGAAAAAGGAAATATCTTCCGTTCAAAACTGGAAAGAAGCTTTCTGAGAAACTGCTCTGTGTTCTGTGAATTCATCTCACAGAGTTACATCTTTCCCTTCAAGAAGCCTTTCGCTAAGGCTGTTCTTGTGGAATTGGCAAAGGGATATTTGGAAGCCCCTAGAGGCCTATGGTGAAAAAGGAAATATCTTCCGTTCAAAACTGGAAAGAAGCTTTCTGAGAAACTGCTCTGTGTTCTGTTAATTCATCTCACAGAGTTACATCTTTCCCTTCAAGAAGCCTTTCGCTAAGGCTGTTCTTGTGGAATTGGCAAAGGGATATTTGGAAGCCCATAGAGGGCTATGGTGAAAAAGGAAATATCTTCCGTTCAAAACTGGAAAGAAGCTTTCTGAGAAACTGCTCTGTGTTCTGTGAATTCATCTCACAGAGTTACATCTTTCCCTTCAAGAAGCCTTTCGCTAAGGCTGTTCTTGAGGAATTGGCAAAGGGATATTTGGAAGCCCATAGACGGCTATGGTTAAAAAGGAAATATCTTCCGTTCAAAACTGGAAAGAAGCTTTCTGAGAAACAGCTCTGTTTTCTGTGAATTCATCTCACAGAGTTACATCTTTCCCTTCAAGAAGCGTTTCGCTAAGGCTGTTCTTGTGGAATTGGCAAAGCGATATTTGGAAACCCATAGAGGGCTATGGTGAAAAAGGAAATAACTTCCGTTCAAAACTGGAAAGAAGCTTTCTGAGAAACTGCTCTGTGTTCTGTTAATTCATCTCACAGAGTTACATCTTTCCCTTCAAGAAGTCTTTCTCTAAGGCTGTTCTTGTGGAATTGGCAAAGGGATATTTGGAAGCCCATAGAGGCCTATGGTGAAAAAGGAAATATCTTCCGTTCAAAACTGGAAAGAAGCTTTCTGAGAAACTGCTCTGTGTTCTGTGAATTCATCTCACAGAGTTACATCTTTCCCTTCAAGAAGACTTTCGCTAAGTCTGTTCTTGTGGAATTGGCAAAGGGATATTTGGAAGCCCATAGAGGGCTATGGTGAAAAAGGAAATATCTTCCGTTCAAAACTGGAAAGAAGCTTTCTGAGAAACTGCTCTGTGTTCTGTTAATTCATCGCACAGAGTTACATCTTTCCCTTCAAGAATACTTTCGCTAAGGCTGTTCTTGTGGAATTGGCAAAGGGATATTTGGAAGCCCATAGACGGCTATGGTGAAAAAGGAAATATCTTCCGTTCAAAACTGGAAAGAAGCTTTCTGAGAAACTGCTCTGTGTTCTGTGAATTCATCTCACAGAGTTACATCTTTCCCTTCAAGAAGACTTTCGCTAAGTCTGTTCTTGTGGAATTGGCAAAGCGATATTTGGAAGCCCATAGAGGGCTATGGTGAAAAAGGAAATATCTTCCGTTCAAAACTGGAAAGAAGCTTTCTGAGAAACTGCTCTGTGTTCTGTTAATTCATCTCACAGAGTTACATCTTTCCCTTCAAGAAGCCTTTGGCTAAGGCTGTTCTTGTGGAATTGGCAAAGGGATATTTGGAAGCCCATAGACGGCTATGGTGAAAAAGGAAATTTCTTCCCTTCAAAACTGGAAAGAAGTTTTCTGAGAAACTGCTCTGTGTTCTGTTAATTATTCTCACAGAGTTACTTCTTTCCCTTCAAGAAGCCTTTGGCTAAGGCTGTTCTTGTGAAATTGGCAAAGGGATATTTGGAAGCCCATAGCGGGCTATGGTGAAAAAGGAAATATCTTCCGTTCAAAACTGGAAAGAAGCTTTCTGAGAAACTGCTGTGTGTTATGTGAATTCATCTCACAGAGTTACATCTTTCCCTTCAAGAAGCCTTTCACTAAGGCTGTTCTTGTGGAATTGGCAAAGGGATATTTGTAAGCCCATAGAGGGCTACGGTGAAAAAGGAAATATCTTCCGTTCAAAACTGGAAAGAAGCTTTCTGAGAAACTTCTCTGTGTTCTGTTAATTCATCTCACAGATTTACATCTTTCCCTTCAAGAAGCCTTTCGCTAAGGTTGTTCTTGTGGAATTGGTAAAGCGATATTTAGAAGCCCATAGAGGGCTATGGTGAAAAAGAAAATATCTTCCGTTCAAAACTGGAAAGAAGCTTTCTGAGAAACTGCTCTGTGTTCTGTGAATTCATCTCACAGAGTTACATCTTTCCCTTCAAGAAGCCTTTCGCTAAGGCTGTTCTTGTGGAATTGGCAAAGGGATATTTGGAAGCCCATAGAGGGCTATGGTGAAAAAGGAAATATCTTCCGTACAAAACTGGAAAGAAGCTTTCTGAGAAACTGCTCTGTGTTCTGTGAATTCATCTCACAGAGTTACATCTTTCCCTTCAAGAAGCCTTTCGCTAAGGCTGTTCTTGTGGAATTGGCACAGGGATATTTGGAAGCCCGTAGAGGGCTATGGTGAAAAAGGAAATATCTTCCGTTCAAAACTGGAAAGAAGCTTTCTGAGAAACTGCTCTGTGTTCTGTGAATTCATCTCACAGAGTTACATCTTTCCCTTTAAGAAGCCTTTCGCTAAGGTTGTTCTTGTGGAATTGGCAAAGGGATATTTGGAAGCCCATAGAGCGCTATGGTGAAAAAGGAAATATCTTCCGTTCAAAACTGGAAAGAAGCTTTCTGAGAAACTGCTCTGTGTTCTGGTAATTCATCTCACAGAGTTACATCTTTCCCTTCAAGAAGCCTTTGGCTAAGGCTGTTCTTGCGGAATTGGCAAAGGGATATTTGGAAGCCCATAGAGGGCTATGGAGAAAAAGGAAATATCTTCCGTTCAAAACTGGAAAGACGCTTTCTGAGAAACTGCTCTGTGTTCTGTGAATTCATCTCACAGAGTTACATCTTTCCCTTCAAGAGGCCTTTCGCTAAGGCTGTTCTTGTGGAATTGGCAAAGGGATATTTGGAAGCCCATAGAGGCCTATGGTGAAAAACGAAATATCTTCCGTTCAAAACTGGAAAGAAGCTTTCTGAGAAACTGCTCTGTGTTCTGTGAATTCTTCTCACAGAGTTACATCTTTCCCTTCAAGAAGCCTTTCGCTAAGGCTGTTCTTGTGGAATTGGCAAAGGGATATTTGGAAGCCCGTAGAGGGCTATGGTGAAAAAGGAAATATCTTCCGTTCAAAACTGGAAAGAAGCTTTCTGAGAAACTGCTCTGTGTTCTGTTAATTCATCTCACAGAGTTACATCATTCCCTTCAAGAAGTCTTTCGCTAAGGCTGTTCTTGTGGAATTGGCAAAGGGATATTTGGAAGCCCATAGACGGCTATGGTGAAAAAGGGAATATCTTCCGTTCTAAACTGGAAAGAAGTTTTCTGAGAAACTGCTCTGTGTTCTGTGAATTATTCTCACAGAGTTACTTCTTTCCCTTCAAGAAGCCTTTGGCTAAGGCTGTTCTTGCGAATTGGCAAAGGGATATTTGGAAGCCCATAGAGGGCTTAGGTGAAAAAGGAAATATCTTCCGTTCAAAGCTGGAAAGAAGCTTTCTGAGAAACTGCTCTGTGTTTTCTGAATTCATCTCACAGAGTTACATCTTTCCCTTCAAGAAGCCTTTCGCTAAGGCTGTTCTTGTGGAATTGGCAAAGGGATATTTGGAAGCCCATAGAGGGCTATGGTGAAAAAGGAAATATCTTCCGTTCAAAACTGGAAAGAAGCTTTCTGAGAAACTGCTCTGTGTTCTGTTAATTCATCTCACAGAGTTACATCTTTCCCTTCAAGAAGCCTTTCGCCTAGGTTGTTCTTGTGGAATTGGTAAAGCGATATTTAGAAGCCCATAGAGGGCTATGGTGAAAAAGGAAATATCTTCCGTTCAAAACTGGAAAGAAGCTTTCTGAGAAACTGCTCTGTGTTCTGTGAATTCATCTCACAGAGTTACATCTTTCCCTTCAAGAAGCCTTTCGCTAAGGCTGTTCTTGTGGAATTGGCAAAGGGATATTTGGAAGCCCATAGAGGGCTATGGTGAAAAAGGAAATATCTTCCGTACAAAACTGGAAAGAAGCTTTCTGAGAAACTGCTCTGTGTTCTGTGAATTCATCTCACAGAGTTACATCTTTCCCTTCAAGAAGCCTTTCGCTAAGGCTGTTCTTGTGGAATTGGCAAGGGATATTTGGAAGCCCATAGAGGCCTATGGTGAAAAAGGAAATATCTTCCGTTGAAAACTGGAAAGAAGCTTTCTGAGAAACTGCTCTGTGTTCTGTGAATTCATCTCACAGAGTTACATCTTTCCCTTCAAGAACCTTTCGCTAAGGCTGTTCTTGTGGAATTGGCAAAGGGATATTTGGAAGCCCATAGACGGCTATGGTGAAAAAGGAAATATCTTCCGTTCAAAACTGGAAAGAAGCTTTCTGAGAAACTGCTCTGTGTTCTGTTAATTCATCTCACAGAGTTACATCTTTCCCTTCAAGAAGCCTTTCGCTAAGGCTGTTCTTGTGGAATTGGGAAAGCGATATTTGGAAGCCCATAGAGGGCTATGGTGAAAAAGGAAATATCTTACGTTCAAAACTGGAAAGAAGCTTTCTGAGAAACTGCTCTGTGTTCTGTTAATTCATCTCACAGAGTTACATGTTTCCCTTCAAGTAGCCTTTGGCTAAAGCTGTTCTTGTGGAATTGGCAAAGGGATATTTGGAAGACCATAGAGGGCTATGGTGAAAAAGGAAATATCTTCCGTTCAAAACTGGAAAGAAGCTTTCTGAGAAACTGCTCTGTGTTCTGTTAATTCATCTCACAGAGTTACATCTTTCCCTTCAAGAAGCCTTTCGCTAAGGCTGTTCTTGTGGAATTGGCCAAGGGATATTTGGAAGCCCACAGAGGGCTATGGTGAAAAAGGAAATATCTTCCGTTCAAAACTGGAAAGAAGCTTTCTGAGAAACTACTCTGTGTTCTGTGAATTCATCTCACAGAGTTACATCTTTCCCTTCAAGAAGCCTTTCGCTAAGGCTGTTCTTGAGGAATTGGCAAAGGGATATTTGGAAGCCCATAGACGGCTATGGTTAAAAAGGAAATATCTTCCGTTCAAAACTGGAAAGAAGCTTTGTGAGAAACAGCTCTGTTTTCTGTGAATTCATCTCACAGAGTTACATCTTTCCCTTCAAGAAGCGTTTCGCTAAGGCTGTTCTTGTGGAATTGGCAAAGCGATATTTGGAAACCCATAGAGGGCTATGGTGAAAAAGGAAATAACTTCCGTTCAAAACTGGAAAGAAGCTTTCTGAGAAACTGCTCTGTGTTCTGTGAATTCATCTCACAGAGTTACATCTTTCCCTTCAAGAAGTCTTTCTCTAAGGCTGTTCTTGTGGAATTGGCAAAGGGATATTTGGAAGCCCATAGAGGCCTATGGTAAAAAAGGAAATATCTTTCGTTCAAAACTGGAAAGAAGCTTTCTGAGAAACTGCTCTGTGTTCTGTGAATTCATCTCAGAGAGTTACATCTTTCCCTTCAAGAAGCCTTTCGCTAAGGCTGTTCTTGTGGAATTGGCAAAGGGATATTTGGAAGCCCGTAGAGGGCTATGGTGAAAAAGGAAATATCTTCCGTTCAAAACTGGAAAGAAGCTTTCTGAGAAACTGCTCTGTGTTCTGTTAATTCATCTCACAGAGTTACATCATTCCCTTCAAGAAGCCTTTCGATAAGGCTGTTCTTGTGGAATTGGCAAAGGGATATTTGTTAGCCCATAGACGGCTATGGTGAAAAAGGGAATATCTTCCGTTCAAAACTGGAAAGAAGTTTTCTGAGAAACTGCTCTGTGTTCTGTGAATTATTCTCACAGAGTTACTTCTTTCCCTTCAAGAAGCCTTTTTCTAAGGCTGTTCTTGTGGAATTGGCAAAGGGATATTTGGAAGCCCATAGAGGGCTATGGTGAAAAAGGAAATATCTTCCCTTCAAAACTGGAAAGAAGCTTTCCTAGAAACTGCTCTGTGTTTTGTGAATTCATCTCACAGAGTTACATCTTTCCCTTCAAGAAGCCTTTCGCTAAGGCTGTTCTTGTGGAATTGGCAAAGGGATATTTGGAAGCCCATAGAGGGCTATGGTGAAAAAGGAAATATCTTCCGTTCAAAACTGGAAAGAAGCTTTCTGAGAAACTGCTCTGTGTTCTGTTAATTCATCTCACAGAGTTACATCTTTCCCTTCAAGAAGCCTTTCGCTAAGGTTGTTCTTGTGGAATTGGTAAAGCGATATTTAGAAGCCCTTAGAGGGCTATGGTGAAAAAGGAAATATCTTCCGTTCAAAACTGTAAAGAAGCTTTCTGAGAAACTGCTCTGTGTTCTGTGAATTCATCTCACAGAGTTACATCTTTCCCTTCAAGAAGCCTTTCGCTAAGGCTGTTCTTGTGGAATTGGCAAAGGGATATTTGGAAGCCCATAGAGGGCTATGGTGAAAAAGGAAATATCTTCCGTACAAAACTGGAAAGAAGCTTTCTGAGAAACTGCTCTGTGTTCTGTGAATTCATCTCACAGAGTTACATCTTTCCCTTCAAGAAGCCTTTCGCTAAGGCTGTTCTTGTGGAATTGGCAAAGGGATATTTGGAAGCCCGTAGAGGGCTATGGTGAAAAAGGAAATATCTTCCGTTCAAAACTGGAAAGAAGCTTTCTGAGAAACTGCTCTGTGTTCTGTTAATTCATCTCACAGAGTTACATCATTCCCTTCAAGAAGCCTTTCGCTAAGGCTGTTCTTGAGGAATTGGCAAAGGGATATTTGGAAGCCCATAGAGGGCTATTTTGAAAAAGGAAATATCTTCCGTTCAAAACTGGAAAGAAGCTTTCTGAGAAACTGCTCTGTGTTCTGTGAATTCATCTCACAGAGTTACATCTTTCCCTTCAAGAAGCCTTTCGCTAAGGCTGTTCTTGTGGAATTGGCAAAGGGATATTTGGAAGCCCATAGACGGCTATGGTGAAAAAGGAAATATCTTCCGTTCAAAACTGGTAAGAAGCTTTCTGAGAAACTGCTCTGTGTTCTGTGAATTCATCTCAAAGAGTTACATCTTTCTCTTCAAGAAGCCTTTCGCTAAGGCTGTTCTTGTGGAATTGGCAAAGGAATATTTGGAAGCCCATAGAGGCCTATGGTGAAAAAGGAAATATCTTCCGTTCAAAACTGGAAAGAAGCTTTCTGAGAAACTGCTCTGTGTTCTGTGAATTCATCTCACAGAGTTACATCTTTCCCTTCAAGAAGCCTTTCGCTAAGGCTGTTCTTGTGGAATTGGCAAAGGGATATTTGGAAGCCCATAGAGCGCTATGGTGAAAAAGGAAATATCTTCCGTTCAAAACTGGAAAGAAGCTTTCTGAGAAACTGCTCTGTGTTCTGGTAATTCATCTCACAGAGTTACATATTTCCCTTCAAGAAGCCTTTCGCTAAGGCTGTTCTTGTGGAAATGGCAAAGGGATATTTGTAAGCCCATAGACGGCTATGGTGAAAAAGGAAATATCTTCCGTTCAAAACTGGAAAGAAGCTTTCTGAGAAACTGCTCTGTGTTCTGTGAATTCATCTCACAGAGTTACATCTTTCCCTTCAAGAAGCCTTTCGCTAAGGCTGTTCTTGTGGAATTGGCAAAGGGATATTTGGAAGCCCATAGAGGGCTATGGTGAAAAAGGAAATATCTTCCGTTCAAAACTGGAAAGAAGCTTTCTGAGAAACTGCTCTGTGTTCTGTTAATTCATCTCACAGAGTTACATCTTTCCCTTCAAGAAGCCTTTCGCTAAGGCTGTTCTTGTGGAATTGGCAAAGCGATATTTGGTAGCCCTTAGAGGGTTATGGTGAAAAAGGAAATATCTTCCGTTCAAAACTGGAAAGAAGCTTTCTGAGAAACTGCTCTGTGTTCTGTTAATTCATCTCACAGAGTTACATCTTTCCCTTCAAGAAGCCTTTGGCTAAGGCTGTTCTTGTGGAATTGGCAAAGGGATATTTGGAAGCCCATATCGGGCTATGGTGAAAAAGGAAATATCTTCCGTTCAAACTGGAAAGAAGCTTTCTGAGAAACTGCTGTGTGTTCTGTGAATTCATCTCACAGAGTTACATCTTTCCCTTCAAGAAGCCTTTCGCTAAGGCTGTTCTTGTGGAATTGGCAAAGGGATATTTGGAAGCCCATAGAGGGCTATGGTGAAAAAGGAAATATCTTCCGTTCAAAACTGGAAAGAAGCTTTCTGAGAAACTTCTCTGGGTTCTGTTAATTCATCTCACAGAGTTACATCTTTCCCTTCAAGAAGCCTTTCGCTAAGGTTGTTCTTGTGGAATTGGTAAAGCGATATTTAGAAGCCCATAGAGGGCTATGGTGAAAAAGGAAATATCTTCCGTTCAAAACTGGAAAGAAGCTTTCTGAGAAACTGCTCTGTGTTCTGTGAATTCATCTCACAGAGTTACATCTTTCCCTTCAAGAAGCCTTTCGCTAAGGCTGTTCTTGTGGAATTGGCAAAGGGATATTTGGAAGACCATAGAGGGCTATGGTGAAAAATGAAATATCTTCCGTACAAAACTGGAAAGAAGCTTTCTGAGAAACTGCTCTGTGTTCTGTGAATTCTTCTCACAGAGATACATCTTTCCCTTCAAGAAGCCTTTCCCTAAGGCTGTTCTTGTGGAATTGGCAAAGGGATATTTGGAAGCCCGTAGAGGGCTATGGTGAAAAAGGAAATATCTTCCGTTCAAAACTGGAAAGAAGCTTTCTGAGAAACTGCTCTGTGTTCTGTTAATTCATCTCACAGAGTTACATCATTCCCTTCAAGAAGCCTTTCGCTAAGGCTGTTCTTGTGGAATTGGCAAAGGGATATTTGTTAGCACATAGACGGCTATGGTGAAAAAGGGAATATCTTCCGTTCAAAACTGGAAAGAAGTTTTCTGAGAAACTGCTCTGTGTTCTGTGAATTATTCTCACAGAGTTACTTCTTTCCCTTCAAGAAGCCTTTGGCTAAGGCTGTTCTTGTGGAATTGGCAAAGGGATATTTGGAAGCCCATAGAGGGCTATGGTGAAAAAGGAAATATCTTCCCTTCAAAACTGGAAAGAAGCTTTCTTAGAAACTGCTCTGTGTTTTGTGAATTCATCTCACAGAGTTACATCTTTACCTTCAAGAAGCCTTTCGCTAAGGCTGTTCTTGTGGAATTGGCAAAGGGATATTTGGAAGCCCATAGAGGGCTATGGTGAAAAAGCAAATATCTTCCGTTCAAAACTGGAAAGAAGCATTCTGAGAAACTGCTCTGTGTTCTGTTAATTCATCTCACAGAGTTACATCTTTCCCTTCAAGAAGCCTTTCGCTAAGGTTGTTCTTGTGGAATTGGTAAAGCGATATTTAGAAGCCCATAGAGGGCTATGGTGAAAAAGGAAATATCTTCCGTTCAAAACTGTAAAGAGGCTTTCTGAGAAACTGCTCTGTGTTCTGTGAATTCATCTCACAGAGTTACATCTTTCCCTTCAAGAAGCCTTTCGCTAAGGCTGTTCTTGTGGAATTGGCAAAGGGATATTTGGAAGCCCATAGAGGGCTATGGTGAAAAAGGAAATATCTTCCGTACAAAACTGGAAAGAAGCTTTCTGAGAAACTGCTCTGTGTTCTGTGAATTCATCTCACAGAGTTACATCTTTCCCTTCAAGAAGCCTTTCGCTAAGGCTGTTCTTGTGGAATTGGCAAAGGGATATTTGGAAGCCCGTAGAGGGCTATGGTGAAAAAGGAAATATCTTCCGTTCAAAACTGTAAAGAGGCTTTCTGAGAAACTGCTCTGTGTTCTGTGAATTCATCTCACAGAGTTACATCTTTCCCTTCAAGAAGCCTTTCGCTAAGGCTGTTCTTGTGGAATTGGCAAAGGGATATTTGGAAGCCCATAGAGGGCTATGGTGAAAAAGGAAATATCTTCCGTACAAAACTGGAAAGAAGCTTTCTGAGAAACTGCTCTGTGTTCTGTGAATTCATCTCACAGAGTTACATCTTTCCCTTCAAGAAGCCTTTCGCTAAGGCTGTTCTTGTGGAATTGGCAAAGGGATATTTGGAAGCCCGTAGAGGGCTATGGTGAAAAAGGAAATATCTTCCGTTCAAAACTGGAAAGAAGCTTTCTGAGAAACTGCTCTGTGTTCTGTTAATTCATCTCACAGAGTTACATCATTCCCTTCAAGAAGCCTTTCGCTAAGGCTGTTCTTGAGGAATTGGCAAAGGGATATTTGGAAGCCCATAGAGGGCTATTTTGAAAAAGGAAATATCTTCCGTTCAAAACTGGAAAGAAGCTTTCTGAGAAACTGCTCTGTGTTCTGTGAATTCATCTCACAGAGTTACATCTTTCCCTTCAAGAAGCCTTTCGCTAAGGCTGTTCTTGTGGAATTGGCAAAGGGATATTTGGAAGCCCATAGACGGCTATGGTGAAAAAGGAAATATCTTCCGTTCAAAACTGGAAAGAAGCTTTCTGAGAAACTGCTCTGTGTTCTGTGAATTCATCTCAAAGAGTTACATCTTTCTCTTCAAGAAGCCTTTCGCTAAGGCTGTTCTTGTTGAATTGGCAAAGGGATATTTGGAAGCCCATAGAGGCCTATGGTGAAAAAGGAAATATCTTCCGTTCAAAACTGGAAAGAAGCTTTCTGAGAAACTGCTCTGTGTTCTCTGAATTCATCTCACAGAGTTACATCTTTCCCTTCAAGAAGCCTTTCGCTAAGGCTGTTCTTGTGGAATTGGCAAAGGGATATTTGGAAGCCCATAGACGGCTATGGTGAAAAAGGAAATATCTTCCGTTCAAAACTGGAAAGAATCTTTCTGAGAAACTGCTCTGTGTTCTGGTAATTCATCTCACAGAGTTACATCTTTCCCTTCAAGAAGCCTTTCGCTAAGGCTGTTCTTGTGGAAATGGCATAGGGATATTTGGAAGCCCATAGACGGCTACGGTGAAAAAGGAAATATCTTCCGTTCAAAACTTGAAAGAAGCTTTCTGAGAAACTGCTCTGTGTTCTGTGAATTCATCTCACAGAGTTACATCTTTCCCTTCAAGAAGCCTTTCGCTAAGGCTGTTCTTGTGGAAATGGCAAAGGGATATTTGGAAGCCCATAGACGGCTATGGTGAAAAAGGAAATATCTTCCGTTCAAAACTGGAAAGAAGCTTTCTGAGAAACTGCTCTGTGTTCTGTGAATTCATCTCACAGAGTTACATCTTTCCCTTCAAGAAGCCTTTCGCTAAGGCTGTTCTTGTGGAATTGGCAAAGGGATATTTGGAAGCCCATAGAGGCCTATGGTGAAAAAGGAAATAACTTCCGTTCAAAACTGGAAAGAAGCTTTCTGAGAAACTGCTCTGTGTTCTGTGAATTCATCTCACAGAGTTACATCTTTCCCTTCAAGAAGCCTTTCGCTAAGGCTGTTCTTGTGGAATTGGCAAAGGGATATTTGGAAGCCCATAGACGGCTATGGTGAAAAAGGAAATATCTTCCGTTCAAAACTGGAAAGAAGCTTTCTGAGAAACTGCTCTGTGTTCTGTTAATTCAACTCACAGAGTTACATCTTTCCCTTCAAGAAGCCTTTCGCTAAGGCTGTTCTTGTGGAATTGGCAAAGCGGTATTTGGAAGCCCATAGAGGGCTATGGTGAAAAAGGAAATATCTTCCGTTCAAAACTGGAAAGAAGCTTTCTGAGAAAGTGCTCTGTGTTCTGTTAATTCATCTCACAGAGTTACATCTTTCCCTTCAAGAAGCCTTTCGCTAAGGCTGTTCTTGTGGAATTGGCAAACTGATATTTGGAAGCCCATAGAGGGCTATGGTGAAAAAGGAAATATCTTCCGTTCAAAACTGGAAAGAAGCTTTCTGAGAAACTGCTCTGTGTTCTGTGAATTCATCTCACAGAGTTACATCTTTCCCTTCAAGAAGCCTTTGGCTAAGGCTGTTCTTGTGGAATTGGCAAAGCGATATTTGGAAGCCTATAGACGGCTATGGTGAAAAAGGAAATATCTTAAGTTCAAAATTGGAAAGAAGCTTTCTGAGAAACTGCTCTGTGTTCTGTGAATTCATCTCACAGAGTTACTTCTTTCCCTTCAAGAAGCCTTTCGCTAAGGCTGTTCTTGTGAAATTGGCAAAGGGATATTTGGAAGCCCATAGAGGGCTATGGTGAAAAAGGAAATATCTTCCGTTCAAAACTGGAAAGAAGCTTTCTGAGAAACTGCTCTGTGTTCTGTGAATTCATCTCACAGAGTTACATCTTTCCCTTCAAGAAGCCTTTCGATAAGGCTGTTCTTGTGGAATTGGCAAAGGGATATTTGGAAGCCCATAGAGGGCTATGGTGAAAAAGGAAATATCTTCCGTTTAAAACTGGAAAGAAGCTTTCTGAGAAACTGCTCTGTGTTCTGTTAATTCATCTCACAGAGTTACATCTTTCCCTTCAAGAAGCCTTTCGCTAAGGCTGTTCTTGTGGAATTGGCAAAGCGATATTTGGAAGCCCATAGAGGGCTATGGTGAAAAAGGAAATATCTTCCGTTCAAAACTGGAAAGAAGCTTTCTGAGAAACTGCTCTGTGTTCTGTTAATTCATCTCACAGAGTTACGTCTTTCCCTTCAAGAAGCCTTTCGCTAAGGCTGTTCTTGTGGAAGTGGCAAAGGGATATTTGGAAGCCCATAGAGGGCTATGGTGAAAAAGGAAATATTTTCCGTTCAAAACTGGAAAGAAGCTTTCTGAGAAACTGCTCTGTGTTCTGTGAATTCATCTCACAGAGTTACATCTTTCCCTTCAAGAAGCCTTTCGCTAAGGCTGTTCTTGTGGAATTGGCAAAGGGATATTTGGAAGCCCATAGACGGCTATGGTGAAAAAGGAAATATCTTCCGTTCAAAACTGGAAAGAAGCTTTCTGAGAAACTGCTCTGTGTTCTGTTAATTCAACTCACAGAGTTACATCTTTCCCTTCAAGAAGCCTTTCGCTAAGGCTGTTCTTGTGGAATTGGCAAAGCGGTATTTGGAAGCCCATAGAGGGCTATGGTGAAAAAGGAAATATCTTCCGTTCAAAACTGGAAAGAAGCTTTCTGAGAAACTGCTCTGTGTTCTGTTAATTCATCTCACAGAGTTACATCTTTCCCTTCAAGAAGCCTTTCGCTAAGGCTGTTCTTGTGGAATTGGCAAACTGATATTTGGAAGCCCATAGAGGGCTATGGTGAAAAAGGAAATATCTTCCGTTCAAAACTGGAAAGAAGCTTTCTGAGAAACTGCTCTGTGTTCTCTGAATTCATCTCACAGAGTTACATCTTTCCCTTCAAGAAGCCTTTGGCTAAGGCTGTTCTTGCGGAATTGGCAAAGCGATATTTGGAAGCCTATAGACGGCTATGGTGAAAAAGGAAATATCTTACGTTCAAAATTGGAAAGAAGCTTTCTGAGAAACTGCTCTGTGTTCTGTGAATTCATCTCACAGAGTTACTTCTTTCCCTTCAAGAAGCCTTTCGCTAAGGCTGTTCTTGTGGAATTGGCAAAGGGATATTTGGAAGCCCATAGAGGGCTATGGTGAAAAAGGAAATATCTTCCGTTCAAAACTGGAAAGAAGCTTTCTGAGGAACTGCTCTGTGTTCTGTGAATTCATCTCACAGAGTTACATCTTTCCCTTCAAGAGGCCTTTCGCTAAGGCTGTTCTTGAGGAATTGGCAAAGGGATATTTGGAAGCCCATAGAGGCCAATGGTGAAAAACGAAATATCTTCCGTTCAAAACTGCAAAGAAGCTTTCTGAGAAACTGCTCTGTGTTCTCTGAATTCATCTCACAGAGTTACATCTTTCCCTTCAAGAAGCCTTTCGCTAAGGCTGTTCTTGTGGAAGTGGCAAAGGGATATTTGGAAGCCCATAGAGGGCTATGGTGAAAAAGGAAATATTTTCCGTTCAAAACTGGAAAGAAGCTTTCTGAGAAACTGCTCTGTGTTCTGTGAATTCATCTCACAGAGTTACATCTTTCCCTTCAAGAAGCCTTTCGCTAAGGCTGTTCTTGTGGAATTGGCAAAGGGATATTTGGAAGCCCATAGACGGCTATGGTGAAAAAGGAAATATCTTCCGTTCAAAACTGGAAAGAAGCTTTCTGAGAAACTGCTCTGTGTTCTGTGAATTCAACTCACAGAGTTACATCTTTCCCTTCAAGAAGCCTTTCGCTAAGGCTGTTCTTGTGGAATTGGCAAAGCGGTATTTGGAAGCCCATAGAGGGCTATGCTGAAAAAGGAAATATCTTCCGTTCAAAACTGGAAAGAAGCTTTCTGAGAAACTGCTCTGTGTTCTGTTAATTCATCTCACAGAGTTACATCTTTCCCTTCAAGAAGCCTTTCGCTAAGGCTGTTCTTGTGGAATTGGCAAACTGATATTTGGAAGCCCATAGAGGGCTATGGTGAAAGAGGAAATATCTTCCGTTCAAAACTGGAAAGAAGCTTTCTGAGAAACTGCTCTGTGTTCTGTGAATTCATCTCACAGAGTTACATCTTTCCCTTCAAGAAGCCTTGGGCTAAGGCTGTTCTTGCGGAATTGGCAAAGCGATATTTGGAAGCCTATAGACGGCTATGGTGAAAAAGGAAATATCTTACGTTCAAAATTGGAAAGAAGCTTTCTGAGAAACTGCTCTGTGTTCTGTGAATTCATCTCACAGAGTTACTTCTTTCCCTTCAAGAAGCCTTTCGCTAAGGCTGTTCTTGTGAAATTGGCAAAGGGATATTTGGAAGCCCATAGAGGGCTATGGTGAAAAAGGAAATATCTTCCGTTCAAAACTGGAAAGAAGCTTTCTGAGGAACTGCTCTGTGTTCTGTGAATTCATCTCACAGAGTTACATCTTTCCCTTCAAGAAGCCTTTCGCTAAGGCTGTTCTTGTGGAATTGGCAAAGGGATATTTGGAAGCCCATAGAGGCCAATGGTGAAAAACGAAATATCTTCCGTTCAAAACTGCAAAGAAGCTTTCTGAGAAACTGCTCTGTGTTCTCTGAATTCATCTCACAGAGTTACATCTTTCCCTTCAAGAAGCCTTTCGCTAAGGCTGTTCTTGTGGAATTGGCAAAGGGATATTTGGAAGCCCATAGAGGGCTATGGTGAAAAAGGAAATATCTTCCGTTCAAAACTGGAAAGAAGCTTTCTGAGAAACTGCTCTGTGTTCTGTTAATTCATCTCACAGAGTTACATCTTTCCCTTCAAGAAGCCTTTCGCTAAGGCTGTTCTTGTGGAATTGGCAAAGGGATATTTGGAAGCCCATAGACGGCTATGGTGAAAAAGGAAATAACTTCCGTTCAAAATTGGAAAGAAGCTTTCTGAGAAACTGCTCTGTGTTCTGGGAATTCATCTCACAGAGTTACTTCTTTCCCTTCAAGAGGCCTTCCGCTAAGGCTGTTCTTGTGGAATTGGCAAATTGATATTTGGAAGCCCATAGGGGCCTATGGTGAAAAAGGAAATATCTTCCGTTCAAAACTGGAAAGAAGCTTTCTGAGAAACTGCTCTGTGTTCTGTGAATTCATCTCACAGAGTTACATCTTTCCCTTCAAGAAGCCTTTCGCTAAGGCTGTTTTTGTGGAATTGGCAAAGGGATATTTGGAAGCCCATAGAGGCCTATGGTGAAAAAGGAAATATCTTCCGTTCAAAACTGGAAAGAAGCTTTCTGAGAAACTGCTCTGTGTTCTGTGAATTCATCTCACAGAGTTACATCTTTCCCTTCAAGAAGCCTTTCGATAAGGCTGTTCTTGTGGAATTGTCAAAGGGATATTTGGAAGCCCATAGACGGCTATGGTGAAAAAGGAAATATCTTCCGTTCAAAACTGGAAAGAAGCTTTCTGAGAAACTCCTCTGTGTTCTGTTAATTCATCTCACAGAGTTACATCTTTCCCTTCAAGAAGCCTTTCGCTAAGGCTGTTCTTGTGGAATTGGCAAAGCGATATTTGGAAGCCCATAGAGGGCTATGGTGAAAAAGGAAATATCTTCCGTTCAAAACTGGAAAGAAGCTTTCTGAGAAACTGCTCTGTGTTCTGTTAATTCATCTCACAGAGTTACATCTTTCCCTTCAAGAAGCCTTTCGCTAAGGCTGTTCCTGTGGAATTGGCAAAGGGATATTTGGAAGCCCATAGAGGGCTATGGTGAAAAAGGAAATATCTTCCGTTCAAAACTGGAAAGAAGCTTTCTGAGAAACTGCTCTGTGTTCTGTTAATTCATCTCACAGAGTTACATCTTTCCCTTCAAGAAGACTTACGCTAAGGCTGTTCTTGTGGAATTGGCAAAGGGATATTTGGAAGCCCATAGAGGGCTATGGTGAAAAAGGATATATCTTCCGTTCAAAACTGGAAAGAAGCTTTCTGAGAAACTGCTCTGTGTTCTGTGAATTCATCTCACAGAGTTACCTCTTTGCCTTCAAGAAGCCTTTCGCTAAGGCTGTTCTTGTGGAATTGGCAAAGGGATATTTGGAAGCCCATAGAGGCCTATGGTGAAAAAGGAAATATCTTCCGTTCAAAACTCGAAAGAAGCTTTGTGAGAAACTGCTCTGTGTTCTCTGAATTCATCTCACAGAGTTACATCTTTCCCTTCTAGAAGCCTTTCGCTAAGGCTGTTCTTGTGGAATTGGCAAAGGGATATTTGGAAGCCCATAGAGGGCTATGGTGAAAAAGGAAATATCTTCTGATCAAAACTGGAAAGAAGCTTTCTGAGAAACTCCTCTGTGTTCTGTTAATTCATCTCACAGAGTTACATCTTTCCCTTCAAGAAGCCTTTCGCTAAGGCTGTTCTTGTGGAAATGGCAAAGGGATATTTGGAAGCCCATAGACGGCTGTGGTGAAAAAGGAAATATCTTCCGTTCAAAACTGGAAAGAAGCTTTCTGAGAAACTGCTCTGTGTTCTGTGAATTCATCTCACAGAGTTACATCTTTCCCTTCAAGAAGCCTTTCGCTAAGGCTGTTCTTGTGGAATTGGCAAAGGGATATTTGGAAGCCCATAGAGGCCTATGGTGAAAAAGGAAATATCTTCCGTTCTAAACTGGAAAGAAGCTTTCTGAGAAACTGCTCTGTGTTCTCTTAATTCATCTCACAGAGTTACATCTTTCCCTTCAAGAAGCCTTTCGCTAAGGCTGTTCTTGTGGAATTGGCAAAGGGATATTTTGAAGCCCATAGACGGCTATGGTGAAAAAGGAAATATCTTCCGTTCAAAACTGGAAAGAAGCTTTCTGAGAAACTGCTCTGTGTTCTCTTAATTCATCTCACAGAGTTACATCTTTCCCTTCAAGAAGCCTTTCGCTAAGGCTGATCTTGTGGAATTGGCAAAGGGATATTTGGAAGCCCATAGAGGGCTATGGTGAAAAAGGAAATATCTTCCGTTCAAAACTGGAAAGAAGCTTTCTGAGAAACTGCTCTGTGTTCTGTTAATTCATCTCACAGAGTTACATCTTTCCCTTGGAGAAGCCTTTCGCTAAGGTTGTTCTTGTGGAATTGGCAAAGCGATATTTGGAAGCCCATAGAGGCCTATGGTGAAAAAAGAAATATCTTCCGTTCAAAACTGGAAAGAAGCTTTCTGAGAAACTGCTCTGTGTTCTGTGAATTCATCTCACAGAGTTACATCTTTCCCTTCAAGAAGCCTTTCGCTAAGGCTGTTCTTGTGGAATTGGCAAAGGGATATTTGGAAGCCCATAGAAGGCTATGGTGAAAAAGGAAATATCTTCCGTTCAAAACTGGAAAGAAGCTTTCTGAGAAACTGCTCTGTGTTCTGTTAATTCATCTCACAGAGTTACATCTTTCCCTTCAAGAAGCCTTTGGCTAAGGCTGTTCTTGTGGAATTGGCAAAGGGATATTTGGAAGCCCATAGACGGCTATGGTGAAAAAGGAAATATCTTCCGTTCATAATTGGAAAGAAGTTTTCTGAGAAACTGCTCTGTGTTCTGTGAATCATTCTCACAGAGTTACTTCTTTCCCTTCAAGAAGCCTTAGGCTAAGCCTGTTCTAGTGGAATTGGCAAAGGGATATTTGGAAGCCCATAGAGGCCTATGGTGAAAAAGGAAATATCTTCTGTTCAAAACTGGAAAGAAGCTTTCTGAGAAACTGCTCTGTGTTCTGTGAATTCATCTCACAGAGTTACATCTTTCCCTTCAAGAAGCCTTTCGCTAAGGCTGTTCTTGTGGAATTGGCAAAGGGATATTTGGAAGACCATAGAGGGCTATGGTGTAAAAGGAAATATCTTCCGTTCAAAACTGGAAAGAAGCTTTCTGAGAATCTGCTCTGTGTTCTGTAGATTCATCTCACAGAGTTACATCTTTCCCTTGAAGAAGCCTTTCGCTAAGGTTGTTCTTGTGGAATTGGCAAAGCGATATTTGGAAGCCCATAGAGGGCTATGGTGAAAAAGGAAATATCTTCCGTTCAAAACTGGAAAGAAGCTTTCTGAGAAACTACTCTGTGTTCTGTGAATTCATCTCACAGAGTTACATCTTTCCCTTCAAGTGCCTTTCGCTAAGGCTGTTCTTGGGGAATTGGCAAAGGGATATTTGGAAGCCCTTAGAGGGCTATGGTGAAAAAGGAAATATCTTCGGTTCAAAACTGGAAAGAAGCTTTCTGAGAAACTTCTCTGTGTTCCGTTAATCCATCTCACGGAGTTACATCTTTCCCTTCAAGAAGCCTTTCGCTAAGGCTGTTCTTGAGGAATTGGCAAAGGGATATTTGGAAGCCCATAGACGGCTATGGTTAAAAAGGAAATATCTTCCGTTCCAAACTGGAAAGAAGCTTTCTGAGAAACTGCTCTGTGTTCTGTGAACACATCTCACAGAGCTACATCTTTCCCTTCAAGAAGCCTTTCGCTAAGGCTGTTCTTGTGGAATTGGCAAAGGGATATTTGGAAGCCCATAGAGGCCTATGGTGAAAAAGGAAATATCTTCCGTTCAAAACTGGAAATAAGCTTTCTGAGAAACTGCTCTGTGTTCTGTGAATTCATCTCACAGAGTTACATCTTTCCCTTCAAGAAGCCTTGGGCTAAGGCTGTTCTTGCGGAATTGGCAAAGCGATATTTGGAAGCCTATAGACGGCTATGGTGAAAAAGGAAATATCTTACGTTCAAAATTGGAAAGAAGCTTTCTGAGAAACTGCTCTGTGTTCTGTGAATTCATCTCACAGAGTTACTTCTTTCCCTTCAAGAAGCCTTTCGCTAAGGCTGTTCTTGTGAAATTGGCAAAGGGATATTTGGAAGCCCATAGAGGGCTATGGTGAAAAAGGAAATATCTTCCGTTCAAAACTGGAAAGAAGCTTTCTGAGGAACTGCTCTGTGTTCTGTGAATTCATCTCACAGAGTTACATCTTTCCCTTCAAGAAGCCTTTCGCTAAGGCTGTTCTTGTGGAATTGGCAAAGGGATATTTGGAAGCCCATAGAGGCCAATGGTGAAAAACGAAATATCTTCCGTTCAAAACTGCAAAGAAGCTTTCTGAGAAACTGCTCTGTGTTCTCTGAATTCATCTCACAGAGTTACATCTTTCACTTCAAGAAGCCTTTCGCTAAGGCTGTTCTTGTGGAATTGGCAAAGGGATATTTGGAAGCCCATAGAGGGCTATGGTGAAAAAGGAAATATCTTCCGTTCAAAACTGGAAAGAAGCTTTCTGAGAAACTGCTCTGTGTTCTGTTAATTCATCTCACAGAGTTACATCTTTCCCTTCAAGAAGCCTTTCGCTAAGGCTGTTCTTGTGGAATTGGCAAAGGGATATTTGGAAGCCCATAGACGGCTATGGTGAAAAAGGAAATAACTTCCGTTCAAAATTGGAAAGAAGCTTTCTGAGAAACTGCTCTGTGTTCTGGGAATTCATCTCACAGAGTTACTTCTTTCCCTTCAAGAGGCCTTCCGCTAAGGCTGTTCTTGTGGAATTGGCAAATTGATATTTGGAAGCCCATAGGGGCCTATGGTGAAAAAGGAAATATCTTCCGTTCAAAACTGGAAAGAAGCTTTCTGAGAAACTGCTTTGTGTTCTGTGAATTCATCTCACAGAGTTACATCTTTCCCTTCAAGAAGCCTTTCGCTAAGGCTGTTTTTGTGGAATTGGCAAAGGGATATTTGGAAGCCCATAGAGGCCTATGGTGAAAAAGGAAATATCTTCCGTTCAAAACTGGAAAGAAGCTTTCTGAGAAACTGCTCTGTGTTCTGTGAATTCATCTCACAGAGTTACATCTTTCCCTTCAAGAAGCCTTTCGATAAGGCTGTTCTTGTGGAATTGTCAAAGGGATATTTGGAAGCCCATAGACGGCTATGGTGAAAAAGGAAATATCTTCCGTTCAAAACTGGAAAGAAGCTTTCTGAGAAACTCCTCTGTGTTCTGTTAATTCATCTCACAGAGTTACATCTTTCCCTTCAAGAAGCCTTTCGCTAAGGCTGTTCTTGTGGAATTGGCAAAGCGATATTTGGAAGCCCATAGAGGGCTATGGTGAAAAAGGAAATATCTTCCGTTCAAAACTGGAAAGAAGCTTTCTGAGAAACTGCTCTGTGTTCTGTTAATTCATCTCACAGAGTTACATCTTTCCCTTCAAGAAGCCTTTCGCTAAGGCTGTTCCTGTGGAATTGGCAAAGGGATATTTGGAAGCCCATAGAGGGCTATGGTGAAAAAGGAAATATCTTCCGTTCAAAACTGGAAAGAAGCTTTCTGAGAAACTGCTCTGTGTTCTGTTAATTCATCTCACAGAGTTACATCTTTCCCTTCAAGAAGACTTACGCTAAGGCTGTTCTTGTGGAATTGGCAAAGGGATATTTGGAAGCCCATAGAGGGCTATGGTGAAAAAGGATATATCTTCCGTTCAAAACTGGAAAGAAGCTTTCTGAGAAACTGCTCTGTGTTCTGTGAATTCATCTCACAGAGTTACCTCTTTGCCTTCAAGAAGCCTTTCGCTAAGGCTGTTCTTGTGGAATTGGCAAAGGGATATTTGGAAGCCCATAGAGGGCTATGGTGAAAAAGGAAATATCTTCCGTTCAAAACTGGAAAGAAGCTTTCTGAGAAACTGCTCTGTGTTCTGTTAATTCATCTCACAGAGTTACATCTTTCCCTTGGAGAAGCCTTTCGCTAAGGTTGTTCTTGTGGAATTGGCAAAGCGATATTTGGAAGCCCATAGAGGCCTATGGTGAAAAAAGAAATATCTTCCGTTCAAAACTGGAAAGAAGCTTTCTGAGAAACTGCTCTGTGTTCTGTGAATTCATCTCACAGAGTTACATCTTTCCCTTCAAGAAGCCTTTCGCTAAGGCTGTTCTTGTGGAAATGGCAAAGGGATATTTGGAAGCCCATAGACGGCTATGGTGAAAAAGGAAATATCTTCCGTTCAAAACTGGAAAGAAGCTTTCTGAGAAACTGCTCTGTGTTCTGTGAATTCATCTCACAGAGTTACATCTTTCCCTTCAAGAAGCCTTTCGCTAAGGCTGTTCTTGTGGAATTGGCAAAGGGATATTTGGAAGCCCATAGAGGCCTAGGGTGAAAAAGGAAATATCTTCCGTTCTAAACTGGAAAGAAACTTTCTGAGAAACTGCTCTGTGTTCTGTGAATTCATCTCACAGAGATACATCTTTCCCTTCAAGAAGCCTTTCGCTAAGGCTGTTCTTGTGGAATTGGCAAAGGGATATTTTGAAGCCCATAGACGGCTATGGTGAAAAAGGAAATATCTTCCGTTCAAAACTGGAAAGAAGCTTTCTGAGAAACTGCTCTGTGTTCTCTTAATTCATCTCACAGAGTTACATCTTTCCCTTCAAGAAGCCTTTTGCTAAGGCTGTTCTTGTGGAATTGGCAAAGCGATATTTGGAAGCCCATAGAGGGCTATGGTGAAAAAGGAAATATCTTCCGTTCAAAACTGGAAAGAAGCTTTCTGAGAAACTGCTCTGTGTTCTGTTAATTCATCTCACAGAGTTACATCTTTCCCTTCAAGAAGCCTTTCGCTAAGGCTGATCTTGTGGAATTGGCAAAGGGATATTGGAAGCCCATAGAGGGCTATGGTGAAAAAGGAAATATCTTCCGTTCAAAACTGGAAAGAAGCTTTCTGAGAAACTGCTCTGTGTTCTGTTAATTCATCTCACAGAGTTACATCTTTCCCTTGGAGAAGCCTTTCGCTAAGGTTGTTCTTGTGGAATTGGCAAAGCGATATTTGGAAGCCCATAGAGGCCTATGGTGAAAAAAGAAATATCTTCCGTTCAAAACTGGAAAGAAGCTTTCTGAGAAACTGCTCTGTGTTCTGTGAATTCATCTCACAGAGTTACATCTTTCCCTTCAAGAAGCCTTTCGCTAAGGCTGTTCTTGTGGAATTGGCAAAGGGATATTTGGAAGCCCATAGAAGGCTATGGTGAAAAAGGAAATATCTTCCGTTCAAAACTGGAAAGAAGCTTTCTGAGAAACTGCTCTGTGTTCTGTTAATTCATCTCACAGAGTTACATCTTTCCCTTCAAGAAGCCTTTGGCTAAGGCTGTTCTTGTGGAATTGGCAAAGGGATATTTGGAAGCCCATAGACGGCTATGGTGAAAAAGGAAATATCTTCCGTTCATAATTGGAAAGAAGTTTTCTGAGAAACTGCTCTGTGTTCTGTGAATCATTCTCACAGAGTTACTTCTTTCCCTTCAAGAAGCCTTAGGCTAAGCCTGTTCTAGTGGAATTGGCAAAGGGATATTTGGAAGCCCATAGAGGCCTATGGTGAAAAAGGAAATATCTTCTGTTCAAAACTGGAAAGAAGCTTTCTGAGAAACTGCTCTGTGTTCTGTGAATTCATCTCACAGAGTTACATCTTTCACTTCAAGAAGCCTTTCGCTAAGGCTGTTCTTGTGGAATTGGCAAAGGGATATTTGGAAGCCCATAGAGGGCTATGGTGTAAAAGGAAATATCTTCCGTTCAAAACTGGAAAGAAGCTTTCTGAGAATCTGCTCTGTGTTCTCTTAATTCATCTCACAGAGTTACATCTTTCCCTTCAAGAAGCCTTTCGCTAAGGTTGTTCTTGTGGAATTGGCAAAGCGATATTTGGAAGCCCATAGAGGGCTATGGTGAAAAAGGAAATATCTTCCGTTCAAAACTGGAAAGAAGCTTTCTGAGAAACTACTCTGTGTTCTGTGAATTCATCTCACAGAGTTACATCTTTCCCTTCAAGTGCCTTTCGCTAAGGCTGTTCTTGGGGAATTGGCAAAGGGATATTTGGAAGCCCTTAGAGGGCTATGGTGAAAAAGGAAATATCTTCGGTTCAAAACTGGAAAGAAGCTTTCTGAGAAACTGCTCTGTGTTCCGTTAATTCATCTCACGGAGTTACATCTTTCCCTTCAAGAAGCC
Organism: Chlorocebus sabaeus; assembly: GCF_047675955.1. NCBI lineage: Eukaryota > Metazoa > Chordata > Mammalia > Primates > Cercopithecidae > Chlorocebus > Chlorocebus sabaeus. The sequence continues at coordinate 594,391 of NW_027327759.1, read as the reverse complement.
TTTCGCTAAGGCTGTTCTTGAGGAATTGGCAAAGGGATATTTGGAAGCCCATAGACGGCTATGGTTAAAAAGGAAATATCTTCCGTTCCAAACTGGAAAGAAGCTTTCTGAGAAACTGCTCTGTGTTCTGTGAACACATCTCACAGAGCTACATCTTTCCCTTCAAGAAGCCTTTCGCTAAGGCTGTTCTTGTGGAATTGGCAAAGGGATATTTGGAAGCCCTTAGAGGCCTATGGTGAAAAAGGAAATATCTACCGTTCAAAACTGGAAATAAGCTTTCTGAGAAACTGCTCTGTGTTCTGTGAATTCATCTCACAGAGTTACATCTTTCCCTTCAAGAAGCCTTTCGCTAAGGCTGTTCTTGTGGAATTGGCAAACGGATATTTGGAAGCCCATAGAGGGCTATGGTGAAAAAGGAAATATCTTCCGTTCAAAACTGGAAAGAAGCTTTCTGAGAAACTGCTCTGTGTTCTGTGAATTCATCTCACAGAGTTACATCTTTCCCTTCAAGAAGCCTTTCGCTAAGGCTGTTCTTACGGAAATGGCAAAGGGATATTTGGAAGCCCATAGAGGCCTATGGTGAAAAAGGAAATATCTTCCTTTCAAAACTGGAAAGAAGCGTTCTGAGAAACTGCTCTGTGTTCTGTGAATTCATCTCACAGAGTTACATCTTTGCCTTCAAGAAGCCTTTCGCTAAGGCTGTTCTTGTGGAATTGGCAAAGCGATATTTGGAAGCCCATAGAGGGCTATGGTGAAAAAGGAAATATCTTCCGTTCAAAACTGGAAAGAAGCTTTCTGAGAAACTGCTCTGTGTTCTGTTAATTCATCTCACAGAGTTACATCTTTCCCTTCAAGAAGCCTTTCGCTAAGGCTGTTCTTGTGGAATTGGCAAAGGGATATTTGGAAGCCCATAGACGGCTATGGTGAAAAAGGAAATAACTTCCGTTCAAAATTGGAAAGAAGCTTTCTGAGAAACTGCTCTGTGTTCTGGGAATTCATCTCACAGAGTTACTTCTTTCCCTTCAAGAGGCCTTCCGCTAAGGCTGTTCTTGTGGAATTGGCAAATTGATATTTGGAAGCCCATAGGGGCCTATGGTGAAAAAGGAAATATCTTCCGTTCAAAACTGGAAAGAAGCTTTCTGAGAAACTGCTCTGTGTTCTGTGAATTCATCTCACAGAGTTACATCTTTCCCTTCAAGAAGCCTTTCGCTAAGGCTGTTTTTGTGGAATTGGCAAAGGGATATTTGGAAGCCCATAGAGGCCTATGGTGAAAAAGGAAATATCTTCCGTTCAAAACTGGAAAGAAGCTTTCTGAGAAACTGCTCTGTGTTCTGTGAATTCATCTCACAGAGTTACATCTTTCCCTTCAAGAAGCCTTTCGATAAGGCTGTTCTTGTGGAATTGTCAAAGGGATATTTGGAAGCCCATAGACGGCTATGGTGAAAAAGGAAATATCTTCCGTTCAAAACTGGAAAGAAGCTTTCTGAGAAACTCCTCTGTGTTCTGTTAATTCATCTCACAGAGTTACATCTTTCCCTTCAAGAAGCCTTTCGCTAAGGCTGTTCTTGTGGAATTGGCAAAGCGATATTTGGAAGCCCATAGAGGGCTATGGTGAAAAAGGAAATATCTTCCGTTCAAAACTGGAAAGAAGCTTTCTGAGAAACTGCTCTGTGTTCTGTTAATTCATCTCACAGAGTTACATCTTTCCCTTCAAGAAGCCTTTCGCTAAGGCTGTTCCTGTGGAATTGGCAAAGGGATATTTGGAAGCCCATAGAGGGCTATGGTGAAAAAGGAAATATCTTCCGTTCAAAACTGGAAAGAAGCTTTCTGAGAAACTGCTCTGTGTTCTGTTAATTCATCTCACAGAGTTACATCTTTCCCTTCAAGAAGACTTACGCTAAGGCTGTTCTTGTGGAATTGGCAAAGGGATATTTGGAAGCCCATAGAGGGCTATGGTGAAAAAGGAAATATCTTCCGTTCAAAACTGGAAAGAAGCTTTCTGAGAAACTGCTCTGTGTTCTGTGAATTCATCTCACAGAGTTACCTCTTTGCCTTCAAGAAGCCTTTCGCTAAGGCTGTTCTTGTGGAATTGGCAAAGGGATATTTGGAAGCCCATAGAGGCCTACGGTGAAAAAGGAAATATCTTCCGTTCAAAACTCGAAAGAAGCTTTGTGAGAAACTGCTCTGTGTTCTCTGAATTCATCTCACAGAGTTACATCTTTCCCTTCAAGAAGCCTTTCGCTAAGGCTGTTCTTGTGGAATTGGCAAAGGGATATTTGGAAGCCCATAGAGGGCTATGATGAAAAAGGAAATATCTTCTGATCAAAACTGGAAAGAAGCTTTCTGAGAAACTCCTCTGTGTTCTGTTAATTCATCTCACAGAGTTACATCTTTCCCTTCAAGAAGCCTTTCGCTAAGGCTGTTCTTGTGGAAATGGCAAAGGGATATTTGGAAGCCCATAGACGGCTATGGTGAAAAAGGAAATATCTTCCGTTCAAAACTGGAAAGAAGCTTTCTGAGAAACTGCTCTGTGTTCTGTGAATTCATCTCACAGAGTTACATCTTTCCCTTCAAGAAGCCTTTCGCTAAGGCTGTTCTTGTGGAATTGGCAAAGGGATATTTGGAAGCCCATAGAGGCCTATGGTGAAAAAGGAAATATCTTCCGTTCTAAACTGGAAAGAAACTTTCTGAGAAACTGCTCTGTGTTCTGTGAATTCATCTCACAGAGTTACATATTTCCCTTCAAGAAGCCTTTCGCTAAGGCTGTTCTTGTGGAATTGGCAAAGGGATATTTTGAAGCCCATAGACGGCTATGGTGAAAAAGGAAATATCTTCCGTTCAAAACTGGAAAGAAGCTTTCTGAGAAACTGCTCTGTGTTCTCTTAATTCATCTCACAGAGTTACATCTTTCCCTTCAAGAAGCCTTTTGCTAAGGCTGTTCTTGTGGAATTGGCAAAGCAATATTTGGAAGCCCATAGAGGGCTATGGTGAAAAAGGAAATATCTTCCGTTCAAAACTGGAAAGAAGCTTTCTGAGAAACTGCTCTGTGTTCTGTTAATTCATCTCACAGAGTTACATCTTTCCCTTCAAGAAGCCTTTCGCTAAGGCTGATCTTGTGGAATTGGCAAAGGGATATTTGGAAGCCCATAGAGGGCTATGGTGAAAAAGGAAATATCTTCCGTTCAAAACTGGAAAGAAGCTTTCTGAGAAACTGCTCTGTGTTCTGTTAATTCATCTCACAGAGTTACATCTTTCCCTTGGAGAAGCCTTTCGCTAAGGTTGTTCTTGTGGAATTGGCAAAGCGATATTTGGAAGCCCATAGAGGCCTATGGTGAAAAAAGAAATATCTTCCGTTCAAAACTGGAAAGAAGCTTTCTGAGAAACTGCTCTGTGTTCTGTGAATTCATCTCACAGAGTTACATCTTTCCCTTCAAGAAGCCTTTCGCTAAGGCTGTTCTTGGGGAATTGGCAAAGGGATATTTGGAAGCCCATAGAAGGCTATGGTGAAAAAGGAAATATCTTCCGTTCAAAACTGGAAAGAAGCTTTCTGAGAAACTGCTCTGTGTTCTGTTAATTCATCTCACAGAGTTACATCTTTCCCTTCAAGAAGCCTTTGGCTAAGGCTGTTCTTGTGGAATTGGCAAAGGGATATTTGGAAGCCCATAGACGGCTATGGTGAAAAAGGAAATATCTTCCGTTCATAATTGGAAAGAAGTTTTCTGAGAAACTGCTCTGTGTTCTGTGAATCATTCTCACAGAGTTACTTCTTTCCCTTCAAGAAGCCTTAGGCTAAGCCTGTTCTAGTGGAATTGGCAAAGGGATATTTGGAAGCCCATAGAGGCCTATGGTGAAAAAGGAAATATCTTCTGTTCAAAACTGGAAAGAAGCTTTCTGAGAAACTGCTCTGTGTTCTGTGAATTCATCTCACAGAGTTACATCTTTCCCTTCAAGAAGCCTTTCGCTAAGGCTGTTCTTGTGGAATTGGCAAAGGGATATTTGGAAGCCCATAGAGGGCTATGGTGTAAAAGGAAATATCTTCCGTTCAAAAGTGGAAAGAAGCTTTCTGAGAATCTGCTCTGTGTTCTGTAGATTCATCTCACAGAGTTACATCTTTCCCTTGAAGAAGCCTTTCGCTAAGGTTGTTCTTGTGAAATTGGCAAAGCGATATTTGGAAGCCCATAGAGGGCTATGGTGAAAAAGGAAATATCTTCCGTTCAAAACTGGAAAGAAGCTTTCTGAGAAACTACTCTGTGTTCTGTGAATTCATCTCACAGAGTTACATCTTTCCCTTCAAGTGCCTTTCGCTAAGGCTGTTCTTGGGGAATTGGCAAAGGGATATTTGGAAGCCCATAGAGGGCTATGGTGAAAAAGGAAATATCTTCCGTTCAAAACTGGAAAGAAGCTTTCTGAGAAACTGCTCTGTGTTCCGTTAATTCATCTCACGGAGTTACATCTTTCCCTTCAAGAAGCCTTTCGCTAAGGCTGTTCTTGAGGAATTGGCAAAGGGATATTTGGAAGCCCATAGACGGCTATGGTTAAAAAGGAAATATCTTCCGTTCCAAACTGGAAAGAAGCTTTCTGAGAAACTGCTCTGTGTTCTGTGAACACATCTCACAGAGCTACATCTTTCCCTTCAAGAAGCCTTTCGCTAAGGCTGTTCTTGTGGAATTGGCAAAGGGATATTTGGAAGCCCATAGAGGCCTATGGTGAAAAAGGAAATATCTTCCGTTCAAAACTGGAAATAAGCTTTCTGAGAAACTGCTCTGTGTTCTGTGAATTCATCTCACAGAGTTACATCTTTCCCTTCAAGAAGCCTTTCGCTAAGGCTGTTCTTGTGGAATTGGCAAACGGATATTTGGAAGCCCATAGAGGGCTATGGTGAAAAAGGAAATATCTTCCGTTCAAAACTGGAAAGAAGCTTTCTGAGAAACTGCTCTGTGTTCTGTGAATTCATCTCACAGAGTTACATGTTTCCCTTCAAGAAGCCTTTCGCTAAGGCTTTTCTTACGGAAATGGCAAAGGGATATTTGGAAGCCCATAGAGGCCTATGGTGAAAAATTAAATATCTTCCTTTCAAAACTGGAAAGAAGCGTTCTGAGAAACTGCTCTGTGTTCTGTGAATTCATCTCACAGAGTTACATCTTTGCCTTCAAGAAGCCTTTCGCTAAGGCTGTTCTTGTGGAATTGGCAAAGCGATATTTGGAAACCCATAGAGGGCTAGGGTGAAAAAGGAAATATCTTCCGTTCCAAACTGGAAAGAAGCTTTCTGAGAAACTGCTCTGTGTTCTGTTAATTCATCTCACAGAGTTACATCTTTCCCTGCAAGAAGACTTTCGCTAAGGCTGTTCTTGTGGAATTGGCAAAGGGATATTTGGAAGCCCAAAGAGGGCTATGGTGAAAAAGGAAATATCTTCCGTTCAAAACTGGAAAGAAGCTTTCTGAGAAACTGCTCTGTGTTCTGTTAATTCATCTCACAGAGTTACATCTTTCCCTTCAAGAAGCCTTTCGCTAAGGCTGTTCTTGTGGAATTGGCAAAGGGATATTTGGAAGCCCATAGACGGCTATGGTTAAAAAGGAAATATCTTCCGTTCAAAACTGGAAAGAAGCTTTCTGAGAAACTGCTCTGTGTTCTGTGAATACATCTCACAGAGCTACATCTTTCCCTTCAAGAAGCCTTTCGCTAAGGCTGTTCTTGTGGAATTTGCAAAGGGATATTTAGAAGCCCATAGACGGCTATGGTGAAAAAGGAAGTATCTTCCGTTCATAATTGGAAAGAAGTTTTCTGAGAAACTGCTCTGTGTTCTGTGAATTATTCTCACAGAGTTACTTCTTTCCCTTCAAGAAGCCTTTCGCTAAGGCTGTTCTTGTGGAATTGGCAAAGGGATATTTGGAAGCCCATAGAGGGCTATGATGAAAAAGGAAATATCTTCCGTTCAAAACTGGAAAGAAGCTTTCTGAGAAACTGCTCTGTGTTCTGTGAATTCATCTCACAGAGTTACATCTTTCCCTTCAAGAAGCCTTTCGCTTTGGCTGTTCTTCTGGAATTGGCAAAGGGATATTTGGAGGCCCATAGAGGCCTATGGTGAAAAAGGAAATATCTTCCGTTCAAAACTGGAAAGAAGCTTTCTGAGAAACTGCTCTGTGTTCTCTGAATACATCTCACAGAGTTACCTCTTTCCCTTCAAGAAGCCTTTGGCTAAGTCTGTTCTTGTGGAATTGGCAAAGGGATATTTGGAAGACCATAGAGGGCTATGGTGAAAAAGGAAATATCTTCCGTTCAAAACTGGAAAGAAGCTTTCTGAGAAACTGCTCTGTGTTCTGTGAATTCATCTCACAGAGTTACATCTTTCCCTTCAAGAAGCCTTTCGCTACGGCTGTTCTAGTGGAATTGGCAAAGGGATATTTGGAAGCCCATAGAGGGCTATGGTGAAAAAGGAAATATCTTCCGTTCAAAACTGGAAAGAAGCTTTCTGAGAAACTGCTCTGTGTTCTGTGAATTCATCTCACAGAGTTACATCTTTCCCTTCAAGAAGCCTTTCGCTTTGGCTGTTCTTCTGGAATTGTCAAAGGGATATTTGGAGGCCCATAGAGGCCTATGGTGAAAAAGGAAATATCTTCCGTTCAAAACTGGAAAGAAGCTTTCTGAGAAACTGCTCTGTGTTCTCTGAATACATCTCACAGAGTTACCTCTTTCCCTTCAAGAAGCCTTTGGCTAAGTCTGTTCTTGTGGAATTGGCAAAGGGATATTTGGAAGACCATAGAGGGCTATGGTGAAAAAGGAAATATCTTCCCTTCAAAACTGGAAAGAAGCTTTCTGAGAAACTGCTCTGTGTTCTGTGAATTCATCTCACAGAGTTACATCTTTCCCTTCAAGAAGCCTTTCGCTAAGGCTGTTCTTCTGGAATTGGCAAAGGGATATTTGGAAGCCCATAGAGGGCTATGGTGAAAAAGGAAATATCTTCCGTTCAAAACTGGAAAGAAGCTTTCTGAGAAACTGCTCTGTGTTCTGTGAATTCATCTCACAGAGTTACATCTTTCCCTTCAACAAGCCTTTCGCTAAGGCTCTTCTTGTGGAATTGGCAAAGGGATATTTGGAAGCACATAGAGGCCTATGATGAAAAAGGAAATATCTTCCGTTCAAAACTGGAAAGAAGCTTTCTGAGAAACTGCTCTTTGTTCTGTGAATTCATCTCACAGAGTTACATCTTTCCCTTCAAGAAGCCTTTCGCTAAGGCTGTTCTTGTGGAATTGGCAAAGGGATATTTGGAAGCCCATAGACGGCTATGGTTAAAAAGGAAATATCTTCCGTTCCAAACTGGAAAGAAGCTTTCTGAGAAACTGCTCTGTGTTCTGTGAATACATCTCACAGAGCTACATCTTTCCCTTCAAGAAGCCTTTCGCTAAGGCTGTTCTTGTGGAATTGGCAAAGGGATATTTAGAAGCCCATAGACGGCTATGGTGAAAAAGGAAGTATCTTCCGTTCATAATTGGAAAGAAGTTTTCTGAGAAACTGCTCTGTGTTCTGTGAATTATTCTCACAGAGTTACTTCTTTCCCTTCAAGAAGCCTTTCGCTAAGGCTGTTCTTGTGGAATTGGCAAAGGGATATTTGGAAGCCCATAGAGGGCTATGGTGAAAAAGGAAATATCTTCCGTTCAAAACTGGAAAGAAGCTTTCTGAGAAACTGCTCTGTGTTCTCTGAATACATCTCACAGAGTTACCTCTTTCCCTTCAAGAAGCCTTTGGCTAAGTCTGTTCTTGTGGAATTGGCAAAGGGATATTTGGAAGCCCATAGAGGGCTATTGTGAAAAAGGAAATATCTTCCGTTCAAAACTGGAAAGAAGCTTTCTGAGAAACTGCTCTGTGTTCTGTTAATTCATCTCACAGAGTTACATCTTTCCCTTCAAGAAGCCTTTGGCTAAGGCTGTTCTTGTGGAATTGGAAAAGGGATATTTCGAAGCCCATAGACGGCTATGGTGAAAAAGGAAATATCTTCCGTTCAAAACTGGAAAGAAGCTTTCTGAGAAACTGCTCTGTGTTCTGTGAATTCATCTCACAGACTTACATCTTTCCCTTCAAGAGGCCTTTCGCTAAGTCTGTTCTTGTGGAATTGGCAAAGGGATATTTGGAAGCCCATAGAGGCCTATGGTGAAAAAGGAAATATCTTCCGTTCAAAACTGGAAAGAAGCTTTCTGAGAAACTGCTCTGTGTTCTCTGAATACATCTCACAGAGTTACATCTTTCCCTTCAAGAAGCCTTTGGCTAAGTCTGTTCTTGTGGAATTGGCAAAGGGATATTTGGAAGACCATGGAGGGCTATGGTGAAAAAGGAAATATCTTCCGTTCAAAACTGGAAAGAAGCTTTCTGAGAAACTGCTCTGTGTTCTGTGAATTCATCTCACAGAGTTACATCTTTCCCTTCAAGAAGCCTTTCAGTAAGGCTGTTCTTGTGGAATTGGCAAAGGGATATTTGGAAGCCCATAGAGGTCTATGGTGAAAAAGGAAATATCTTCCGTTCAAAACTGGAAAGAAGCTTTCTGAGAAACTGCTCTGTGTTCTGTGAATTCATCTCACAGAGTTACATCTTTCCCTTCAAGAAGCCTTTCGCTTTGGCTGTTCTTCTGGAATTGGCAAAGGGATATTTGGAAGCCCATAGAGGCCTATGGTGAAAAAGGAAATATCTACCGTTCAAAACTGGAAAGAAGCTTTCTGAGAAACTGCTCTGTGTTCTCTGAATACATCTCACAGAGTTACCTCTTTCCCTTCAAGAAGCCTTTGGCTAACTCTGTTCTTGTGGAATTGGCAAAGGGATATTTGGAAGACCATAGAGGGCTATGGTGAAAAAGGAAATATCTTCCGTTCAAAACTGGAAAGAAGCTTTCTGAGAAACTGCTCTGTGTTCTGTGAATTCATCTCACAGAGTTACATCTTTCCCTTCAAGAAGCCTTTCGCTAAGGCTGTTCTTCTGGAATTGGCAAAGGGATATTTGGAAGCCCATAGAGGGCTATGGTGAAAAAGGAAATATCTTCCGTTCAAAACTGGAAAGAAGCTTTCTGAGAAACTGCTCTGTGTTCTGTGAATTCATCTCACAGAGTTACATCTTTCCCTTCAAGAAGCCTTTCGCTAAGGCTGTTCTTGAGGAATTGGCAAAGGGATATTTGGAAGCCCATAGACGGCTATGGTGAAAAAGGAAATATCTTCCGTTCAAAACTGGAAAGAAGCTTTCTGAGAAACTGCTCTCTGTTCTGTGAATTCATCTCACAGAGTTACATCTTTCCCTTCAAGAAGCCTTTCGCTAAGGCTGTTCTTGTGGAATTGGCAAAGCGATATTTGGAAACCCATAGAGGGCTATGGTGAAAAAGGAAATATCTTCCGTTCAAAACTGGAAAGAAGCTTTCTGAGAAATTGCTCTGTGTTCGTTAATTCATCTCACAGAGTTACATCTTTCCTTTCAAGAAGTGTTTGGCTAAGGATGTTCTTGTGGAATTGGCAAAGGGATATTTGGAAGCCCATAGAGGGCTATGGTGAAAAAGGAAACATCTTCCGTTCAAAACTGGAAAGAAGCTTTCTGAGAAACTGCTCTGTGTTCTGTTAATTCATCTCACAGAGTTACATCTTTCCCTTCAAGAAGCCTTTGGCTAAGGCTGTTCTTGTGGAATTGGAAAAGGGATATTTGGAAGCCCATAGACGGCTACGGTGAAAAAGGAAATATCTTCCGTTCAAAACTGGAAAGAAGCTTTCTGAGAAACTGCTCTGTGTTCTGTGAATTCATCTCACAGAGTTACTTCTTTCCCTTCAAGAGGCCTTCCGCTAAGGCTATTCTTGTGGAATTGGCAAATTGATATTTGGAAGCCCATAGGGGCCTATGGTGAAAAAGGAAATATCTTCCGTTCAAAACTGGAAAGAAGCTTTCTGAGAAACTGCTCTGTGTTCTGTTAATTCATCTCACAGAGTTACATCTTTCCCTTCAAGAAGCCTTTCGCTAAGGCTATTCTTGTGGAAGTGGCAAAGGGATATTTGGAAGCCCATAGAGGGCTATGGTGAAAAAGGAAATATTTTCCGTTCAAAACTGGAAAGAAGCTTTCTGAGAAACTGCTCTGTGTTCTGTGAATTCATCTCACAGAGTTACATCTTTCCCTTCAAGAAGCCTTTCGCTAAGGCTGTTCTTGTGGAATTGGCAAAGGGATATTTGGAAGCCCATAGACGGCTATGGTGAAAAAGGAAATATCTTCCGTTCAAAACTGGAAAGAAGCTTTCTGAGAAACTGCTCTGTGTTCTGTTAATTCAACTCACAGAGTTACATCTTTCCCTTCAAGAAGCCTTTCGCTAAGGCTGTTCTTGTGGAATTGGCAAAGCGGTATTTGGAAGCCCATAGAGGGCTATGGTGAAAAAGGAAATATCTTCCGTTCAAAACTGGAAAGAAGCTTTCTCAGAAACTGCTCTGTGTTCTGTTAATTCATCTCACAGAGTTACATCTTTCCCTTCAAGAAGCCTTTCGCTAAGGCTGTTCTTGTGGAATTGGCAAACTGATATTTGGAAGCCCATAGAGGGCTATGGTGAAAAAGGAAATATCTTCCGTTCAAAACTGGAAAGAAGCTTTCTGAGAAACTGCTCTGTGTTCTGTGAATTCATCTCACAGAGTTACATCTTTCCCTTCAAGAAGCCTTTGGCTAAGGCTGTTCTTGCGGAATTGGCAAAGCGATATTTGGAAGCCTATAGACGGCTATGGTGAAAAAGGAAATATCTTACGTTCAAAATTGGAAAGAAGCTTTCTGAGAAACTGCTCTGTGTTCAGTGAATTCATCTCACAGAGTTACTTCTTTCCCTTCAAGAAGGCTTTCGCTAAGGCTGTTCTTGTGAAATTGGCAAAGGGATATTTGGAAGCCCATAGAGGGCTATGGTGAAAAAGGAAATATCTTCCGTTCAAAACTGGAAAGAAGCTTTCTGAGGAACTGCTCTGTGTTCTGTGAATTCATCTCACAGAGTTACATCTTTCCCTTCAAGAAGCCTTTCGCTAAGGCTGTTCTTGTGGAATTGGCAAAGGGATATTTGGAAGCCCATAGAGGCCAATGGTGAAAAACGAAATATCTTCCGTTCAAAACTGCAAAGAAGCTTTCTGAGAAACTGCTCTGTGTTCTCTGAATTCATCTCACAGAGTTACATCTTTCCCTTCAAGAAGCCTTTCGCTAAGGCTGTTCTTGTGGAATTGGCAAAGGGATATTTGGAAGCCCATAGAGGGCTATGGTGAAAAAGGAAATATCTTCCGTTCAAAACTGGAAAGAAGCTTTCTGAGAAACTGCTCTGTGTTCTGTTAATTCATCTCACAGAGTTACATCTTTCCCTTCAAGAAGCCTTTCGCTAAGGCTGTTCTTGTGGAATTGGCAAAGGGATATTTGGAAGCCCATAGACGGCTATGGTGAAAAAGGAAATAACTTCCGTTCAAAATTGGAAAGAAGCTTTCTGAGAAACTGCTCTGTGTTCTGGGAATTCATCTCACAGAGTTACTTCTTTCCCTTCAAGAGGCCTTCCGCTAAGGCTATTCTTGTGGAATTGGCAAATTGATATTTGGAAGCCCATAGGGGCCTATGGTGAAAAAGGAAATATCTTCCGTTCAAAACTAGAAAGAAGCTTTCTGAGAAACTGCTCTGTGTTCTGTGAATTCATCTCACAGAGTTACATCTTTCCCTTCAAGAAGCCTTTCGCTAAGGCTGTTCTTGTGGAATTGGCAAAGGGATATTTGGAAGCCCACAGAGGCCAATGGTGAAAAACGAAATATCTTCCGTTCAAAACTGCAAAGAAGCTTTCTGAGAAACTGCTCTGTGTTCTCTGAATTCATCTCACAGAGTTACATCTTTCCCTTCAAGAAGCCTTTCGCTAAGGCTGTTCTTGTGGAATTGGCAAAGGGATATTTGGAAGCCCATAGAGGGCTATGGTGAAAAAGGAAATATCTTCCGTTCAAAACTGGAAAGAAGCTTTCTGAGAAACTGCTCTGTGTTCTGTTAATTCATCTCACAGAGTTACATCTTTCCCTTCAAGAAGCCTTTCGCTAAGGCTGTTCTTGTGGAATTGGCAAAGGGATATTTGGAAGCCCATAGACGGCTATGGTGAAAAAGGAAATAACTTCCGTTCAAAATTGGAAAGAAGCTTTCTGAGAAACTGCTCTGTGTTCTGGGAATTCATCTCACAGAGTTACTTCTTTCCCTTCAAGAGGCCTTCCGCTAAGGCTATTCTTGTGGAATTGGCAAATTGATATTTGGAAGCCCATAGGGGCCTATGGTGAAAAAGGAAATATCTTCCGTTCAAAACTAGAAAGAAGCTTTCTGAGAAACTGCTCTGTGTTCTGTGAATTCATCTCACAGAGTTACATCTTTCCCTTCAAGAAGCCTTTCGCTAAGGCTGTTTTTGTGGAATTGGCAAAGGGATATTTGGAAGCCCATAGAGGCCTATGGTGAAAAAGGAAATACCTTCCGTTCAAAACTGGAAAGAAGCTTTCTGAGAAACTGCTCTGTGTTCTGTGAATTCATCTCACAGAGTTACATCTTTCCCTTCAAGAAGCCTTTCGATAAGGCTGTTCTTGTGGAATTGTCAAAGGGATATTTGGAAGCCCATAGACGGCTATGGTGAAAAAGGAAATATCTTCCGTTCAAAACTGGAAAGAAGCTTTCTGAGAAACTCCTCTGTGTTCTGTTAATTCATCTCACAGAGTTACATCTTTCCCTTCAAGAAGCCTTTCGCTAAGGCTGTTCTTGTGGAATTGGCAAAGGGATATTTGGAAGCCCATAGAGGCCTATGGTGAAAAAGGAAATATCTTCCGTTCTAAACTGGAAAGAAACTTTCTGAGAAACTGCTCTGTGTTCTGTGAATTCATCTCACAGAGTTACATATTTCCCTTCAAGAAGCCTTTCGCTAAGGCTGTTCTTGTGGAATTGGCAAAGGGATATTTTGAAGCCCATAGACGGCTATGGTGAAAAAGGAAATATCTTCCGTTCAAAACTGGAAAGAAGCTTTCTGAGAAACTGCTCTGTGTTCTCTTAATTCATCTCACAGAGTTACATCTTTCCCTTCAAGAAGCCTTTTGCTAAGGCTGTTCTTGTGGAATTGGCAAAGCAATATTTGGAAGCCCATAGAGGGCTATGGTGAAAAAGGAAATATCTTCCGTTCAAAACTGGAAAGAAGCTTTCTGAGAAACTGCTCTGTGTTCTGTTAATTCATCTCACAGAGTTACATCTTTCCCTTCAAGAAGCCTTTCGCTAAGGCTGATCTTGTGGAATTGGCAAAGGGATATTTGGAAGCCCATAGAGGGCTATGGTGAAAAAGGAAATATCTTCCGTTCAAAACTGGAAAGAAGCTTTCTGAGAAACTGCTCTGTGTTCTGTTAATTCATCTCACAGAGTTACATCTTTCCCTTGGAGAAGCCTTTCGCTAAGGTTGTTCTTGTGGAATTGGCAAAGCGATATTTGGAAGCCCATAGAGGCCTATGGTGAAAAGAGAAATATCTTCCGTTCAAAACTGGAAAGAAGCTTTCTGAGAAACTGCTCTGTGTTCTGTGAATTCATCTCACAGAGTTACATCTTTCCCTTCAAGAAGCCTTTCGCTAAGGCTGTTCTTGGGGAATTGGCAAAGGGATATTTGGAAGCCCATAGAAGGCTATGGTGAAAAAGGAAATATCTTCCGTTCAAAACTGGAAAGAAGCTTTCTGAGAAACTGCTCTGTGTTCTGTTAATTCATCTCACAGAGTTACATCTTTCCCTTCAAGAAGCCTTTGGCTAAGGCTGTTCTTGTGGAATTGGCAAAGGGATATTTGGAAGCCCATAGACGGCTATGGTGAAAAAGGAAATATCTTCCGTTCATAATTGGAAAGAAGTTTTCTGAGAAACTGCTCTGTGTTCTGTGAATCATTCTCACAGAGTTACTTCTTTCCCTTCAAGAAGCCTTAGGCTAAGCCTGTTCTAGTGGAATTGGCAAAGGGATATTTGGAAGCCCATAGAGGCCTATGGTGAAAAAGGAAATATCTTCTGTTCAAAACTGGAAAGAAGCTTTCTGAGAAACTGCTCTGTGTTCTGTGAATTCATCTCACAGAGTTACATCTTTCCCTTCAAGAAGCCTTTCGCTAAGGCTGTTCTTGTGGAATTGGCAAAGGGATATTTGGAAGCCCATAGAGGGCTATGGTGTAAAAGGAAATATCTTCCGTTCAAAACTGGAAAGAAGCTTTCTGAGAATCTGCTCTGTGTTCTGTAGATTCATCTCACAGAGTTACATCTTTCCCTTGAAGAAGCCTTTCTCTAAGGTTGTTCTTGTGGAATTGGCAAAGCGATATTTGGAAGCCCATAGGGGGCTATGGTGAAAAAGGAAATATCTTCCGTTCAAAACTGGAAAGAAGCTTTCTGAGAAACTACTCTGTGTTCTGTGAATTCATCTCACAGAGTTACATCTTTCCCTTCAAGTGCCTTTCGCTAAGGCTGTTCTTGGGGAATTGGCAAAGGGATATTTGGAAGCCCATAGAGGGCTATGGTGAAAAAGGAAATATCTTCGGTTCAAAACTGGAAAGAAGCTTTCTGAGAAACTGCTCTGTGTTCCGTTAATTCATCTCACGGAGTTACATCTTTCCCTTCAAGAAGCCTTTCGCTAAGGCTGTTCTTGAGGAATTGGCAAAGGGATATTTGGAAGCCCATAGATGGCTATGGTTAAAAAGGAAATATCTTCCGTTCCAAACTGGAAAGAAGCTTTCTGAGAAACTGCTCTGTGTTCTGTGAACACATCTCACAGAGCTACATCTTTCCCTTCAAGAAGCCTTTCGCTAAGGCTGTTCTTGTGGAATTGGCAAAGGGATATTTGGAAGCCCATAGAGGCCTATGGTGAAAAAGGAAATATCTTCCGTTCAAAACTGGAAATAAGCTTTCTGAGAAACTGCTCTGTGTTCTGTGAATTCATCTCACAGAGTTACATCTTTCCCTTCAAGAAGCCTTTCGCTAAGGCTGTTCTTGTGGAATTGGCCAACGGATATTTGGAAGCCCATAGAGGGCTATGGTGAAAAAGGAAATATCTTCCGTTCAAAACTGGAAAGAAGCTTTCTGAGAAACTGCTCTGTGTTCTGTGAATTCATCTCACAGAGTTACATCTTTCCCTTCAAGAAGCCTTTCGCTAAGGCTGTTCTTACGGAAATGGCAAAGGGATATTTGGAAGCCCATAGAGGCCTATGGTGAAAAAGGAAATATCTTCCTTTCAAAACTGGAAAGAAGCGTTCTGAGAAACTGCTCTGTGTTCTGTGAATTCATCTCACAGAGTTACATCTTTGCCTTCAAGAAGCCTTTCGCTAAGGCTGTTCTTGTGGAATTGGCAAAGCGATATTTGGAAACCCATAGAGGGCTAGGGTGAAAAAGGAAATATCTTCCGTTCCAAACTGGAAAGAAGCTTTCTGAGAAACTGCTCTGTGTTCTGTTAATTCATCTCACAGAGTTACATCTTTCCCTGCAAGAAGACTTTCGCTAAGGCTGTTCTTGTGGAATTGGCAAAGGGATATTTGGAAGCCCATAGAGGGCTATGGTGAAAAAGGAAATATCTTCCGTTCAAAACTGGAAAGAAGCTTTCTGAGAAACTGCTCTGTGTTCTGTTAATTCATCTCACAGAGTTACATCTTTCCCTTCAAGAAGCCTTTCGCTAAGGCTGTTCTTGTGGAATTGGCAAAAGGATATTTGGAAGCCCATAGACGGCTATGGTTAAAAAGGAAATATCTTCCGTTCAAAACTGGAAAGAAGCTTTCTGAGAAACTGCTCTGTGTTCTGTGAAT
Source organism: Chlorocebus sabaeus (assembly GCF_047675955.1). Taxonomy (NCBI): domain Eukaryota; kingdom Metazoa; phylum Chordata; class Mammalia; order Primates; family Cercopithecidae; genus Chlorocebus; species Chlorocebus sabaeus. Next base: position 578,607 of record NW_027327759.1, on the reverse strand, counting down.
ACATCTCACAGAGCTACATCTTTCCCTTCAAGAAGCCTTTCGCTAAGGCTGTTCTTGTGGAATTTGCAAAGGGATATTTAGAAGCCCATAGACGGCTATGGTGAAAAAGGAAGTATCTTCCGTTCATAATTGGAAAGAAGTTTTCTGAGAAACTGCTCTGTGTTCTGTGAATTATTCTCACAGAGTTACTTCTTTCCTATCAAGAAGCCTTTCGCTAAGGCTGTTCTTGTGGAATTGGCAAAGGGATATTTGGAAGCCCATGGAGGGCTATGATGAAAAAGGAAATATCTTCCGTTCAAAACTGGAAAGAAGCTTTCTGAGAAACTGCTCTGTGTTCTGTGAATTCATCTCACAGAGTTACATCTTTCCCTTCAAGAAGCCTTTCGCTTTGGCTGTTCTTCTGGAATTGGCAAAGGGATATTTGGAGGCCCATAGAGGCCTATGGTGAAAAAGGAAATATCTTCCGTTCAAAACTGGAAAGAAGCTTTCTGAGAAACTGCTCTGTGTTCTCTGAATACATCTCACAGAGTTACCTCTTTCCCTTCAAGAAGCCTTTGGCTAAGTCTGTTCTTGTGGAATTGGCAAAGGGATATTTGGAAGACCATAGAGGGCTATGGTGAAAAAGGAAATATCTTCCGTTCCAAACTGGAAAGAAGCTTTCTGAGAAACTGCTCTGTGTTCTGTGAATTCATCTCACAGAGTTATATCTTTCCCTTCAAGAAGCCTTTCGCTACGGCTGTTCTAGTGGAATTGGCAAAGGGATATTTGGAAGCCCATAGAGGGCTATGGTGAAAAAGGAAATATCTTCCGTTCAAAACTGGAAAGAAGCTTTCTGAGAAACTGCTCTGTGTTCTGTGAATTCATCTCACAGAGTTACATCTTTCCCTTCAAGAAGCCTTTCGCTTTGGCTGTTCTTCTAGAATTGGCAAAGGGATATTTGGAGGCCCATAGAGGCCTATGGTGAAAAAGGAAATATCTTCCGTTCAAAACTGGAAAGAAGCTTTCTGAGAAACTGCTCTGTGTTCTCTGAATACATCTCACAGAGTTACCTCTTTCCCTTCAAGAAGCCTTTGGCTAAGTCTGTTCTTGTGGAATTGGCAAAGGGATATTTGGAAGACCATAGAGGGCTATGGTGAAAAAGGAAATATCTTCCGTTCAAAACTGGAAAGAAGCTTTCTGAGAAACTGCTCTGTGTTCTGTGAATTAATCTCACAGAGTTACATCTTTCCCTTCAAGAAGCCTTTCGCTAAGGCTGTTCTTCTGGAATTTGCAAAGGGATATTTGGAAGCCCATAGAGGGCTATGGTGAAAAAGGAAATATCTTCCGTTCAAAACTGGAAAGAAGCTTTCTGAGAAACTGCTCTGTGTTCTGTGAATTCATCTCACAGAGTTACATCTTTCCCTTCAAGAAGCCTTTCACTAAGGCTGTTCTTGTGGAATTGGCAAAGGGATATTTGGAAGCCCATAGAGGTCTATGGTGAAAAAGGAAATATCTTCCGTTCAAAACTGGAAAGAAGCTTTCTGAGAAACTGCTCTGTGTTCTGTGAATTCATCTCACAGAGTTACATCTTTCCCTTCAAGAAGCCTTTCGCTTTGGCTGTTCTTCTGGAATTGGCAAAGGGATATTTGGAAGCCCATAGAGGCCTATGGTGAAAAAGGAAATATCTACCGTTCAAAACTGGAAAGAAGCTTTCTGAGAAACTGCTCTGTGTTCTCTGAATACATCTCACAGAGTTACCTCTTTCCCTTCAAGAAGCCTTTGGCTAAGTCTGTTCTTGTGGAATTGGCAAAGGGATATTTGGAAGACCATAGAGGGCTATGGTGAAAAAGGAAATACCTTCCGTTCAAAACTGGAAAGAAGCTTTCTGAGAAACTGCTCTGTGTTCTGTGAATTCATCTCACAGAGTTACATCTTTCCCTTCAAGAAGCCTTTCGCTAAGGCTGTTCTTCTGGAATTGGCAAAGGGATATTTGGAAGCCCATAGAGGGCTATGGTGAAAAAGGAAATATCTTCCGTTCAAAACTGGAAAGAAGCTTTCTGAGAAACTGCTCTGTGTTCTGTGAATTCATCTCACAGAGTTACATCTATCCCTTCAAGAAGCCTTTCGCTAAGGTTGTTCTTGAGGAATTGGCAAAGGGATATTTGGAAGCCCATAGACGGCTATGGTGAAAAAGGAAATATCTTCCGTTCAAATCTGGAAAGAAGCTTTCTGAGAAACTGCTCTCTGTTCTGTGAATTCATCTCACAGAGTTACATCTTTCCCTTCAAGAAGCCTTTCGCTAAGGCTGTTCTTGTGGAATTGGCAAAGCGATATTTGGAAACCCATAGAGGGCTATGGTGAAAAAGGAAATATCTTCCGTTCAAAACTGGAAAGAAGCTTTCTGAGAAATTGCTCTGTGTTCGTTAATTCATCTCACAGAGTTACATCTTTCCTTTCAAGAAGTGTTTGGCTAAGGATGTTCTTGTGGAATTGGCAAAGGGATATTTGGAAGCCCATAGAGGGCTATGGTGAAAAAGGAAATATCTTCCGTTCAAAACTGGAAAGAAGCTTTCTGAGAAACTGCTCTGTGTTCTGTTAATTCATCTCACAGAGTTACATCTTTCCCTTCAAGAAGCCTTTCGCTAAGGCTGTTCTTGAGGAATTGACAAAGGGATATTTGGAAGCCCATAGACGGCTATGGTGAAAAAGGAAATATCTTCCGTTCAAAACTGGAAAGAAGCTTTCTGAGAAACTGCTCTGTGTTCTGTGAATTCATCTCACAGAGTTACATCTTTCCCTTCAAGAAGCCTTTCGCTAAGGCTGTTCTTGTGGAATTGGCAAAGGGATATTTGGAAGCCCATAGAGGGCTATGGTGAAAAAGGAAACATCTTCCGTTCAAAACTGGAAAGAAGCTTTCTGAGAAACTGCTCTGTGTTCTGTTAATTCATCTCACAGAGTTACATCTTTCCCTTCAAGAAGCCTTTCGCTAAGGCTGTTCTTGAGGAATTGACAACGGGATATTTGGAAGCGCATAGACGGCTATGGTGAAAAAGGAAATATCTTCCGTTCAAAACTGGAAAGAAGCTTTCTGAGAAACTGCTCTGTGTTCTGTGAATTCATCTCACAGAGTTACATCTTTCCCTTTAAGAAGCCTTTCGCTAAGGCTGTTCTTGTGGAATTGGCAAAGCGATATTTGGAAACCCATAGAGGCCTATGGTGAAAAAGGAAATATCTTCCGTTCAAAACTGGAAAGAAGCTTTCTGAGAAACTGCTCTGTGTTCTGAGAATTCATCTCACAGAGTTACATCTTTCCCTTCAAGAAGCCTTTCGCTAAGGCTGTTCTTGTGGAATTGGCAAAGGGGTATTTGGAAGCCCATAGAGGGCTACGGTGAAAAAGGAAATATCTTCCGTTCAAAACTGGAAAGAAGCTTTCTGAGAAACTGCTCTGTGTTCTGGTAATTCATCTCACAGAGTTACATCTTTCCCTTCAAGAAGCCTTTCGCTAAGGCTGTTCTTGTGGAATTGGCAAAGCGATATTTGGAAGCCTATAGGGGGCTATGGTGGAAAAGGAAATATCTTCCGTTCAAAACTGGAAAGAAGCTTTCTGAGAAACTGCTCTGTGTTCTCTGAATTCATCTCACAGAGTTACATCTTTCCCTTCAAGAAGCCTTTCGCTAAGGCTGTTCTTGTGGAATTGGCAAAGGGATATTTGGAAGCCCATAGACGGCTATGGTGAAAAAGGAAATATCTTCCGTTCAGAACTGGAAAGAAGCTTTCTGAGAAACTGCTCTGTGTTCTGTTAATTCAACTCACAGAGTTACATCTTTCCCTTCAAGAAGCCTTTGGCTAAGGCTGTTCTTGCGGAATTGGCAAAGCGATATTTGGAAGCCTATAGACGGCTATGGTGAAAAAGGAAATATCTTCCGTTCAAAATTGGAAAGAAGCTTTCTGAGAAACTGCTCTGTGTTCTGTGAATTCATCTCACAGCGTTACTTCTTTCCCTTCAAGAAGCCTTTCGCTAAGGCTGTTCTTGTGAAATTGGCAAAGGGATATTTGGAAGCCCATAGAGGGCTATGGTGAAAAAGGAAATATCTTCCGTTCAAAACTGGAAAGAAGCTTTCTGAGAAACTGCTCTGTGTTCTGTGAATTCCTCTCACAGAGTTACATCTTTCCCTTCAAGAAGCCTTTCGCTAAGGCTGTTCTTGTGGAATTGGCAAAGGGATATTTGGAAGCCCATAGAGGGCTATGGTGAAAAAGGAAATATCTTCCGTTCAAAACTGGAAAGAAGCTTTCTGAGAAACTGCTCTGTGTTCTGTTAATTCATCTCACAGAGTTACATCTTTCCCTTCAAGAAGCCTTTCGCTAAGGCTGTTCTTGTGGAATTGGCAAAGGGATATTTGGAAGCCCATAGACGGCTATGGTGAAAAAGGAAATAACTTCCGTTCAAAATTGGAAAGAAGCTTTCTGAGAAACTGCTCTGTGTTCTGTGAATTCATCTCACAGAGTTACTTCTTTCCCTTCAAGAGGCCTTCCGCTAAGGCTGTTCTTGTGGAATTGGCAAATTGATATTTGGAAGCCCATAGGGGCCTATGGTGAAAAAGGAAATATCTTCCGTTCAAAACTGGAAAGAAGCTTTCTGAGAAACTGCTCTGTGTTCTGTTAATTCATCTCACAGAGTTACATCTTTCCCTTCAAGAAGCCTTTCGCTAAGGCTGTTCTTGTGGAAGTGGCAAAGGGATATTTGGAAGCCCATAGAGGGCTATGGTGAAAAAGGAAATATTTTCCGTTCAAAACTGGAAAGAAGCTTTCTGAGAAACTGCTCTGTGTTCTGTGAATTCATCTCACAGAGTTACATCTTTCCCTTCAAGAAGCCTTTCGCTAAGGCTGTTCTTGTGGAATTGGCAAAGGGATATTTGGAAGCCCATAGACGGCTATGGTGAAAAAGGAAATATCTTCCGTTCAAAACTGGAAAGAAGCTTTCTGAGAAACTGCTCTGTGTTCTGTTAATTCATCTCACAGAGTTACATCTTTCCCTTCAAGAAGCCTTTCGCTAAGGCTGTTCTTGTGGAATTGGCAAAGCGGTATTTGGAAGCCCATAGAGGGCTATGGTGAAAAAGGAAATATCTTCCGTTCAAAACTGGAAAGAAGCTTTCTGAGAAACTGCTCTGTGTTCTGTTAATTCATCTCACAGAGTTACATCTTTCCCTTCAAGAAGCCTTTCGCTAAGGCTGTTCTTGTGGAATTGGCAAACTGATATTTGGAAGCCCATAGAGGGCTATGGTGAAAAAGGAAATATCTTCCGTTCAAAACTGGAAAGAAGCTTTCTGAGAAACTGCTCTGTGTTCTGTGAATTCATCTCACAGAGTTACATCTTTCCCTTCAAGAAGCCTTTGGCTAAGGCTGTTCTTGCGGAATTGGCAAAGCGATATTTGGAAGCCTATAGACGGCTATGGTGAAAAAGGAAATATCTTACGTTCAAAATTGGAAAGAAGCTTTCTGAGAAACTGCTCTGTGTTCTGTGAATTCATCTCACAGAGTTACTTCTTTCCCTTCAAGAAGGCTTTCGCTAAGGCTGTTCTTGTGAAATTGGCAAAGGGATATTTGGAAGCCCATAGAGGGCTATGGTGAAAAAGGAAATATCTTCCGTTCAAAACTGGAAAGAAGCTTTCTGAGGAACTGCTCTGTGTTCTGTGAATTCATCTCACAGAGTTACATCTTTCCCTTCAAGAAGCCTTTCGCTAAGGCTGTTCTTGTGGAATTGGCAAAGGGATATTTGGAAGCCCATAGAGGCCAATGGTGAAAAACGAAATATCTTCCGTTCAAAATTGCAAAGAAGCTTTCTGAGAAACTGCTCTGTGTTCTCTGAATTCATCTCACAGAGTTACATCTTTCCCTTCAAGAAGCCTTTCGCTAAGGCTGTTCTTGTGGAATTGGCAAAGGGATATTTGGAAGCTCATAGAGGGCTATGGTGAAAAAGGAAATATCTTCCGTTCAAAACTGGAAAGAAGGTTTCTGAGAAACTGCTCTGTGTTCTGTGAATTCATCTCACAGAGTTACATCTTTCCCTTCAAGAAGCCTTTCGCTAAGGCTGTTCTTGTGGAATTGGCATAGGGATATTTGGAAGCCCATAGACGGCTATGGTGAAAAAGGAAATATCTTCCGTTCAAAACTGGAAAGAAGCTTTCTGAGAAACTGCTCTGTGTTCTGTTAATTCAACTCACAGAGTTACATCTTTCCCTTCAAGAAGCCTTTCGCTAAGGCTGTTCTTGTGGAATTGGCAAAGCGGTATTTGGAAGCCCATAGAGGGCTATGGTGAAAAAGGAAATATCTTCCGTTCAAAACTGGAAAGAAGCTTTCTGAGAAACTGCTCTGTGTTCTGTTAATTCATCTCACAGAGTTACATCTTTCCCTTCAAGAAGCCTTTCGCTAAGGCTGTTCTTGTGGAATTGGCAAACTGATATTTGGAAGCCCATAGAGGGCTATGGTGAAAAAGGAAATATCTTCCGTTCAAAACTGGAAAGAAGCTTTCTGAGAAACTGCTCTGTGTTCTGTGAATTCATCTCACAGAGTTACATCTTTCCCTTCAAGAAGCCTTTGGCTAAGGCTGTTCTTGCGGAATTGGCAAAGCGATATTTGGAAGCCTATAGACGGCTATGGTGAAAAAGGAAATATCTTCCGTTCAAAACTGGAAAGAAGCTTTCTGAGAAACTGCTCTGTGTTCTGTGAATTCATCTCACAGAGTTACTTCTTTCCCTTCAAGAAGCCTTTCGCTAAGGCTGTTCTTGTGAAATTGGCAAAGGGATATTTGGAAGCCCATAGAGGGCTATGGTGAAAAAGGAAATATCTTCCGTTCAAAACTGGAAAGAAGCTTTCTGAGAAATTGCTCTGTGTTCGTTAATTCATCTCACAGAGTTACATCTTTCCTTTCAAGAAGTGTTTGGCTAAGGATGTTCTTGTGGAATTGGCAAAGGGATATTTGGAAGTCCATAGAGGCCTATGGTGAAAAAGGAAACATCTTCCGTTCAAAACTGGAAAGAAGCTTTCTGAGAAACTGCTCTGTGTTCTGTTAATTCATCTCACAGAGTTACATCTTTCCCTTCAAGAAGCCTTTGGCTAAGGCTGTTCTTGTGGAATTGGAAAAGGGATATTTGGAAGCCCATAGACGGCTATGGTGAAAAAGGAAATATCTTCCGTTCAAAACTGGAAAGAAGCTTTCTGAGAAACTGCTCTGTGTTCTGTTAATTCATCTCACAGAGTTACATCTTTCCCTTCAAGAAGCCTTTCGCTAAGGCTGTTCTTGTGGAATTGGCAAAGGGATATTTGGAAGCCCATAGAGGCCTATGGTGAAAAAGGAAATATCTTCCGTTCAAAACTGGAAAGAAGCTTTCTGAGAAACTGCTCTGTGTTCTCTGAATACATTTCACAGAGTTACATCTTTCCCTTCAAGAAGCCTTTGGCTAAGTCTGTTCTTGTGGAATTGGCAAAGGGATATTTGGAAGACCATAGAGGGCTATGGTGAAAAAGGAAATATCTTCCGTTCAAAACTGGAAAGAAGCTTTCTGAGAAACTGCTCTGTGTTCTGTGAATTAATCTCACAGAGTTACATCTTTCCCTTTAAGAAGCCTTTCGCTAAGGCTGTTCTTGTGGAATTGGCAAAGCGATATTTGGAAACCCATAGAGGCCTATGGTGAAAAAGGAAATATCTTCCGTTCAAAACTGGAAAGAAGCTTTCTGAGAAACTGCTCTGTGTTCTGAGAATTCATCTCACAGAGTTACATCTTTCCCTTCAAGAAGCCTTTCGCTAAGGCTGTTCTTGTGGAATTGGCAAAGGGGTATTTGGAAGCCCATAGAGGGCTATGGTGAAAAAGGAAATATCTTCCGTTCAAAACTGGAAAGAAGCTTTCTGAGAAACTGCTCTGTGTTCTGTTAATTCATCTCACAGAGTTACATCTTTCCCTTCAAGAAGCCTTTCGCTAAGGCTGTTCTTGTGGAAATGGCAAAGGCATATTTGGAAGCCCATAGAGGCCTATGGTGAAAAAGGAAATATCTTCCGTTCAAAACTGGAAAGAAGCTTTCTGAGAAACTGCTCTGTGTTCTGTTAATTCATCTCACAGAGTTACATCTTTCCCTTCAAGAAGCCTTTCGCTAAGGCTGTCCTTGTGGAATTGACAAAGGGATATTTGGAAGCCCATAGAGGCCTATGGTGAAAAAGGAAATATCTTCCGTTCAAAACTGGAAAGAAGCTTTCTGAGAAACTGCTCTGTGTTCTGTGAATTCATCTCACAGAGTTACATCTTTCCCTTCCAGAAGCCTTTCGCTAAGACTGTTCTTGTGGAATTGGCAAAGGGATATTTGGAAGCCCGTAGACGGCTATGGTGAAAAAGGAAATATCTTCCGTTCAAAACTGGAAAGAAGCTTTCTGAGAAACTGCTCTGTGTTCTGTGAATTCATCTCACAGAGTTACATCTTTCCCTTCAAGAAGCCTTTCGCTAAGGCTGTTCTTGTGGAATTGGCAAAGCGATATTTGGAAGCCCATAGGGGGCTATGGTGGAAAAGGAAATATCTTCCGTTCAAAACTGGAAAGAAGCTTTCTGAGAAACGGCTCTGTGTTCTGTGAATTCATCTCACAGAGTTACATCTTTCCCTTCAAGAAGCCTTTCGCTAAGGCTGTTCTTTTGGAATTGGCAAAGGGATATTTGGAAGCCCATAGAGGGCTATGGTGAAAAAGGAAATATCTTCCGTTCAAAACTGGAAAGAAGCTTTCTGAGAAACTGCTCTGTGTTCTGTTAATTCATCTCACAGAGTTACATCTTTCCCTTCAAGAAGCCTTTCGCTAATTCTGTTCTTGAGGAATTGGCAAAGGGATATTTGGAAGCCCATAGACGGCTATGGTTAAAAAGGAAATATCTTCCGTTCAAAACTGGAAAGAAGCTTTCTGAGAAACTGCTCTGTGTTCTGTGAATTCATCTCACAGAGTTACATCTTTCCCTTCAAGAAGCCTTTCGCTAAGGCTGTTCTTGTGGAATTGGCAAAGCGATATTTGGAAACCCTTAGAGGGCTATGGTGAAAAAGGAAATATCTTCCATTCAGAACTGGAAAGAAGCTTTCTGAGAAACTGCTCTGTGTTCTGTAAATTCATCTCACAGAGTTACATCTTTCCCTTCAAGAAGACTTTCGCTAAGGCTGTTCTTGTGGAATTGGCAAAGGGATATTTGGAAGCCCATAGAGGGCTATGGTGAAAAAGGAAATATCTTCCGTTCAAAACTGGAAAGAAGCTTTCTGAGAAACTGCTCTGTGTTCTCTGAATTCATCTCGCAGAGTTACATCTTTCCCTTCAAGAAGCCTTTCGCTAAGGCTGTTCTTGTGGAATTGGCAAAGCGATATTTGGAAACCCATAGAGGCCTATGGTGAAAAAGGAAATATCTTCCGTTCAAAACTGGAAAGAAGCTTTCTGAGAAACTGCTCTGTGTTCTGTGAATTCATCTCACAGAGTTACAGCTTTCCCTTCAAGAAACCTTTCGCTAAGGCTGTTCTTGTGGAATTGCAAAGGGGTATTTGGAAGCCCATAGAGGGCTATGGTGAAAAAGGAAATATCTTCCGTTCAAAACTGGAAAGAAGCTTTCTGAGAAACTGCTCTGTGTTCTGGTAATTCATCTCACAGAGTTACATCTTTCCCTTCAAGAAGCCTTTCGCTAAGGCTGTTCTTGTGGAAATGGCAAAGGGATATTTGGAAGCCCATAGAGGGCTATGGTGAAAAAGGAAATATCTTCCGTTCAAAACTGGAAAGAAGCTTTCTGAGAAACTGCTCTGTGTTCTGTGAATTCATCTCACAGAGTTACATCTTTCCCTTCAAGAAGCCTTTCGCTAAGGCTGTTCCTGTGGAATTGGCAAAGGGATATTTGGAAGCCCATAGAGGCCTATGGTGAAAAAGGAAATATCTTCCGTTCAAAACTGGAAAGAAGCTTTCTGAGAAACTGCTCTGAGTTCTGTGAATTCATCTCACAGAGTTACATCTTTCCCTTCAAGAAGCCTTTCGCTAAGGCTGTTCTTGTGGAATTGGCAAAGGGATATTTGGAAGCCCATAGAGGCCTTTGGTGAAAAAGGAAATATCTTCCGTTCAAAACTGGAAAGAAGCTTTCTGAGAAACTGCTCTGTGTTCTGTGAATTCATCTCACAGAGTTACATCTTTCCCTTCAAGAAGCCTTTCGCTAAGGCTGTTCTTGTGGAATTGGCAAAGGGATATTTGGAAGCCCATAGAGGGCTATGGTGAAAAAGAAAATATCTTCCGTTCAAAACTGGAAAGAAGCTTTCTGAGAAACTGCTCTGTGTTCTGGTAATTCACCTCACAGAGTTACATCTTTCCCTTCAAGAAGCCTTTCGCTAAGGCTGTTCTTGTGGAATTGGCAAAGGGATATTTGGAAGCCCATAGAGGGCTATGGTGTAAAAGGAAATATCTTCCGTTCAAAACTGGAAAGAAGCTTTCTGAGAAACTGCTCTGTGTTCTGTTAATTCATCTCACAGAGTTACATCTTTCCCTCGAAGAAGCCTTTCGCTAAGGTTGTTCTTGTGGAATTGGCAAAGCGATATTTGGAAGCCCATAGAGGGCTATGGTGAAAAAGGAAATATCTTCCGTTCAAAACTGGAAAGAAGCTTTCTGAGAAACTGCTCTGTGTTCTGTGAATTCATCTCACAGAGTTACATCTTTCCCTTCAAGAAGCCTTTCGCTAAGGCTGTTCTTGTGGAATTGGCAAAGGGATATTTGGAAGCCCATAGAGGGCTATGGTGAAAAAGGAAATATCTTCCGTTCAAAACTGGAAAGAAGCTTTCTGAGAAACTGCTCTGTGTTCTGTGAATTCATCTCACAGAGTTACAGCTTTCCCTTCAAGAAGCCTTTCGCTAAGGCTGTTCTTGTGGAATTGGCAAAGGGATATTTGGAAGCCCATAGAGGGCTATGGTGAAAAAGGAAATATCTTCCGTTCAAAACTGGAAAGAACTTTCTGAGAAACTGCTCTGTGTTCTGTTAATTCATGTCACAGAGTTACAGCTTTCCCTTCAAGCAGCCTTTCGCTAAGGCTCTTCTTGAGGAATTGGCAAAGGGATATTTGGAAGCCCATAGACGGCTATGGTTAAAAAGGAAATATCTTCCGTTCAAAACTGGAAAGAAGCTTTCTGAGAAAGTGCTCAGTGTTCTGTGAATTCATCTCACAGAGTTACATCTTTCCCTTCAAGAAGCCTTTCGCTAAGGCTATTCTTGTGTAATTGACAAAGCGATATTTGGAAACCCATAGAGGGCTATGGTGAAAAAGGAAATATCTTCCGTTCAAAACTGGAAAGAAGCTTTCTGAGAAACTGCTCTGTGTTCTGTGAATTCATCTCACAGAGTTACATCTTTCCCTGCAAGAATACTTTCGCTAAGGCTGTTCTTCTGGAATTGGCAAAGGGATATTTGGAAGCCCATAGAGGGCTATGGTGAATAAGGAAATATCTTCCGTTCAAAACTGGAAAGAAGCTTTCTGAGAAACTGCTCTGTGTTCTGTTAATTCATCTCACAGAGTTACATCTTTCCCTTCAAGAAGCCTTTCGCTAATTCTGTTCTTGAGGAATTGGCAAAGGGATATTTGGAAGCCCATAGACGGCTATGGTTAAAAAGGAAATATCTTCCGTTCAAAACTGGAAAGAAGCTTTCTGAGAAACTGCTCTGTGTTCTGTGAATTCATCTCACAGAGTTACATCTTTCCCTTCAAGAAGCCTTTCGCTAAGGTTGTTCTTGTGGAATTGGCAAAGCGATATTTGGAAACCCATAGAGGGCTATGGTGAAAAAGGAAATATCTTCCATTCAGAACTGGAAAGAAGCTTTCTGAGAAACTGCTCTGTGTTCTGTAAATTCATCTCACAGAGTTACATCTTTCCCTTCAAGAAGACTTTCGCTAAGGCTGTTCTTGTGGAATTGGCAAAGGGATATTTGGAAGCCCATAGAGGGCTATGGGGAAAAAGGAAATATCTTCCGTTCAAAACTGGAAAGAAGCTTTCTGAGAAACTGCTCTGTGTTCTCTGAATTCATCTCGCAGAGTTACATCTTTCCCTTCAAGAAGCCTTTCGCTAAGGCTGTTCTTGTGGAATTGGCAAAGCGATATTTGGAAACCCATAGAGGCCTATGGTGAAAAAGGAAATATCTTCCGTTCAAAACTGGAAAGAAGCTTTCTGAGAAACTGCTCTGTGTTCTGTGAATTCATCTCACAGAGTTACAGCTTTCCCTTCAAGAAGCCTTTCGCTAAGGCTGTTCTTGTGGAATTGCAAAGGGGTATTTGGAAGCCCATAGAGGGCTATGGTGAAAAAGGAAATATCTTCCGTTCAAAACTGGAAAGAAGCTTTCTGAGAAACTGCTCTGTGTTCTGGTAATTCATCTCACAGAGTTACATCTTTCCTTTCAAGAAGCCTTTCGCTAAGGCTGTTCTTGTGGAAATGGCAAAGGGATATTTGGAAGCCCATAGAGGGCTATGGTGAAAAAGGAAATATCTTCCGTTCAAAACTGGAAAGAAGCTTTTTGAGAAACTGCTCTGTGTTCTGTGAATTCATCTCACAGAGTTACATCTTTCCCTTCAAGAAGCCTTTCGCTAAGGCTGTTCCTGTGGAATTGGCAAAGGGATATTTGGAAGCCCATAGAGGCCTATGGTGAAAAAGGAAATATCTTCCGTTCAAAACTGGAAAGAAGCTTTCTGAGAAACTGCTCTGAGTTCTGTGAATTCATCTCACAGAGTTACATCTTTCCCTTCAAGAAGCCTTTCGCTAAGGCTCTTCGTGTGGAATTGGCAAAGGGATATTTGGAAGCCCGTAGACGGCTATGGTGAAAAAGGAAATATCTTCCGTTCAAAACTGGAAAGAAGCTTTCTGAGAAACTGCTCTGTGTTCTGTTAATTCATGTCACAGAGTTACATCTTTCCCTTCAAGAAGCCTTTCGTTAAGGCTGTTCTTGTGGAATTGGCAAAGCGATATTTGGAAGCCCATAGAGGGCTATGGTGAAAAAGGAAATATCTTCCGTTCAAAACTGGAAAGAAGCTTTCTGAGAAACTGCTCTGTGTTCTGTGAATTCATCTCACAGAGTTACATCTTTCCCTTCAAGAAGCCTTTCGCTAAGGCTGTTCTTGTGGAATTGGCAAAGGGATATTTGGAAGCCCATAGAGGGCTATGGTGAAAAAGGAAATATCTTCCGTTCAAAACCGGAAAGAAGCTTTCTGAGAAACTGCTCTGTGTTCTGTGAATTCATCTCACAGAGTTACATCTTTCCCTTCAAGAAGCCTTTCGCTAAGGCTGTTCTTGTGGAATTGGCAAAGGAATATTTGGAAGCCCATAGAGGGCTATGGTGAAAAAGGAAATATCTTCCGTTCAAAACTGGAAAGAAGCTTTCTGAGAAACTGCTCTGTGTTCTGTGAATTCATCACACAGAGTTACATCTTTCCCTTCAAGAAGCCTTTCGCTAAGGCTGTTCTTGTGGAATGGGCAAAGGGATATTTGGAAGCCCACAGAGGCCTATGGTGAAAAAGGAAATATCTTCCGTTCAAAACTGGAAAGAAGCTTTCTGAGAAACTGCTCTGTGTTCTCTGAATTCATCTCACAGAGTTACATCTTTCCCTTCAAGAAGCCTTTCGCTAAGGCTGTTCTTGTGGAATTGGCAAAGCGATATTTGGAAGCCCATAGAGGGCTATGGTGAAAACGGAAATATCTTCCGTTCAAAACTGGAAAGAAGCTTTCTGAGAAACTGCTCTGTGTTCTGTTAATTCATCTCACAGAGTTACATCTTTCCCTTCAAGAAGCCTTTCGCTAAGGCTGTTCTTGTGGAATTGGCAAAGGGGTATTTGGAAGCCCATAGAGGGCTATGGTGAAAAAGGAAATATCTTCCGTTCAAAACTGGAAAGAAGCTTTCTGAGAAACTGCTCTGTGTTCTGGTAATTCATCTCACAGAGTTACATCTTTCCCTTCAAGAAGCCTTTCGCTAAGGCTGTTCTTGTGGAAATGGCAAAGGCATATTTGGAAGCCCATAGAGGCCTATGGTGAAAAAGGAAATATCTTCCGTTCAAAACTGGAAAGAAGCTTTCTGAGAATATGCTCTGTGTTCTGTTAATTCATCTCACAGAGTTACATCTTTCCCTTCAAGAAGCCTTTCGCTAAGGCTGTTCTTGTGGAATTGGCAAAGGGATATTTGGAAGCCCATAGAGGGCTATGGTGAAAAAGGAAATATCTTCCGTTCAAAACTGGAAAGAAGCTTTCTGAGAAACTGCTCTGTGTTCTGGTAATTCACCTCACAGAGTTACATCTTTCCCATCAAGAAGCCTTTCGCTAAGGCTGTTCTTGTGGAATTGGCAAAGGGATATTTGGAAGCCCATAGAGGGCTATGGTGTAAAAGGAAATATCTTCCGTTCAAAACTGGAAAGAAGCTTTCTGAGAAACTGCTCTGTGTTCTCTGAATTCATCTCACAGAGTTACATCTTTCCCTTCAAGAAGCCTTTCGCTAAGGCTGTTCTTCTGGAATTGGCAAAGCGATATTTGGAAGCCCATAGAGGGCTATGGTGAAAACGGAAATATCTTCCGTTCAAAACTGGAAAGAAGCTTTCTGAGAAACTGCTCTGTGTTCTGTTAATTCATCTCACAGAGTTTCATCTTTCCCTTCAAGAAGCCTTTCGCTAAGGCTGTTCTTGTGGAATTTGCAAAGGGGTATTTGGAAGCCCATAGAGGGCTATGGTGAAAAAGGAAATATCTTCCGTTCAAAACTGGAAAGAAGCTTTCTGAGAAACTGCTCTGTGTTCTGGTAATTCATCTCACAGAGTTACATCTTTCCCTTCAAGAAGCCTTTCGCTAAGGCTGTTCTTGTGGAAATGGCAAAGGCATATTTGGAAGCCCATAGAGGCCTATGGTGAAAAAGGAAATATCTTCCGTTCAAAACTGGAAAGAAGCTTTCTGAGAATATGCTCTGTGTTCTGTTAATTCATCTCACAGAGTTACATCTTTCCCTTCAAGAAGCCTTTCGCTAAGGCTGTTCTTGTGGAATTGGCAAAGGGATATTTGGAAGCCCATAGAGGGCTATGGTGAAAAAGGAAATATCTTCCGTTCAAAACTGGAAAGAAGCTTTCTGAGAAACTGCTCTGTGTTCTGGTAATTCACCTCACAGAGTTACATCTTTCCCTTCAAGAAGCCTTTCGCTAAGGCTGTTCTTGTGGAACTGGCAAAGGGATATTTGGAAGCCCATAGAGGGCTATGGTGTAAAAGGAAATATCTTCCGTTCAAAACTGGAAAGAAGCTTTCTGAGAAACTGCTCTGTGTTCTGTTAATTCATCTCACAGAGTTACATCTTTCCCTCGAAGAAGCCTTTCGCTAAGGTTGTTCTTGTGGAATTGGCAAAGCGATATTTGGAAGCCCATAGAGGGCTATGGTGAAAAAGGAAATATCTTCCGTTCAAAACTGGAAAGAAGCTTTCTGAGAAACTGCTCTGTGTTCTGTGAATTCATCTCACAGAGTTACAGCTTTCCCTTCAAGAAGCCTTTCGCTAAGGCTGTTCTTGTGGAATTGGCAAAGGGATATTTGGAAGCCCATAGAGGGCTATGGTGAAAAAGGAAATATCTTCCGTTCAAAACTGGAAAGAACTTTCTGAGAAACTGCTCTGTGTTCTGTTAATTCATGTCACAGAGTTACAGCTTTCCCTTCAAGAAGCCTTTCGCTAAGGCTGTTCTTGAGGAATTGGCAAAGGGATATTTGGAAGCCCATAGACGGCTATGGTTAAAAAGGAAATATCTTCCGTTCAAAACTGGAAAGAAGCTTTCTGAGAAAGTCCTCAGTGTTCTGTGAATTCATCTCACAGAGTTACATCTTTCCCTTCAAGAAGCCTTTCGCTAAGGCTATTCTTGTGGAATTGACAAAGCGATATTTGGAAACCCATAGAGGGCTATGGTGAAAAAGGAAATATCTTCCGTTCAAAACTGGAAAGAAGCTTTCTGAGAAACTGCTCTGTGTTCTGTTAATTCATCTCACAGAGTTACATCTTTCCCTGCAAGAATACTTTCGCTAAGGCTGTTCTTGTGGAATTGGCAAAGGGATATTTGGAAGCCCATAGAGGGCTATGGTGAAAAAGGAAATATCTTCCGTTCAAAACTGGAAAGAAGCTTTCTGAGAAACTGCTCTGTGTTCTGTTAATTCATCTCACAGAGTTACATCTTTCCCTTCAAGAAGCCTTTCGCTAATTCTGTTCTTGAGGAATTGGCAAAGGGATATTTGGAAGCCCATAGACGGCTATGGTGAAAAAGGAAATATCTTCCGTTCAAAACTGGAAAGAAGCTTTCTGAGAAACTGCTCTGTGTTCTGTGAATTCATCTCACAGAGTTACATCTTTCCCTTCAAGAAGCCTTTCGCTAAGGCTGTTCTTGTGGAATTGGCAAAGCGATATTTGGAAACCCATAGAGGGCTATGGTGAAAAAGGAAATATCTTCCGTTCAGAACTGGAAAGAAGCTTTCTGAGAAACTGCTCTGTGTTCTGTAAATTCATCTCACAGAGTTACATCTTTCCCTTCAAGAAGACTTTCGCTAAGGCTGTTCTTGTGGAATTGGCAAAGAGATATTTGGAAGCCCATAGAGGGCTATGGGGAAAAAGGAAATATCTTCCGTTCAAAACTGGAAAGAAGCTTTCTGAGAAACTGCTCTGTGTTCTCTGAATTCATCTCGCAGAGTTACATCTTTCCCTTCAAGAAGCCTTTCGCTAAGGCTGTTCTTGTGGAATTGGCAAAGCGATATTTGGAAACCCATAGAGGCCTATGGTGAAAAAGGAAATATCTTCCGTTCAAAACTGGAAAGAAGCTTTCTGAGAAACTGCTCTGTGTTCTGTGAATTCATCTCACAGAGTTACAGCTTTCCCTTCAAGAAGCCTTTCGCTAAGGCTGTTCTTGTGGAATTGCAAAGGGGTATTTGGAAGCCCATAGAGGGCTATGGTGAAAAAGGAAATATCTTCCGTTCAAAACTGGAAAGAAGCTTTCTGAGAAACTGCTCTGTGTTCTGGTAATTCATCTCACAGAGTTACATCTTCCCCTTCAAGAAGCCTTTCGCTAAGGCTGTTCTTGTGGAAATGGCAAAGGGATATTTGGAAGCCCATAGAGGCCTATGGTGAAAAAGGAAATATCTTCCGTTCAAAACTGGAAAGAAGCTTTCTGAGAAACTGCTCTGTGTTCTGTGAATTCATCTCACAGAGTTACATCTTTCCCTTCAAGAAGCCTTTCGCTAAGGCTGTTCCTGTGGAATTGGCAAAGGGATATTTGGAAGCCCATAGAGGCCTATGGTGAAAAAGGAAATATCTTCCGTTCAAAACTGGAAAGAAGCTTTCTGAGAAACTGCTCTGAGTTCTGTGAATTCATCTCACAGAGTTACATCTTTCCCTTCAAGAAGCCTTTCGCTAAGGCTCTTCTTGTGGAATTGGCAAAGGGATATTTGGAAGCCCGTAGACGGCTATGGTGAAAAAGGAAATATCTTCCGTTCAAAACTGGAAAGAAGCTTTCTGAGAAACTGCTCTGTGTTCTGTTAATTCATGTAACAGAGTTACATCTTTCTCTTCAAGAAGCCTTTCGTTAAGGCTGTTCTTGTGGAATTGGCAAAGCGATATTTGGAAGCCCATAGAGGGCTATGGTGAAAAAGGAAATATCTTCCGTTCAAAACTGGAAAGAAGCTTTCTGAGAAACTGCTCTGTGTTCTGTGAATTCATCTCACAGAGTTACATCTTTCCCTTCAAGAAGCCTTTCGCTAAGGCTGTTCTTGTGGAATTGGCAAAGGGATATTTGGAAGCCCATAGAGGGCTATGGTGAAAAAGGAAATATCTTCCGTTCAAAACCGGAAAGAAGCTTTCTGAGAAACTGCTCTGTGTTCCGTGAACTCATCTCACGGAGTTACATCTTTCCCTTCAAGAAGCCTTTCGCTAAGGCTGTTCTTGTGGAATTGGCAAAGCGATATTTGGAAGCCCGTAGAGGGCTATGGTGAAAAAGGAAATATCTTCCGTTCAAAACTGGAAAGAAGCTTTCTGAGAAACTGCTCTGTGTTCTGTTAATTCATCTCACAGAGTTACATCTTTACCTTCAAGAAGCCTTTCGCTAAAGCTCTTCTTGAGGAATTGGCAAAGGGATATTTGGAAGCCCATAGACGGCTATGGTTAAAAAGGAAATATCTTCCGTTCAAAACTGGAAAGAAGCTTTCTGAGAAACTGCTCTGTGTTCTGTGAATTCATCTCACAGAGTTACATCTTTCCCTTCAAGAAGCCTTTCACTAAGGCTGTTCATGTGGAATTGGCAAAGCGATATTTGGAAGCCCATAGAAGGCTATGGTGAAAAAGGAAATATCTTCCGTTCAAAACTGGAAAGAAGCTTTCTGAGAAACTGCTCTGTGTTCTGTTAATTCATCTCACAGAGTTACATCTTTCCCTTCAAGAAGCCTTTCGCTAAGGCTGATCTTGTGGAATTGGCAAAGGGATATTTGGAAACCCATAGAGGGTTATGGTGAAAAAGGAAATATCTTCCGTTCAAAACTGGAAAGAAGCTTTCTGAGAAACTGCTCTGTGTTCTGTTAATTCATCTCACAGAGTTACATCTTTCCCTTCAAGAAGCCTTTCGCTAAGGCTGTTCTTGAGGAATTGGCATAGGGTTATTTGGAAGAACATAGACGGCTATGGTTAAAAAGGAAATATCTTCCGTTCAAAACTGGAAAGAAGCTTTCTGAGAAACTGCTCTGTGTTCTCTGAATTCATCTCACAGAGTTACATCTTTCCCTTCAAGAAGCCTTTCGCTAAGGCTGTTCTTGTGGAATTGGCAAAGGGATATTTGGAAGCCCATAGAGGGCTATGTTGAAAAAGGAAATATCTTCCGTTCAAAACTGGAAAGAAGCTTTCTGAGAAACTGCTCTGTGTTCTGTTAATTCATCTCACAGAGTTACATCTTTCCCTTCAAGAAGACTTACGCTAAGGCTGTTCTTGTGGAATTGGCAAAGGGATATTTGGAAGCCCATAGAGGGCTATGGTGAAAAAGGAAATAACTTTCGTTCAAAACTGGAAAGAAGCTTTCTGAGAAACTGTTCTGTGTTCTGTGAATTCATCTCACAGAGTTACATCTTTCCCTTCAAGAAGCCTTTCGCTAAGGCTGTTCTTGTGGAATTGGCAAAGGGATATTTGGAAGCCCATAGAGGCCTATGGTGAAAAAGGAAATATCTTCCGTTCAAAACTGGAAAGAAGCTTTCTGAGAAACTGCTCTGTGTTCTCTGAATTCATCTCACAGAGTTACATCTTTCCCTTCAAGAAGCCTTTCGCTAAGGCTGTTCTTGTGGAATTGGCAAAGGGATATTTGGAAGCCCATAGACGGCTATGGTGCAAAAGGAAATATCTTCTGTTCAAAACTGGAAAGAAGCTTTCTGAGAAACTGCTCTGTGTTCTGTGAATTCATCTCACAGAGTTACATCTTTCCCTTCAAGAAGCCTTTCGCTAAGGCTGTTCTAGTGGAAAAGGCAAAGGGATATTTGGAAGCCCATAGAGGCCTATGGTGAAAAAGGAAATATCTTCCGTTCAAAACTGGAAAGAAGCTTTCTGAGAAACTGCTCTGTGTTCTGTGAATTCATCTCACAGAGTTACATCTTTCCCTTCAAGAAGCCTTTCGCTAAGGCTGTTCTTGTGGAATTGGCAAAGGGATATTTGGAAGCCCATAGAGGCCTATGGTGAAAAAGGAAATATCTTCCGTTCAAAACTGGAAAGAAGCTTTCTGAGAAACTGCTCTGTGTTCTGTGAATTCATCTCACAGAGTTACATCTTTCCCTTCAAGAAGCCTTTCACTAAGGCTGTTCTTGTGGAATTGGCAAAGGGATATTTGGAAGCCCATAGACGGCTATGGTTAAAAAGGAAATATCTTCCGTTCAAAACTGGAAAGAAGCTTTCTGAGAAACTGCTCTGTGTTCTGGTAATTCATCTCACAGAGTTGCATCTTTCCCTTCAAGAAGACTTACGCTAAGGCTCTTCTTGAGGAATTGGCAAAGGGATACTTGGAAGCCCATAGAGGGCTATGGTGAAAAAGGAAATATCTTTCGTTCAAAACTGGAAAGAAGCTTTCTGAGAAACTGCTCTGTGTTCTGTGAATTCATCTCACAGAGTTACATCTTTCCTTTCAAGATGCCTTTCGCTAAGGCTGTTCTTGTGGAATTGGCAAAGGGATATTTGGAAGCCCATAGAGGCCTATGGTGAAAAAGGAAATATCTTCCGTTCAAAACTGGAAAGAAGCTTTCTGAGAAACTGCTCTGTGTTCTGTTAATTCATCTCACAGAGTTACATCTTTCCCTTCAAGAAGCCTTTAGCTAAGGCTGTTCTTGTGGAATTGGCAAAGCGATATTTGGAAGCCCGTAGAGGGCTATGGTGAAAAAGGAAATATCTTCCGTTCAAAACTGGAAAGAAGCTTTCTGAGAAACTGCTCTGTGTTCTGTCAATTCATCTCACAGAGTTACATCTTTACCTTCAAGAAGCCTTTCGCTGAAGCTGTTCTTGAGGAATTGGCAAAGGGATATTTGGAAGCCCATAGACGGCTATGGTGAAAAAGGAAATATCTTCCGTTCAAAACTGGAAAGAAGCTTTCTGAGAAACTGCTCTGTGTTCTGTGAATTCATCTCACAGAGTTACATCTTTCCCTTCAAGAAGCCTTTCGCTAAGGCTGTTCATGTGGAATTGGCAAAGCGATATTTGGAAGCCCATAGAAGGCTATGGTGAAAAAGGAAATATCTTCCGTTCAAAACTGGAAAGAAGCTTTCTGAGAAACTGCTCTGTGTTCTGTTAATTCATCTCACAGAGTTACATCTTTCCCTTCAATAAGACTTTCGCTAAGGCTGTTCATTTGGAATTGGCAAAGGCATATTTGGAAGCCCACAGAGGGCTATGGTGAAAAAGGAAATATCTTCCGTTCAAAACTGGAAAGAAGCTTTCTGAGAAACTGCTCTGTGTTCTGTTAATTCATCTCAAAGAGTTCCATCTTTCCCTTCAAGAAGCCTTTCGCTAAGGCTGTTCTTGTGGAATTGGCAAAGGGATATTTGGAAGCCCATAGACGGCTATGGTGAAAAAGGAAATATCTTCCGTTCAAAACTGGAAAGAAGCTTTCTGAGAAACTGCTCTGTGTTCTCTGAATTCATCTCACAGAGTTACATCTTTCCCTTCAAGAAGCCTTTCGCTAAGGCTGTTCTAGTGGAAATGGCAAAGGGATATTTGGAAGCCCATAGACGGCTATGGTGAAAAAGGAATTATCTTCCGTTCAAAACTGGAAAGAAGCATTCTGAGAAACTGCTCTGTGTTCTGTTAATTCATCTCACAGAGTTACATCTTTCCCTTCAAGAAGCCTTTCGCTAAGGCTGTTCTTGTGGAATTGGCAAAGGGATATTTGGAAGCCCATAGAGGCCTATGGTGAAAAAGGAAATATCTTCCGTTCAAAACTGGAAAGAAGCTTTCTGAGAAACTGCTCTGTGTTCTGTGAATTCATCTCACAGAGTTACATCTTTCCCTTCAAGAAGCCTTTCACTAAGGCTGTTCTTGTGGAATTGGAAAAGGGATATTTGGAAGCCCATAGACGGCTATGGTTAAAAAGGAAATATCTTCCGTTCAAAACTGGAAAGAAGCTTTCTGAGAAACTGCTCTGTGTTCTGGTAATTCATCTGACAGAGTTACATCTTTCCCTTCAAGAAGCCTTTCGCTAAGGCTGTTCTTGTGGAATTGGCAAAGGGATATTTGGAACCCCTAGAGGACTATGGTGAAAAAGGAAATATCTTCCGTTCAAAACTGGAAAGAAGCTTTCTGAGAAACTGCTCTGTGTTCTCTGAATTCATCTCACAGAGTTACATCTTTCCCTTCAAGAAGCCTTTCGCTAAGGCTGTTCTTGTGGAATTGGCAAAGGGATATTTGGAAGCCCATAGAGGGCTATGGTGAAAAAGGAAATATCTTCCGTTCAAAACTGGAAAGAAGCTTTCTGAGAAACTGCTCTGTGTTCTGTTAATTCATCTCACAGAGTTACATCTTTCCCTTCAAGAAGCCTTTCGCTAAGACTGTTCTTGTGGAAATGGCAAAGGGATATTTGAAAGCCCATAGACGGCTATGGTGAAAAAGGAAATATCTTCCGTTCAAAACTGGAAAGAAGCTTTCTGAGAAACTGCTCTGTGTTCTGTGAATTCATCTCACAGAGTTACATCTTTCCCTTCAAGAAGCCTTTCGCTAAGGCTGTTCTTGTGGAATTGGCAAAGGGATATTTGGAAGCCCATAGAGGGCTATGGTGAAAAAGGAAATATCTTCCGTTCAAAACTGGAAAGAAGCTTTCTGAGAAACTGCTCTGTGTTCTGTTAATTCATCTCACAGAGTTACATCTTTCCCTTCAAGAAGACTTACGCTAAGGCTGTTCTTGTGGAATTGGCAAAGGGATATTTGGAAGCCAATAGAGGGCTATGGTGAAAAAGGAAATATCTTTCGTTCAAAACTGGAAAGAAGCTTTCTGAGAAACTGCTCTGTGTTCTGTGAATTCATCTCACAGAGTTACATCTTTCCCTTCAAGAAGCCTTTCGCTAAGGCTGTTCTTGTGGAATTGGCAAAGGGATATTTGGAAGCCCATAGAGGCCTATGGTGAAAAAGGAAATATCTTCCGTTCAAAACTGGAAAGAAGCTTTCTGAGAAACTGCTCTGTGTTCTGTGAATTCATCTCACAGAGTTACATCTTTCCCTTCAAGGAGCCTTTAGCTAAGGCTGTTCTTGTGGAATTGGCAAAGGGATATTTGGAAGCCCATAGAGGGCTATGGTGAAAAAGGAAATATCTTCTGTTCAAACTGGAAAGAAGCTTTCTTAGAAACTGCTCTGTGTTCTGTTAATTCATCTCACAGAGTTACATCTTTCCCTTCAAGAAGCTTTTCGCTAAGGCTGTTCTTGTGGAAATGGCAAAGGGATATTTGGAAGCCCATAGACGGCTATGGTGAAAAAGGAAATATCTTCCGTTCAAAACTGGAAAGAAGCTTTCTGAGAAACTGCTCTGTGTTCTGTTAATTCATCTCACAGAGTTACATCTTTCCCTTCAAGAAGCCTTTCGCTAAGGCTGTTCTTGTGGAATTGGCAAAGGGATATTTGGAAGGCCATAGAGGCCTATGGTGAAAAAGGAAATATCTTCCGTTCAAAACTGGAAAGAAGCTTTCTGAGAAACTGCTCTGTGTTCTGTGAATTCATCTCACAGAGTTACATCTTTCCCTTCAAGAAGCCTTTCGCTAAGGCTGGTCTTGTGGAATTGGCAAAGGGATATTTGGAAGCCCATAGAGGCCTATGGTAAAAAAGGAAATATCTTCCGTTCAAAACTGGAAAGAAGCTTTCTGAGAAACTGCTCGGTGTTCTCTGAATTCATCTCACAGAGTTACATCTTTCCCTTCAAGAAGCCTTTCGCTAATTCTGTTCTTATGGAATTGGCAAAGGGATATTTGGAAGCCCATAGACGGCTATGGTGAAAAAGGAAATATCTTCCGTTCAAAACTGGAAAGAAACTTTCTGAGAAACTGCTCTGTGTTCTGTTAATTCATCTCACAGAGTTACATCTTTCCCTTCAAGTAGCCTTTGGCTAAGGCTGTTCTTGTGGAATTGGCAAAGCGATATTTGGAAGCCCATACACGGCTATGGTGAAAAAGGAAATATCTTCCGTTCAAAATTGGAAAGAAGCTTTCTGAGAAACTGCTCTGTGTTCTGTTAATTCATCTCACAGAGTTACATCTTTCCCTTCAAGAAGCCTTTCGCTAACGCTGTTCTTGTGGAATTGGCAAAGGGATATTTGGAAGCCCATAGAGGGCTATGGTGAAAAAGGAAATATCTTCCGTTCAAAACTGGAAAGAAGCTTTCTGAGAAACTGCTCTGTGTTCTGTTAATTCATCTCAAAGAGTTACATCTTTCCCTTGAAGAAGCCTCTCGCTAAGGCTGTTCTTGTGGAATTGGCAAAGGGATATTTGGAAGCCCATAGAGGGCTATGGTGAAAAAGGAAATATCTTCCGTTCAAAACTGGAAAGAAGCTTTCTGAGAAACTGCTCTGTGTTCTGTGAATTCATCTTACAGAGTTACATCTTTCCCTTCAAGAAGCCTTTAGCTAAGGCTGTCCTTGTGGAATTGGCAAAGCGATATTTGGAAGCCCATAGAGGGCTATGGTGAAAAAGGAAATATCTTCCGTTCAAAACTGGAAAGAAGCTTTCTGAGAAACTGCTCTGTGTTCTGTGAATTCATCTCACAGAGTTACATCTTTCCTTTCAAGAAGCCTTTCGCTAAGGCTGTTCTTGTGGAATTGGCAAAGGGATATTTGGAAGCCCATAGAGTGCTATGGTGAAAAAGGAAATATCTTCCGATCAAAACTGGAAAGAAGCTTTCTGAGAAACTGCTCTGTGTTCTGTGAATTCATCTCACCGAGTTACATCTTTCACTTCAAGAAGCCTTTCGCTAAGGCTGTTCTTGTGGAATTGGCAAAGGGATATTTGGAAGCCCATAGAGGGCTATGGTGAAAAAGGAAATATCTTCCGTTCAAAACTGGAAAGAAGCTTTCTGAGAAACTGCTCTGTGTTCTGTGAATTCATCTCACAGAGTTACATCTTTCCCTTCAAGAAGCCTTTCGCTAAGGCTCTTCTTGAGGAATTGGCAAAGGGATATTTGGAAGCCCATAGAGGGCTATGGTGAAAAAGGAAATATCTTCCGTTCAAAACTGGAAAGAAGCTTTCTGAGAAACTGCTCTGTGTTCTGTGAATTCATCTCACAGAGTTACATCTTTCCCTTCAAGAAGCCTTTCGCTAAGGCTGTTCTTGTGGAATTGGCAAAGCGATATTTGGAAGCCCATAGACGGCTAAGGTGAAAAAGGAAATATCTTCCGTTCAAAACTGGAAAGAAGCTTTCTGAGAAACTGCTCTGTGTTCTGTGAATTCATCTCACAGAGTTACATCTTTCCCTTCAAGAAGCCTTTCGCTAAGGCTGTTCTTGTGGAATTGGCAAAGGGATCTTTGGAAGCCCATAGAGGCCTATGGTGAAAAAGGAAATATCTTCCGTTCAAAACTGGAAAGAAGCTTTCTGAGAAACTGCTCTGTGTTCTGTGAATTCATCTCACAGAGTTACATCTTTCCCTTCAAGAAGCCTTTCGCTAAGGCTGTTCTTGTGGAATTGGCAAAGGGATATTTGCAAGCCCATAGAGGGCTATGGTGAAAAAGGAAATATCTTCCGTTCAAAACTGGAAAGAAGTTTTCTGAGAAACTGCTCTGTGTTCTGTGAATTCATCTCACAGAGTTATATCTTTCCCTTCAAGAAGCCTTTAGCTAAGGCTGTTCTTGTGGAATTGGCAAAGCGATATTTGGAAGCCCGTAGAGGGCTATGGTGAAAAAGGAATTATCTTCCGTTCAAAACTGGAAAGAAGCTTTCTGAGAAACTGCTCTGTGTTCTGTTAATTCATCTCACAGAGTTACATCTTTACCTTCAAGAAGCCTTTCGCTAAGGCTGTTCTTGTGGAATTGGCAAAGGGATATTTGGAAGCCCATAGAGGCCTATGGTGAAAAAGGAAATATCTTCCGTTTAAAACTGGAAAGAAGCTTTCTGAGAAACTGCTCTGTGTTCTGTGAATTCATCTCACAGAGTTACATCTTTCCCTTCAAGAAGCCTTTCGCTAAGGCTGTTCTTGTCGAATTGGCAAAGGGATATTTGCAAGCCCATAGAGGGCTATGGTGAAAAAGGAAATATCTTCCGTTCAAAACTGGAAAGAAGCTTTCTGAGAAACTGCTCTGTGTTCTGTTAATTCATCTCACAGAGTTACATCTTTCCCTTCAAGAAGCCTTTCGCTAAGGCTGTTCTTGTGGAATTGGCAAAGCGATATTTGGAAGCCCGTAGAGGGCTATGGTGAAAAAGGAAATATCTTCCGTTCAAAACTGGAAAGAAGCTTTCTGAGAAACTGCTCTGTGTTCTGTTAATTCATCTCACAGAGTTACATCTTTACCTTCAAGAAGCCTTTCGCTAAGGCTGTTCTTGTGGAATTGGCAAAGGGATATTTGCAAGCCCATAGAGGGCTATGGTTAAAAAGGAAATATCTTCCGTTCAAAACTGGAAAGAAGCTTTCTGAGAAACTGCTCTGTGTTCTGTGAATTCATCTCACAGAGTTACATCTTTCCCTTCAAGAAGCCTTTCACTAAGGCTGTTCATGTGGAATTGGCAAAGCGATATTTGGAAGCCCATAGAAGGCTATGGTGAAAAAGGAAATATCTTCGGTTCAAAACTGGAAAGAAGCTTTCTGAGAAACTGCTCTGTGTTCTGTTAATTCATCTCACAGAGTTACATCTTTCCCTTCAAGAAGACTTTCGCTAAGGCTGTTCTTTTGGAATTGGCAAAGGGATATTTGGAAGCCCACAGAGGGCTATGGTGAAAAAGGAAATATCTTCCGTTCAAAACTGGAAAGAAGCTTTCTGAGAAACTGCTCTGTGTTCTGTGAATTCATCTCACAGAGTTACATCTTTCCCTTCAAGAAGCCTTTCGCTAAGGCTGTTCTTGTGGAATTGGCAAAGGGATATTTGGAAGCCCAAAGACGGCTATGGTGAAACAGGAAATATCTTCCGTTCAAAACTGGAAAGAAGCTTTCTGAGAAACTGCTCTGTATTCTCTGAATTCATCTCACAGGGTTTCATCTTTCCCTTCAAGAAGCCTTTCGCTAAGGCTGTTCTTGTGGAATTGGCAAAGAGATATTTGGAAGCCCATAGAGGGCTATGGTGAAAAAGGAAATATCTTCCCTTCAAAACTGGAAAGAAGCTTTCTGAGAAACTGCTCTGTGTTCTGTGAATTCATCTCACAGAGTTACATCTTTCCCTTCAAGAAGCCTTTCGCTAACGCTGTTCTTGTGGAATTGGCAAAGGGATATTTGGAAGTCCATAGAGGCCTATGGTGAAAAAGGAAATATCTTCCGTTCAAAACTGGAAAGAAGCTTTCTGAGAAACTGCTCTGTGTTCTCTGAATTCATCTCACAGAGTTACATCTTTCCCTTCAAGAAGCCTTTCGCTAAGGCTGTTCTTGTGGAATTGGCAAAGGGATATTTGGAAGCCCATAGAGGGCTATGGTGAAAAAGGAAATATCTTCTGTTCAAAACTGGAAAGAAGCTTTGTGAGAAACTGCTCTGTGTTCTGTTAATTCATCTCACAGAGTTACATCTTTCCCTTCAAGAAGCCTTTCGCTAAGGCTGTTCTAGTGGAAATGGCAAAGGGATATTTGGAAGCCCATAGACGGCTATGGTGAAAAAGGAAATATCTTCCGTTCAAAACTGGAAAGAAGCTTTCTGAGAAACTGCTCTGTGTTCTGTGAATTCATCTCACAGAGTTACATCTTTCCCTTCAAGAAGCCTTTCGCTAAGGCTGTTCTTGTGGAATTGGCAAAGGGATATTTGGAAGCCCATAGAGGCCTATGGTGAAAAAGGAAATATCTTCCGTTCAAAACTGGAAAGAAGCTTTCTGAGAAACTGCTCTGTGTTCTCTGAATTCATCTCACAGAGTTACATCTTTCCCTTCAAGAAGCCTTTCGCTAAGGCTGTTCTTGTGGAATTGGCAAAGGGATATGTGGAAGCCCATAGAGGCCTATGGTGCAAAAGGAAATATCTTCTGTTCAAAACTGGAAAGAAGCTTTCTGAGAAACTGCTATGTGTTCTGTTAATTCATCTCACAGAGTTACATCTTTCCCTTCAAGAAGCCTTTCGCTAAGGCTGTTCTAGTGGAAATGGCAAAGGGATATTTGGAAGCCCATAGAGGCCTATGGTGAAAAAGGAAATATCTTCCGTTCAAAACTGGAAAGAAGCTTTCTGAGAAACTGCTCTGTGTTCTGTGAATTCATCTCACAGAGTTACATCTTTCCCTTCAAGAAGCCTTTCGCTAAGGCTGTTCTTGTGGAATTGGCAAAGGGATATTTGGAAGGCCATAGAGGCCTATGGTGAAAAAGGAAATATCTTCCGTTCAAAACTGGAAAGAAGCTTTCTGAGAAACTGCTCTGTGTTCTGTGAATTCATCTCACAGAGTTACATCTTTCCCTTCAAGAAGCCTTTCACTAAGGCTGTTCTTGTGGAATTGGCAAAGGGATATTTGGAAGCCCATAGACGGCTATGGTTAAAAAGGAAATATCTTCCGTTCAAAACTGGAAAGAAGCTTTCTGAGAAACTGCTCTGTGTTCTGGTAATTCATCTCACAGAGTTACATCTTTCCCTTCAAGAAGACTTACGCTAAGGCTGTTCTTGGGGAATTGGCAAAGGGATATTTGGAAGCCCATAGAGGCCTATGGTGAAAAGGGAAATATCTTCCGTTCAAAACTGGAAAGAAGCTTTCTGAGAAACTGCTCTGTGTTCTCTGAATTCATCTCACAGAGTTACATCTTTCCCTTCAAGAAGCATTTAGCTAAGGCTGTTCTTGTGGAATTGGCAAAGGGATATTTGGAAGCCCATAGAGGCCTATGGTGAAAAAGGAAATATCTTCTGTTCAAAACTGGAAAGAAGCTTTCTGAGAAACTGCTCTGTGTTCTCTGAATTCATCTCACAGAGTTACATCTTTCCCTTCAAGAAGACTTTCGCTAAGGCTGTTCTTGTGGAATTGGCAAAGGGATATTTGGAAGCCCATAGAGGGCTATGGTGAAAAAGGAATTATCTTCTGTTCAAACTGGAAAGAAGCTTTCTGAGAAACTGCTCTGTGTTCTGTTAATTCATCTCACAGAGTTACATCTTTCCCTTCAAGAAGCTTTTCGCTAAGGCTGTTCTTGTGGAAATGGCAAAGGGATATTTGGAGGCCCATAGACGGCTATGGTGAAAAAGGAAATATCTTCCGTTCAAAACTGGAAAGAAGCTTTCTGAGAAACTGCTCTGTGTTCTGTTAATTCATCTCACAGAGTTACATCTTTCCCTTCAAGAAGCCTTTCGCTAAGGCTGTTCTTGTGGAATTGGCAAAGGGATATTTGGAACCCCTAGAGGCCTATGGTGAAAAAGGAAATATCTTCCGTTCAAAACTGGAAAGAAGCTTTCTGAGAAACTGCTCTGTGTTCTGTGAATTCATCTCACAGAGTTACACCTTTCCCTTCAAGAAGCCTTTCGCTAAGGCTGTTCTTGTGGAATTGGCAAAGGGATATTTGGAAGCCCATAGAGGCCTATGGTGAAAAACGAAATATCTTCCGTTCAAAACTGGAAAGAAGCTTTCTGAGAAACTGCTCTGTGTTCTCTGAATTCATCTCACAGAGTTACATCTTTCCCTTCAAGAAGCCTTTCGCTAAGGCTGTTCTTGTGGAATTGGCAAAGGGATATTTGGAAGCCTATAGATGCCTATGGTGAAAAAGGAAATATCTTCCGTTCAAAACTGGAAAGAAGCTTTCTGAGAAACTGCTCTGTGTTCTCTGAATTCATCTCACAGAGTTACATCTTTCCCTTCAAGAAGCCTTTCGCTAAGACTGTTCTTGCGGAATTGGCAAAGGGATATTTGTAAGCCCATAGAGGGCTATGGTGAAAAAGGAAATATCTTCCGTTCAAAACTGGAAAGAAGCTTTCTGAGAAACTGCTCTGTGTTCTGTTAATTCATCTCACAGAGTTACATCTTTCCCTTCAAGAAGCCTTTCGCTAAGACTGTTCTTGTGGAAATGGCAAAGGGATATTTGAAAGCCCATAGACGGCTATGGTGAAAAAGGAAATATCTTCCGTTCAAAACTGGAAAGAAGCTTTCTGAGAAACTGCTCTGTGTTCTGTGAATTCATCTCACAGAGTTACATCTTTCCCTTCAAGAAGCCTTTCGCTAAGGCTGTTCTTGTGGAATTGGCAAAGGGATATTTGGAAGCCCATAGAGGGCTATGGTGAAAAAGGAAATATCTTCCGTTCAAAACTGGAAAGAAGCTTTCTGAGAAACTGCTCTGTGTTCTCTGAATTCATCTCACAGAGTTACATCTTTCCCTTCAAGAAGCCTTTCGCTAAGGCTGTTCTTGTGGAATTGGCAAAGGGATATTTGGAAGCCCATAGAGGGCTATGGTGAAAAAGGAAATATCTTCTGTTCAAACTGGAAAGAAGCTTTCTTAGAAACTGCTCTGTGTTCTGTTAATTCATCTCACAGAGTTACATCTTTCCCTTCAAGAAGCTTTTCGCTAAGGCTGTTCTTGTGGAAATGGCAAAGGGATATTTGGAAGCCCATAGACGGCTATGGTGAAAAAGGAAATATCTTCCGTTCAAAACTGGAAAGAAGCTTTCTGAGAAACTGCTCGGTGTTCTGTTAATTCATCTCACAGAGTTACATCTTTCCCTTCAAGAAGCCTTTCGCTAAGGCTGTTCTTGTGGAATTGGCAAAGGGATATTTGGAAGGCCATAGAGGCCTATGGTGAAAAAGGAAATATCTTCCGTTCAAAACTGGAAAGAAGCTTTCTGAGAAACTGCTCTGTGTTCTGTCAATTCATCTCACAGAGTTACATCTTTCCCTTCAAGAAGCCTTTCGCTAAGGCTGGTCTTGTGGAATTGGCAAAGGGATATTTGGAAGCCCATAGAGGCCTATGGTGAAAAAGGAAATATCTTCCGTTCAAAACTGGAAAGAAGCTTTCTGAGAAACTGCTCTGTGTTCTCTGAATTCATCTCACAGAGTTATATCTTTCCCTTCAAGAAGCCTTTCGCTAATTCTGTTCTTATGGAATTGGCAATGGGATATTTGGAAGCCCATAGACGGCTATGGTGAAAAAGGAAATATCTTCCGTTCAAAACTGGAAAGAAACTTTCTGAGAAACTGCTCTGTGTTCTGTTAATTCATCTCACAGAGTTACATCTTTCCCCTTCAAGTAGCCTTTGGCTAAGGCTGTTCTTGTGGAATTGGCAAAGCGATATTTGGAAGCCCATACACGGCTATGGTGAAAAAGGAAATATCTTCCGTTCAAAATTGGAAAGAAGCTTTCTGAGAAACTGCTCTGTGTTCTGTTAATTCATCTCACAGAGTTACATCTTTCCCTTCAAGAAGCCTTTCGCTAAGGCTGTTCTTGTGGAATTGGCAAAGGGATATTTGGAAGCCCATAGAGGGCTATGGTGAAAAAGGAAATATCTTCCGTTCAAAACTGGAAAGAAGCTTTCTGAGAAACTGCTCTGTGTTCTGTTAATTCATCTCAAAGAGTTACATCTTTCCCTTGAAGAAGCCTCTCGCTAAGGCTGTTCTTGTGGAATTGGCAAAGGGATATTTGGAAGCCCATAGATGGCTATGGTGAAAAAGGAAATATCGTCCGTTCAAAACTGGAAAGAAGCTTTCTGAGAAACTGCTCTGTGTTCTGTGAATTCATCTTACAGAGTTACATCTTTCCCTTCAAGAAGCCTTTAGCTAAGGCTGTCCTTGTGGAATTGGCAAAGCGATATTTGGAAGCCCATAGAGGGCTATGGTGAAAAAGGAAATATCTTCCGTTCAAAACTGGAAAGAAGCTTTCTGAGAAACTGCTCTGTGTTCTGTGAATTCATCTCACAGAGTTACATCTTTCCTTTCAAGAAGCCTTTCGCTAAGGCTGTTCTTGTGGAATTGGCAAAGGGATATTTGGAAGCCCATAGAGGGCTATGGTGAAAAAGGAAATATCTTCCGATCAAAACTGGAAAGAAGCTTTCTGAGAAACTGCTCTGTGTTCTGTGAATTCATCTCACAGAGTTACATCTTTCACTTCAAGAAGCCTTTCGCTAAGGCTGTTCTTGTGGAATTGGCAAAGCGATATTTGGAAGCCCATAGAGGGCTATGGTGAAAAAGGAAATATCTTCCGTTCAAAACTGGAAAGAAGCTTTCTGAGAAACTGCTCTGTGTTCTGTGAATTCATCTCACAGAGTTACATCTTTCCCTTCAAGAAGCCTTTCGCTAAGGCTGTTCTTGTGGAATTGGCAAAGGGATATTTGCAAGCCCATAGAGGGCTATGGTGAAAAAGGAAATATCTTCCGTTCAAAACTGGAAAGAAGCTTTCTGAGAAACTGCTCTGTGTTCTGTTAATTCATCTCACAGAGTTACATCTTTCCCTTCAAGAAGCCTTTAGCTAAGGCTGTTCTTGTGGAATTGGCAAAGCGATATTTGGAAGCCCGTAGAGGGCTATGGTGAAAAAGGAAATATCTTCCGTTCAAAACTGGAAAGAAGCTTTCTGAGAAACTGCTCTGTGTTCTGTTAATTCATCTCACAGAGTTACATCTTTCCCTTCAAGAAGCCTTTCGCTAAGGCTGTTCTTGTGGAATTGGCAAAGGGATATTTGGAAGCCCATAGACGGCTATGGTGAAACAGGAAATATCTTCCGTTCAAAACTGGAAAGAAGCTTTCTGAGAAACTGCTCTGTATTCTCTGATTTCATCTCACAGAGTTACATCTTTCCCTTCAAGAAGCCTTTCGCTAAGGCTGTTCTTGTGGAATTGGCAAAGAGATATTTGGAAGCCCATAGAGGGCTATGGTGAAAAAGGAAATATCTTCCCTTCAAAACTGGAAAGAAGCTTTTTGAGAAACTGCTCTGTGTTCTGTGAATTCATCTCACAGAGTTACATCTTTCCCTTCAAGAAGCCTTTCGCTAACGCTGTTCTTGTGGAATTGGCAAAGGGATATTTGGAAGTCCATAGAGGCCTATGGTGAAAAAGGAAATATCTTCCGTTCAAAACTGGAAAGAAGCTTTCTGAGAAACTGCTCTGTGTTCTCTGAATTCATCTCACAGAGTTACATCTTTCCCTTCAAGAAGCCTTTCGCTAAGGCTGTTCTTGTGGAATTGGCAAAGGGATATTTGGAAGCCCATAGAGGGCTATGGTGAAAAAGGAAATATCTTCTGTTCAAAACTGGAAAGAAGCTTTGTGAGAAACTGCTCTGTGTTCTGTTCATTCATCTCACAGAGTTACATCTTTCCCTTCAAGAAGCCTTTCGCTAAGGCTGTTCTAGTGGAAATGGCAAAGGGATATTTGGAAGCCCATAGACGGCTATGGTGAAAAAGGAAATATCTTCCGTTCAAAACTGGAAAGAAGCTTTCTGAGAAACTGCTCTGTGTTCTGTGAATTCATCTCACAGAGTTACATCTTTCCCTTCAAGAAGCCTTTCGCTAAGGCTGTTCTTGTGGAATTGGCAAAGGGATATTTGGAAGCCCATAGAGGCCTATGGTGAAAAAGGAAATATCTTCCGTTCAAAACTGGAAAGAAGCTTTCTGAGAAACTGCTCTGTGTTCTCTGAATTCATCTCACAGAGTTACATCTTTCCCTTCAAGAAGCCTTTGGCTAAGGCTGTTCTTGTGGAATTGGCAAAGGGATATTTGGAAGCCCATAGAGGGCTATGGTGCAAAAGGAAATATCTTCTGTTCAAAACTGGAAAGAAGCTTTCTGAGAAACTGCTCTGTGTTCTGTTAATTCATCTCACAGAGTTACATCTTTCCCTTCAAGAAGCCTTTTGCTAAGGCTGTTCTAGTGGAAATGGCAAAGGGATATTTGGAAGCCCATAGAGGCCTATGGTGAAAAAGGAAATATCTTCCGTTCAAAACTGGAAAGAAGCTTTCTGAGAAACTGCTCTGTGTTCTGTGAATTCATCTCACAGAGTTACATCTTTCCCTTCAAGAAGCCTTTCGCTAAGGCTGTTCTTGTGGAATTGGCAAAGGGATATTTGGAAGCCCATAGAGGCCTATGGTGAAAAAGGAAATATCTTCCGTTCAAAACTGGAAAGAAGCTTTCTGAGAAACTGCTCTGTGTTCTGTGAATTCATCTCACAGAGTTACATCTTTCCCTTCAAGAAGCCTTTCACTAAGGCTGTTCTTGTGGAATTGGCAAAGGGATATTTGGAAGCCTATAGACGGCTATGGTTAAAAAGGAAATATCTTCCGTTCAAAACTGGAAAGAAGCTTTCTGAGAAACTGCTCTGTGTTCTGTGAATTCATCTCACAGAGTTACATCTTTCCCTTCAAGAAGACTTACGCTAAGGCTGTTCTTGAGGAATTGGCAAAGGGATATTTGGAAGCCCATAGAGGGCTATGGTGAAAAAGGAAATATCTTTCGTTCAAAACTGGAAAGAAGCTTTCTGAGAAACTGCTCTGTGTTCTGTGAATTCATCTCACAGAGTTACATCTTTCCCTTCAAGATGCCTTTCGCTAAGGCTGTTCTTGTGGAATTGGCAAAGGGATATGTGGAAGCCCATAGAGGCCTATGGTGAAAAAGGAAATATCTTCCGTTCAAAACTGGAAAGAAGCTTTCTGAGAAACTGCTCTGTGTTCTGTGAATTCATCTCACAGAGTTACATCTTTCCCTTCAAGAAGCCTTTCGCTAAGGCTGTTCTTGTGGAATTGGCAAAGGGATATTTGGAAGCCCATAGACGGCTATGGTGAAAAAGGAAATATCTTCCGTTCAAAACTGGAAAGAAGCTTTCTGAGAAACTGCTCTGTGTTCTCTGTATTCATCTCACAGAGTTACATCTTTCCCTTCAAGAAGCCTTTCGCTAAGGCTGTTCTTGTGGAATTGGCAAAGAGATATATGGAAGCCCATAGAGGGCTATGGTGAAAAAGGAAATATCTTCCGTTCAAAACTGGAAAGAAGCTTTCTGAGAAACTGCTCTGTGTTCTGTTAATTCATCTCACAGAGTTACATCTTTCCCCTCAAGAAGCCTTTCGCTAAGGCTGATCTTGTGGAATTGGCATAGGGTTATTTGGAAGCCCATAGACGGCTATGGTTAAAAAGGAAATATCTTCCGTTCAAAACTGGAAAGAAGCTTTCTGAGAAACTGCTCTGTGTTCTCTGAATTCATCTCACAGAGTTACATCTTTCCCTTCAAGAAGCCTTTCGCTAAGGCTGTTCTTGTGGAATTGGCAAAGGGATATTTGGAAGCCCATAGAGGGCTATGGTGAAAAAGGAAATATCTTCCGTTCAAAACTGGAAAGAAGCTTTCTGAGAAACTGCTCTGTGTTCTGTTAATTCATCTCACAGAGTTACATCTTTCCCTTCAAGAAGACTTACGCTAAGGCTGTTCTTGTGGAATTGGCAAAGGGATATTTGGAAGCCCATAGAGGGCTATGGTGAAAAAGGAAATATCTTCCCTTCAAAACTGGAAAGAAGCTTTCTGAGAAACTGCTCTGTGTTCTGTTAATTCATCTCACAGAGTTACATCTTTCCCTTCAAGAAGCCTTTCGCTAAGGCTGTTCTTGTGGAATTGGCAAAGGGATATTTGGAAGCCCATAGAGGCCTATGGTGAAAAAGGAAATATCTTCCGTTCAAAATTGGAAAGAAGCTTTCTGAGAAACTGCTCTGTGTTCTCTGAATTCATCTCATAGAGTTACATCTTTCCCTTCAAGAAGTCTTTCGCTAAGGCTGTTCTTGTGGAATTGGCAAAGGGATATTTGGAAGCCCATAGAGGGCTATGGTGAAAAAGGAAATATCTTCTGTTCAAAACTGGAAAGAAGCTTTCTGAGAAACTGCTCTGTGTTCTGTTAATTCATCTCACAGAGTTACATCTTTCCCTTCAAGAAGCCTTTCGCTAAGGCTGTTCTAGTGGAAATGGCAAAGGGATATTTGGAAGCCCATAGACGGCTATGGTGAAAAAGGAAATATCTTCCGTTCAAAACTGGAAAGAAGCTTTCTGAGAAACTGCTCTGTGTTCTGTGAATTCATCTCACAGAGTTACATCTTTCCCTTCAAGAAGCCTTTCGCTAACGCTGTTCTTGTGGAATTGGCAAAGGGATATTTGGAAGCCCATAGAGGCCTATGGTGAAAAAGGAAATATCTTCCGTTCAAAACTGGAAAGAAGCTTTCTGAGAAACTGCTCTGTGTTCTCTGAATTCATCTCACAGAGTTACATCTTTCCCTTCAAGAAGCCTTTCGCTAAGGCTGTTCTTGTGGAATTGGCAAAGGGATATGTGGAAGCCCATAGAGGGCTATGGTGCAAAAGGAAATATCTTCTGTTCAAAACTGGAAAGAAGCTTTCTGAGAAACTGCTCTGTGTTCTGTTAATTCATCTCACAGAGTTACATCTTTCCCTTCATGAAGCCTTTCGCTAAGGCTGTTCTAGTGGAAATGGCAAAGGGATATTTGGAAGCCCATAGAGGCCTATGGTGAAAAAGGAAATATCTTCCGTTCAAAACTGGAAAGAAGCTTTCTGAGAAACTGCTCTGTGTTCTGTGAATTCATCTCACAGAGTTACATCTTTCCCTTCAAGAAGCCTTTCGCTAAGGCTGTTCTTGTGGAATTGGCAAAGGGATATTTGGAAGCCCATAGAGGCCTATGGTGAAAAAGGAAATATCTTCCGTTCAAAACTGGAAAGAAGCTTTCTGAGAAACTGCTCTGTGTTCTGTGAATTCATCTCACAGAGTTACATCTTTCCCTTCAAGAAGCCTTTCACTAAGGCTGTTCTTGTGGAATTGGCAAAGGGATATTTGGAAGCCCATAGACGGCTATGGTTAAAAAGGAAATATCTTCCGTTCAAAACTGGAAAGAAGCTTTCTGAGAAACTGCTCTGTGTTCTGGTAATTCATCTCACAGAGTTACATCTTTCCCTTCAAGAAGACTTACGCTAAGGCTGTTCTTGTGGAATTGGCAAAGGGATATTTGGAAGCCCCTAGAGGCCTATGGTGAAAAAGGAAATATCTTCCGTTCAAAACTGGAAAGAAGCTTTCTGAGAAACTGCTCTGTGTTCTCTGAATTCATCTCACAGAGTTACATCTTTCCCTTCAAGAAGCCTTTAGCTAAGGCTGTTCTTGTGGAATTGGCAAAGGGATATTTGTAAGCCCATAGAGGCCTATGGTGAAAAAGGAAATATCTTCTGTTCAAAACTGGAAAGATGCTTTCTGAGAAACTGCTCTGTGTTCTCTGAATTCATCTCACAGAGTTACATCTTTCCCTTCAAGAAGCCTTTCGCTAAGGCTGTTCTTGTGGAATTGGCAAAGGGATATTTGGAAGCCCATAGAGGGCTATGGTGAAAAAGGAATTATCTTCTGTTCAAACTGGAAAGAAGCTTTCTGAGAAACTGCTCTGTGTTCTGTTAATTCATCTCACAGAGTTACATCTTTCCCTTCAAGAAGCTTTTCGCTAAGGCTGTTCTTGTGGAAATGGCAAAGGGATATTTGGAAGCCCATAGACGGCTATGGTGAAAAAGGAAATATCTTCCGTTCAAAACTGGAAAGAAGCTTTCTGAGAAACTGCTCTGTGTTCTGTTAATTCATCTCACAGAGTTACATCTTTCCCTTCAAGAAGCCTTTCGCTAAGGCTGTTCTTGTGGAATTGGCAAAGGGATATTTGGAACCCCTAGAGGCCTATGGTGAAAAAGGAAATATCTTCCGTTCAAAACTGGAAAGAAGCTTTCTGAGAAACTGCTCTGTGTTCTCTGAATTCATCTCACAGAGTTACATCTTTCCCTTCAAGAAGCCTTTCGCTAAGGCTGTTCTTGTGGAATTGGCAAAGGGATATTTGGAAGCCCATAGAGGCCTATGGTGAAAAAGGAAATATCTTCCGTTCAAAACTGGAAAGAAGCTTTCTGAGAAACTGCTCTGTGTTCTCTGAATTCATCTCACAGAGTTACATCTTTCCCTTCAAGAAGCCTTTCGCTAAGGCTGTTCTTGTGGAATTGGCAAAGGGATACTTGGAAGCCCATAGAGGGCTATGGTGAAAAAGGAAATATCTTCCGTTCAAAACTGGAAAGAAGCTTTCTGAGAAACTGCTCTGTGTTCTGTTAATTCATCTCACAGAGTTACATCTTTCCCTTCAAGAAGCCTTTCGCTAAGACTGTTCTTGTGGAAATGGCAAAGGGATATTTGAAAGCCCATAGACGGCTATGGTGAAAAAGGAAATATCTTCCGTTCAAAACTGGAAAGAAGCTTTCTGAGAAACTGCTCTGTGTTCTGTGAATTCATCTCACAGAGTTACATCTTTCCCTTCAAGAAGCCTTTCGCTAAGGCTGTTCTTGTGGAATTGGCAAAGGGATATTTGGAAGCCCATAGAGGGCTATGGTGAAAAAGGAAATATCTTCCGTTCAAAACTGGAAAGAAGCTTTCTGAGAAACTGCTCTGTGTTCTGTTAATTCATCTCACAGAGTTACATCTTTCCCTTCAAGAAGACTTACGCTAAGGCTGTTCTTGTGGAATTGGCAAAGGGATATTTGGAAGCCCATAGAGGGCTATGGTGAAAAAGGAATTATCTTTCTTTCAAAACTGGAAAGAAGCCTTCTGAGAAACTGCTCTGTGTTCTGTGAATTCATCTCACAGAGTTACATCTTTCCCTTCAAGAAGCCTTTCGCTAAGGCTGTTCTTGTGGAATTGGCAAAGGGATATTTGGAAGCCCATAGAGGCCTATGGTGTAAAAGGAAATATCTTCCGTTCAAAACTGGAAAGAAGCTTTCTGAGAAACTGCTTTGTGTTCTCTGAATTCATCTCACAGAGTTACATCTTTCCCTTCAAGAAGCCTTTCGCTAAGGCTGTTCTTGTGGAATTGGCAAAGGGATATTTGGAAGCCCATAGAGGGCTATGGTGAAAAAGGAATTATCTTCTGTTCAAACTGGAAAGAAGCTTTCTTAGAAACTGCTCTGTGTTCTGTTAATTCATCTCACAGAGCTACATCTTTCCCTTCAAGAAGCTTTTCGCTAAGGCTGTTCTTGTGGAAATGGCAAAGGGATATTTGGAAGCCCATAGACGGCTATGGTGAAAAAGGAAATATCTTCCGTTCAAAACTGGAAAGAAGCTTTGTGAGAAACTGCTCTGTGTTCTGTTAATTCATCTCACAGAGTTACATCTTTCCCTTCAAGAAGCCTTTCGCTAAGGCTGTTCTTGTGGAATTGGCAAAGGGATATTTGGAAGGCCATAGAGGCCTATGGTGAAAAAGGAATTATCTTCCGTTCAAAACTGGAAAGAAGCTTTCTGAGAAACTGCTCTGTGTTCTGTGAATTCATCTCACAGAGTTACATCTTTCCCTTCAAGAAGCCTTTCGCTAAGGCTGGTCTTGTGGAATTGGCAAAGGGATATTTGGAAGCCCATAGAGTCCTATGGTGAAAAAGGAAATATCTTCCGTTCAAAACTGGAAAGAAGCTTTCTGAGAAACTGCTCTGTGTTCTCTGAATTCATCTCACAGAGTTACATCTTTCCCTTCAGGAACCCTTTCGCTAATTCTGTTCTTATGGAATTGGCAAAGGGATATTTGGAAGCCCATAGACGGCTATGGTGAAAAAGGAAATCTCTTCCGTTCAAAACTGGAAAGAAACTTTCTGAGAAACTGCTCTGTGTTCTGTTAATTCATCTCACAGAGTTACATCTTTCCCTTCAAGTAGCCTTTGGCTAAGGCTGTTCTTGTGGAATTGGCAAAGCGATATTTGGAAGCCCATACACGGCTATGGTAAAAAAGGAAATATCTTCCGTTCAAAATTGGAAAGAAGCTTTCTGAGAAACTGCTCTGTGTTCTGTTAATTCATCTCACAGAGTTACATCTTTCCCTTCAAGAAGCCTTTCGCTAAGGCTGTTCTTGTGGAATTGGCAAAGGGATATTTGGAACCCCTAGAGGGCTATGGTGAAAAAGGAAATATCTTCCGTTCAAAACTGGAAAGAAGCTTTCTGAGAAACTGCTCTGTGTTCTGTTAATTCATCTCAAAGAGTTACATCTTTCCCTTGAAGAAGCCTCTCGCTAAGGCTGTTCTTGTGGAATTGGCAAAGGGATATTTGGAAGCCCATAGAGGGCTATGGTGAAAAAGGAAATATCTTCCGTTCAAAACTGGAAAGAAGCTTTCTGAGAAACTGCTCTGTGTTCTGTGAATTCATCTTACAGAGTTACATCTTTCCCTTCAAGAAGCCTTTAGCTAAGGCTGTCCTTGTGGAATTGGCAAAGCGATATTTGGAAGCCCATAGAGGGCTATGGTGAAAAAGGAAATATCTTCCGTTCAAAACTGGAAAGAAGCTTTCTGAGAAACTGCTCTGTGTTCTGTGAATTCATCTCACAGAGTTACATCTTTCCTTTCAAGAAGCCTTTCGCTAAGGCTGTTCTTGTGGAATTGGCAAAGGGATATTTGGAAGCCCATAGAGGGCTATGGTGAAAAAGGAAATATCTTCCGATCAAAACTGGAAAGAAGCTTTCTGAGAAACTGCTCTGTGTTCTGTGAATTCATCTCACAGAGTTACATCTTTCCCTTCAAGAAGCCTTTCGCTAAGGCTGTTCATGTGGAATTGGCAAAGCGATATTTGGAAGCCCATAGAAGGCTATGGTGAAAAAGGAAATATCTTCCGTTCAAAACTGGAAAGAAGCTTTCTGAGAAACTGCTCTGTGTTCTGTTAATTCATCTCACAGAGTTACATCTTTCCCTTCAAGAAGACTTTCGCTAAGGCTGTTCTTGTGGAATTGGCAAAGGGATATTTGGAAGCCCACAGAGGGCTAAGGTGAAAAAGGAAATATCTTCCGTTCAAAACTGGAAAGAAGCTTTCTGAGAAACTGCTCTGTGTTCTGTGAATTCCTCTCACAGAGTTACATCTTTCCCTTCAAGAAGCCTTTCGCTAAGGCTGTTCTTGTGGAATTGGCAAAGGGATATTTGGAAGCCCATAGACGGCTATGGTGAAAAAGGAATTATCTTCCGTTCAAAACTGGAAAGAAGCTTTCTGAGAAACTGCTCTGTGTTCTCTGAATTCATCTCACAGAGTTACATCTTTCCCTTCAAGAAGCCTTTCGCTAAG
This sequence comes from Chlorocebus sabaeus, assembly GCF_047675955.1. Lineage (NCBI taxonomy): Eukaryota > Metazoa > Chordata > Mammalia > Primates > Cercopithecidae > Chlorocebus > Chlorocebus sabaeus. Next base: position 537,983 of record NW_027327759.1, on the reverse strand, counting down.
GCTGTTCTTGTGGAATTGGCAAAGAGATATATGGAAGCCCATAGAGGGCTATGGTGAAAAAGGAAATATCTTCCGTTCAAAACTGGAAAGAAGCTTTCTGAGAAACTGCTCTGTGTTCTGTTAATTCATCTCACAGAGTTACATCTTTCCCTTCAAGAAGCCTTTCGCTAAGGCTTATCTTGTGGAATTGGCAAAGGGATATTTGGAAACCCATAGAGGGCTATGGTGAAAAAGGAAATATCTTCCGTTCAAAACTGGAAAGAAGCTTTCTGAGAAACTGCTCTGTGTTCTGTTAATTCATCTCACAGAGTTACATCTTTCCCTTCAAGAAGCCTTTCGCTAAGGCTGTTCTTGAGGAATTGGCATAGGGTTATTTGGAAGCCCATAGACGGCTATGGTTAAAAAGGAAATATCTTCCGTTCAATACTGGAAAGAAGCTTTCTGAGAAACTGCTCTGTGTTCTCTGAATTCATCTCACAGAGTTACATCTTTCCCTTCAAGAAGCTTTCGCTAAGGCTGTTCTTGTGGAATTGGCAAAGGGATATTTGGAAGCCCATAGAGGGCTATGGTGAAAAAGGAAGTATCTTCCGTTCAAAACGGGAAAGAAGCTTTCTGAGAAACTGCTCTGTGTTCTCTGAATTCATCTCACAGAGTTACATCTTTCCCTTCAAGAAGCCTTTCGCTAAGGCTGTTCTTGTGGAATTGGCAAAGGGATATTTGGAAGCCCATAGAGGGCTATGGTGAAAAGGAAATATCTTCTGTTCAAAACTGGAAAGAAGCTTTCTGAGAAACTGCTCTGTGTTCTGTTAATTCATCTCACAGAGTTACATCTTTCCCTTCAAGAAGCCTTTCGCTAAGGCTGTTCTAGTGGAAATGGCAAAGGGATATTTGGAAGCCCATAGACGGCTATGGTGAAAAAGGAAATATCTTCCGTTCAAAACTGGAAAGAAGCTTTCTGAGAAACTGCTCTGTGTTCTGTGAATTCATCTCACAGAGTTACATCTTTCCCTTCAAGAAGCCTTTCGCTAAGGCTGTTCTTGTGGAATTGGCAAAGGGATATTTGGAAGCCCATAGAGGCCTATGGTGAAAAAGGAAATATCTTCCGTTCAAAACTGGAAAGAAGCTTTCTGAGAAACTGCTCTGTGTTCTGTGAATTCATCTCACAGAGTTACATCTTTCCCTTCAAGAAGCCTTTCACTAAGGCTGTTCTTGTGGAATTGGCAAAGGGATATTTGGAAGCCCATAGACGGCTATGGTTAAAAAGGAAATATCTTCCGTTCAAAACTGGAAAGAAGCTTTCTGAGAAACTGCTCTGTGTTCTGTTAATTCATCTCACAGAGTTACATCTTTCCCTTCAAGAAGCCTTTCGCTAAGGATGTTCTTGAGGAATTGGCAAAGGGATATTTGGAAGCCCATAGACGGCTATGGTTAATAAGGAAATATCTTCCGTTCAAAACTGGAAAGAAGCTTTCTGAGAAACTGCTCTGTGTTCTGTGAATCCATCTCACAGAGTTACATCTTTCCCTTCAAGAAGCCTTTCGCTAAGGCTGTTCTTGTGGAATTGGCAAAGGGATATTTGGAAGCCCATAGAGGCCTATGGTGAAAAGGGAAATATCTTCCGTTCAAAACTGGAAAGAAGCTTTCTGAGAAACTGCTCTGTGTTCTCTGAATTCATCTCACAGAGTTACATCTTTCTCTTCAAGAAGACTTACGCTAAGGCTGTTCTTGTGGAATTGGCAAAGGTATATTTGGAAGCCCATAGAGGGCTATGCAGAAAAAGGAAATATCTTTCATTCAAAACTGGAAAGAAGCTTTCTGAGAAACTGCTCTGTGTTCTGTGAATTCATCTCACAGAGTTACATCTTTCCCTTCAAGAAGCCTTTCGCTAAGGCTGTTCTTGTGGAATTGGCAAACGGATATTTGGAAGCCCATAGAGGCCTATGGTGAAAAAGGAAATATCTTCCGTTCAAAACTGGAAAGAAGCTTTCTGAGAAACTGCTCTGTGTTCTCTGAATTCATCTCACAGAGTTACATCTTTCCCTTCAAGAAGCCTTTCGCTAAGGCTGTTCTTGTGGAATTGGCAAAGGGATATTTGGAATCCCATAGAGGGCTATGGTGAAAAAGGAAATATCTTCTGTTCAAACTGGAAAGAAGCTTTCTGAGAAACTGCTCTGTGTTCTGTTAATTCATCTCACAGAGTTACATCTTTCCCTTCAAGAGGCTTTTCGCTAAGGCTGTTCTTGTGGAAATGGCAAAGGGATATTTGGAAGCCCATAGACGGCTATGGTGAAAAAGGAAATATCTTCCGTTCAAAACTGGAAAGAAGCTTTCTGAGAAACTGCTCTGTGTTCTGTTAATTCATCTCACAGAGTTACATCTTTCCCTTCAAGAAGCCTTTCGCAAAGGCTGTTCTTGTGGAATTGGCAAAGGGATATATGGAAGCCCATAGAAGCCTATGGTGAAAAAGGAAATATCTTCCGTTCAAAACTGGAAAGAAGCTTTCTGAGAAACTGCTCTGTGTTCTGTGAATTCATCTCACAGAGTTACATCTTTCCCTTCAAGAAGCCTTTCGCTAAGGCTGTTCTTGTGGAATTGGCAAAGGGATATTTGGAAGCCCATAGAGGCCTATGGTGAAAAAGGAAATATCTTCCGTTCAAAACTGGAAAGAAGCTTTCTGAGAAACTGCTCTGTGTTCTCTGAATTCATCTCACAGAGTTACATCTTTCCCTTCAAGAAGCCTTTCGCTAAGGCTGTTCTTGTGGAATTGGCAAAGGGATATTTGGAAGCCCATAGAGGCCTATGGTGAAAAAGGAAATATCTTCCGTTCAAAACTGGAAAGAAGCTTTCTGAGAAACTGCTCTGTGTTCTCTGAATTCATCTCACAGAGTTACATCTTTCCCTTCAAGAAGCCTTTCGCTAAGGCTGTTCTTGTGGAATTGGCAACGGGATATTTGGAAGCCCATAGAGGGCTATGGTGAAAAAGGAAATATCTTCCGTTCAAAACTGGAAAGAAGCTTTCTGAGAAACTGCTCTGTGTTCTGTTAATTCATCTCACAGAGTTACATCTTTCCCTTCAAGAAGCCTTTCGCTAAGACTGTTCTTGTGGAAATGGCAAAGGGATATTTGAAAGCCCATAGACGGCTATGGTGAAAAAGGAAATATCTTCCGTTCAAAACTGGAAGGAAGCTTTCTGAGAAACTGCTCTGTGTTCTGTGAATTCATCTCACAGAGTTACATCTTTCCCTTCAAGAAGCCTTTCGCTAAGGCTGTTCTTGTGGAATTGGCAAAGGGATATTTGGAAGCCCATAGAGGGCTATGGTGAAAAAGGAAATATCTTCCGTTCAAAACTGGAAAGAAGCTTTCTGAGAAACTGCTCTGTGTTCTGTTAATTCATCTCACAGAGTTACATCTTTCCCTTCAAGAAGACTTACGCTAAGGCTGTTCTTGTGGAATTGGCAAAGGGATATTTGGAAGCCCATAGAGGGCTATGGTGAAAAATTAAATATCTTTCGTTCAAAACTGGAAAGAAGCTTTGTGAGAAACTGCTCTGTGTTCTGTGAATTCATCTCACAGAGTTACATCTTTCCCTTCAAGAAGCCTTTCGCTAAGGCTGTTCTTGTGGAATTGGCAAAGGGATATTTGGAAGCCCATAGAGGCCTAGGGTAAAAAAGGAAATATCTTCCGTTCAAAACTGGAAAGAAGCTTTCTGAGAAACTGCTCTGTGTTCTCTGAATTCATCTCACAGAGTTACATCTTTCCCTTCAAGAAGCCTTTCGCTAAGGCTGTTCTTGTGGAATTGGCAAAGGGATATTTGGAAGCCGATAGAGGGCTATGGTGAAAAAGGAAATATCTTCTGTTCAAACTGGAAAGAAGCTTTCTGAGAAACTGCTCTGTGTTCTGTTAATTCATCTCACAGAGTTACATCTTTCCCTTCAAGAAGCTTTTCGCTAAGGCTGTTCTTCTGGAAATTTCAAAGGGATATTTGGAAGCCCATAGACGGCTATGGTGAAAAAGGAAATATCTTCCGTTCAAAACTGGAAAGAAGCTTTCTGAGAAACTGCTCTGTGTTCTGTTAATTCATCTCACAGAGTTACATCTTTCCCTTCAAGAAGCCTTTCGCTAAGGCTGTTCTTGTGGAATTGGCAAAGGGATATTTGGAAGCCCATAGAGGCCTATGGTGAAAAAGGAAATATCTTCCGTTCAAAACTAGAAAGAAGCTTTCTGAGAAACTGCTCTGTGTTCTGTGAATTCATCTCACAGAGTTACATCTTTCCCTTCAAGAAGCCTTTCGCTAAGGCTGTTCTTGTGGAATTGGCAAAGGGATATTTGGAAGCCCATAGAGGCCTATGGTGAAAAAGGAAATATCTTCCGTTCAAAACTGGAAAGAATCTTTCTGAGAAACTGCTCTGTGTTCTCTGAATTCATCTCACAGAGTTACATCTTTCCCTTCAAGAAGCCTTTCGCTAAGGCTGTTCTTGTGGAATTGGCAAAGGGATATTTGGAAGCCCATAAAGGGCTATGGTGAAAAAGGAAATATCTTCTGTTCAAAACTGGAAAGAAGCTTTCTGAGAAACTGCTCTGTGTTCTGTTAATTCATCTCACAGAGTTACATCTTTCCCTTCAAGAAGCCTTTCGCTAAGGCTGTTCTTGTGGAAATGGCAAAGGGATATTTGGAAGCCCATAGAGGGCTATGGTGAAAAAGGAAATATCTTCCGTTCAAAACTGGAAAGAAGCTTTCTGAGAAACTGCTCTGTGTTCTGTGAATTCATCTCACAGAGTTACATCTTTCCCTACAAGAAGCCTTTCGCTAAGGCTGTTCTTGTGGAATTGGCAAAGGGATATTTGGAAGCCCATAGAGGCCTATGGTGAAAAAGGAAATATCTTCCGTTCAAAACTGGAAAGAAGCTTTCTGAGAAACTGCTCTGTGTTCTGTGAATTCACCTCACAGAGTTACATCTTTCCCTTCAAGAAGCCTTTCGCTAAGGCTGTTCTTGTGGAATTGGCAAAGCGATATTTGGAAGCCCATAGAGGGCTTTGGTGAAAAAGGAAATATCTTCCGTTCAAAACTGGAAAGAAGCTTTCTGAGAAACTGCTCTGTGTTCTCTGAATTCATCTCACAGAGTTACATCTTTCCCTTCAAGTAGCCTTTCGCTAAGGCTGTTCTTGTGGAATTGGCAAAGGGATATTTTTAACCCCTAGAGGGCTATGGTGAAAAAGGAAATATCTTCCGTTCAAAACTGGAAAGAAACTTTCTGAGAAACTGCTCTGTGTTCTGTTAATTCATCTCACAGAGTTACATCTTTCCCTTCAAGTAGCCTTTGGCTGAGGCTGTTCTTGTGGAATTCGCAAAGGGATATTTGGAAGCCCATAGACGGCTATGGTGAAAAAGGAAATATCTTCCGTTCAAAATTGGAAAGAAGCTTTCTGAGAAACTGCTCTGTGTTCTGTGAATTCATCTCACAGAGATACTTCTTTCCCTTCAAGAAGCCTTTCGCTAACGCTGTTCTTGTGGTATTGGCAAAGGGATATTTGGAAGCCCATAGAGGCCTATGGTGAAAAAGGAAATATCTTCCGTTCAAAACTGGAAAGAAGCTTTCTGAGAAACTGCTCTGTGTTCTCTGAATTCATCTCACAGAGTTACATCTTTCCCTTCAAGAAGCCTTTCGCTAAGGCTGTTCTTGAGGAATTGGCAAAGGGATATTTGGAAGCCCATAGACGGCTATGGTGAAAAAGGAAATATCTTCCGTTCAAAACTGGAAAGAATCTTTCTGAGAAACTGCACTGTGTTCTGTGAATTCATCTCACAGAGTTACATGTTTCCCTTCAAGAAGCCTTTCGCTAAGGCTGTTCTTGTGGAATTGGCAAAGCGATATTTGGAAACCCATAGAGGGCTATGGTGAAAAAGGAAATATCTTCCGTTCAAAACTGGAAAGAAGCTTTCTGAGAAACTGCTCTGTGTTCTGTGAATTCATCTCACAGAGTTACATCTTTCCCTTCAAGAAGCCTTTCGCTAAGGCTGTTCTTGTGGAATTGGCAAAGGGATATTTGGAAGCCCATAGAGGGCTATGGTGAAAAAGGAAATATCTTCCGTTCACAACTGGAAAGAGGCTTTCTGAGAAACTGCTCTGTGTTCTGTTAATTCATCTCACAGAGTTACATCTTTCCCTTCAAGAAGCCTTTCGCTAAGGCTGTTCTTGTGGAATTGGCAAAGGGATATTTGGAAGCCCATAGACGGCTATGGTGAAAAAGGAAATATCTTCCGTTCAAAATTGGAAAGAAGCTTTCTGAGAAACTGCTCTGTGTTCTGTGAATTCATCTCACAGAGTTACTTCTTTCCCTTCAAGAAGCCTTTCGCTAAGGCTGTTCTTGAGGAATTGGCAAAGGGATATTTGGAAGCCCATAGAGGGCTATGGTGAAAAAGGAAATACCTTCCGTTCAAAACTGGAAAGAAGCTTTCTGAGAAACTGCTCTGTGTTCTGTGAATTCATCTCACAGAGTTACATCTTTCCCTTCAAGAAGCCTTTCGCTAAGGCTGTTCTTGTGGAATTGGCAAAGCGATATTTGGAAGCCCATAGACGGCTAAGGTGAAAAAGGAAATATCTTCCGTTCAAAACTGGAAAGAAGCTTTCTGAGAAACTGCTCTGTGTTCTGTGAATTCATCTCACAGAGTTACATCTTTCCCTTCAAGAAGCCTTTCGCTAAGGCTGTTCTTGTGGAATTGGCAAAGGGATATTTGGAAGCCCATAGAGGCCTATGGTGAAAAAGGAAATATCTTCCATTCAAAACTGGAAAGAAGCTTTCTGAGAAACTGCTCTGTGTTCTGTGAATTCATCTCACAGAGTTACATCTTTCCCTTCAAGAAGCCTTTCGCTAAGGCTGTTCTTGTGGAATTGGCAAAGGGATATTTGCAAGCCCATAGAGGGCTATGGTGAAAAAGGAAATATCTTCCATTCAAAACTGGAAAGAAGCCTTCTGAGAAACTGCTCTGTGTTCTGTTAATTCATCTCACAGAGTTACATCTTTCCCTTCAAGAAGCCTTTCGCTAAGGCTGTTCTTGTGGAATTGGCAAAGCGATATTTGGAAGCCCATAGAGGGCTGTGGTGAAAAAGGAAATATCTTCCGTTCAAAACTGGAAAGAAGCTTTCTGAGAAACTGCTCTGTGTTCTGTTAATTCATCTCACAGAGTTACATCTTTCCCTTCAAGAAGCCTTTCGCTAAGGCTGTTCTTGTGGAATTGGCAAAGGGATATTTGGAAGCCCATAGAGGCCTATGGTGAAAAAGGAAATATCTTCCGTTCAAAACTGGAAAGAATCTTTCTGAGAAACTGCTCTGTGTTCTCTGAATTCATCTCACAGAGTTACATCTTTCCCTTCAAGAAGCCTTTCGCTAAGGCTGTTCTTGTGGAATTGGCAAAGGGATATTTGGAAGCCCATAAAGGGCTATGGTGAAAAAGGAAATATCTTCTGTTCAAAACTGGAAAGAAGCTTTCTGAGAAACTGCTCTGTGTTCTGTTAATTCATCTCACAGAGTTACATCTTTCCCTTCAAGAAGCCTTTCGCTAAGGCTGTTCTTGTGGAAATGGCAAAGGGATATTTGGAAGCCCATAGAGGGCTATGGTGAAAAAGGAAATATCTTCCGTTCAAAACTGGAAAGAAGCTTTCTGAGAAACTGCTCTGTGTTCTGTGAATTCATCTCACAGAGTTACATCTTTCCCTACAAGAAGCCTTTCGCTAAGGCTGTTCTTGTGGAATTGGCAAAGGGATATTTGGAAGCCCATAGAGGCCTATGGTGAAAAAGGAAATATCTTCCGTTCAAAACTGGAAAGAAGCTTTCTGAGAAACTGCTCTGTGTTCTGTGAATTCACCTCACAGAGTTACATCTTTCCCTTCAAGAAGCCTTTCGCTAAGGCTGTTCTTGTGGAATTGGCAAAGCGATATTTGGAAGCCCATAGAGGGCTTTGGTGAAAAAGGAAATATCTTCCGTTCAAAACTGGAAAGAAGCTTTCTGAGAAACTGCTCTGTGTTCTCTGAATTCATCTCACAGAGTTACATCTTTCCCTTCAAGTAGCCTTTCGCTAAGGCTGTTCTTGTGGAATTGGCAAAGGGATATTTTTAACCCCTAGAGGGCTATGGTGAAAAAGGAAATATCTTCCGTTCAAAACTGGAAAGAAACTTTCTGAGAAACTGCTCTGTGTTCTGTTAATTCATCTCACAGAGTTACATCTTTCCCTTCAAGTAGCCTTTGGCTGAGGCTGTTCTTGTGGAATTCGCAAAGGGATATTTGGAAGCCCATAGACGGCTATGGTGAAAAAGGAAATATCTTCCGTTCAAAATTGGAAAGAAGCTTTCTGAGAAACTGCTCTGTGTTCTGTGAATTCATCTCACAGAGATACTTCTTTCCCTTCAAGAAGCCTTTCGCTAACGCTGTTCTTGTGGTATTGGCAAAGGGATATTTGGAAGCCCATAGAGGCCTATGGTGAAAAAGGAAATATCTTCCGTTCAAAACTGGAAAGAAGCTTTCTGAGAAACTGCTCTGTGTTCTCTGAATTCATCTCACAGAGTTACATCTTTCCCTTCAAGAAGCCTTTCGCTAAGGCTGTTCTTGAGGAATTGGCAAAGGGATATTTGGAAGCCCATAGACGGCTATGGTGAAAAAGGAAATATCTTCCGTTCAAAACTGGAAAGAATCTTTCTGAGAAACTGCACTGTGTTCTGTGAATTCATCTCACAGAGTTACATGTTTCCCTTCAAGAAGCCTTTCGCTAAGGCTGTTCTTGTGGAATTGGCAAAGCGATATTTGGAAACCCATAGAGGGCTATGGTGAAAAAGGAAATATCTTCCGTTCAAAACTGGAAAGAAGCTTTCTGAGAAACTGCTCTGTGTTCTGTGAATTCATCTCACAGAGTTACATCTTTCCCTTCAAGAAGCCTTTCGCTAAGGCTGTTCTTGTGGAATTGGCAAAGGGATATTTGGAAGCCCATAGAGGGCTATGGTGAAAAAGGAAATATCTTCCGTTCACAACTGGAAAGAGGCTTTCTGAGAAACTGCTCTGTGTTCTGTTAATTCATCTCACAGAGTTACATCTTTCCCTTCAAGAAGCCTTTCGCTAAGGCTGTTCTTGTGGAATTGGCAAAGGGATATTTGGAAGCCCATAGACGGCTATGGTGAAAAAGGAAATATCTTCCGTTCAAAATTGGAAAGAAGCTTTCTGAGAAACTGCTCTGTGTTCTGTGAATTCATCTCACAGAGTTACTTCTTTCCCTTCAAGAAGCCTTTCGCTAAGGCTGTTCTTGAGGAATTGGCAAAGGGATATTTGGAAGCCCATAGAGGGCTATGGTGAAAAAGGAAATACCTTCCGTTCAAAACTGGAAAGAAGCTTTCTGAGAAACTGCTCTGTGTTCTGTGAATTCATCTCACAGAGTTACATCTTTCCCTTCAAGAAGCCTTTCGCTAAGGCTGTTCTTGTGGAATTGGCAAAGCGATATTTGGAAGCCCATAGACGGCTAAGGTGAAAAAGGAAATATCTTCCGTTCAAAACTGGAAAGAAGCTTTCTGAGAAACTGCTCTGTGTTCTGTGAATTCATCTCACAGAGTTACATCTTTCCCTTCAAGAAGCCTTTCGCTAAGGCTGTTCTTGTGGAATTGGCAAAGGGATATTTGGAAGCCCATAGAGGCCTATGGTGAAAAAGGAAATATCTTCCATTCAAAACTGGAAAGAAGCTTTCTGAGAAACTGCTCTGTGTTCTGTGAATTCATCTCACAGAGTTACATCTTTCCCTTCGAGAAGCCTTTCGCTAAGGCTGTTCTTGTGGAATTGGCAAAGGGATATTTGCAAGCCCATAGAGGGCTATGGTGAAAAAGGAAATATCTTCCATTCAAAACTGGAAAGAAGCCTTCTGAGAAACTGCTCTGTGTTCTGTTAATTCATCTCACAGAGTTACATCTTTCCCTTCAAGAAGCCTTTCGCTAAGGCTGTTCTTGTGGAATTGGCAAAGCGATATTTGGAAGCCCATAGAGGGCTGTGGTGAAAAAGGAAATATCTTCCGTTCAAAACTGGAAAGAAGCTTTCTGAGAAACTGCTCTGTGTTCTGTTAATTCATCTCACAGAGTTACATCTTTACCTTCAAGAAGCCTTTCGCTAAAGCTGTTCTTGAGGAATTGGCAAAGGGATATTTGGAAGCCCATAGACGGCTATGGTTAAAAAGGAAATATCTTCCGTTCAAAACTGGAAAGAAGTTTTCTGAGAAACTGCTCTGTGTTCTGTGAATTCATCTCACAGAGTTACATCTTTCCCTTCAAGAAGCCTTTCGCTAAGGCTGTTCATGTGGAATTGGCAAAGCGATATTTTGAAGCCCATAGAAGGCTATGGTGAAAAAGGAAATATCTTCCGTTCAAAACTGGAAAGAAGTTTTCTGAGAAACTGCTCTGTGTTCTGTTAATTCATCTCACAGAGTTACATCTTTCCCTTCAAGAAGCCTTTCGCTAAGGCTGTTCTTGTGGAATTGGCAAAGCGATATTTGGAAACCCATAGAGGGCTATGGAGAAAAAGGAAATATCTTCCGTTCAAAACTGGAAAGAAGCTTTCTGAAAAACTGCTCTGTGTTCTGTGAATTCATCTCACAGAGTTACATCTTTCCCTTCAAGAAGCCTTTCGCTAAGGCTGTTCTCGTGGAATTGGCAAAGGGATATTTGGAAGCCCATAGACGGCTATGGTGAAAAAGGAAATATCTTCCGTTCAAAACTGGAAAGAAGCTTTCTGAGAAACTGCTCTGTGTTCTCTGAATTCATCTCACAGAGTTACATCTTTCCCTTCAAGAAGCCTTTGGCTAAGGCTGTTCTTGTGGAATTGGCAAAGAGATATATGGAAGCCCATAGAGGGCTATGGTGAAAAAGGAAATATCTTCCGTTCAAAACTGGAAAGAAGCTTTCTGAGAAACTGCTCTGTGTTCTGTTAATTCACCTCACAGAGTTATATCTTTCCCTTCAAGAAGCCTTTCGCTAAGGCTGATCTTGTGGAATTGGCAAAGGGATATTTGGAAACCCATAGAGGGCTATGGTGAAAAAGGAAATATCTTCCGTTCAAAACTGGAAAGAAGCTTTCTGAGAAACTGCTCTGTGTTCTGTTAATTCATCTCACAGAGTTACATCTTTCCCTTCAAGAAGCCTTTCGCTAAGGCTGTTCTTGAGGAATTGGCATAGGGTTATTTGGAAGCCCATAGACGGCTATGGTTAAAAAGGAAATATCTTCCGTTCAAAACTGGAAAGAAGCTTTCTGAGAAACTGCTCTGTGTTCTCTGAATTCATCTCACAGAGTTACATCTTTCCCTTCAAGAAGCCTTTCGCTAAGGCTGTTCTTGTGGAATTGGCAAAGGGATATTTGGAAGCCCATAGAGGGCTATGGTGAAAAAGGAAATATCTTCCGTTCAAAACTGGAAAGAAGCTTTCTGAGAAACTGCTCTGTGTTCTCTGAATTCATCTCACAGAGTTACATCTTTCCCTTCAAGAAGCCTTTCGCTAAGGCTGTTCTTGTGGAATTGGCAAAGGGATATTTGGAAGCCCATAGAGGGCTATGGTGAAAAAGGAAATATCTTCTGTTCAAAACTGGAAAGAAGCTTTCTGAGAAACTGCTCTGTGTTCTGTTAATTCATCTCACAGAGTTACATCTTTCCCTTCAATAAGCCTTTCGCTAAGGCTGTTCTAGTGGAAATGGCAAAGGGATATTTGGAAGCCCATAGACGGCTAAGGTGAAAAAGGAAATATCTTCCGTTCAAAACTGGAAAGAAGCTTTCTGAGAAACTGCTCTGTGTTCTGTGAATTCATCTCACAGAGTTACATCTTTCCCTTCAAGAAGCCTTTCGCTAAGGCTGTTCTTGTGGAATTGGCAAAGGGATATTTGGAAGCCCATAGAGGCCTATGGTGAAAAAGGAAATATCTTCCGTTCAAAACTGGAAAGAAGCTTTCTGAGAAACTGCTCTGTGTTCTGTGAATTCATCTCACAGAGTTACATCTTTCCCTTCAAGAAGCCTTTCACTAAGGCTGTTCTTGTGGAATTGGCAAAGGGATATTTGGAAGCCCATAGACGGCTATGGTTAAAAAGGAAATATCTTCCGTTCAAAACTGGAAAGAAGCTTTCTGAGAAACTGCTCTGTGTTCTGTTAATTCATCTCACAGAGTTATATCTTTCCCTTCAAGAAGACTTACGCTAAGGCTGTTCTTGTGGAATTGGCAAAGGGATATTTGGAAGCCCATAGAGGGCTATGGTGAAAAAGGAAATATCTTTCGTTCAAAACTGGAAAGAAGCTTTCTGAGAAACTGCTCTGTGTTCTGTGAATTCATCTCACAGAGTTACATCTTTCCCTTCAAGAAGCCTTTCGCTAAGGCTGTTCTTGTGGAATTGGCAAAGGGATATTTGGAAGCCCATAGAGGCCTATGGTGAAAAAGGAAATAATCTTCCGTTCAAAACTGGAAAGAAGCTTTCTCAGAAACTGCTCTGTGTTCTCTGAATTCATCTCACAGAGTTACATCTTTCCCTTCAAGAAGCCTTTCGCTAAGGCTGTTCTTGTGGAATTGGCAAAGGGATATTTGGAAGCCCATAGAGGCCTATGGTGAAAAACGAAATATCTTCCGTTCAAAACTGGAAAGAATCTTTCTGAGAAACTGCTCTGTGTTCTCTGAATTCATCTCACAGAGTTACATCTTTCCCTTCAAGAAGCCTTTCGCTAAGGCTGTTCTTGTGGAATTGGCAAAGCGATATTTGGAAGCCCATAGAGGGCTATGGTGAAAAAGGAAATATCTTCCGTTCAAAACTGGAAAGAAGCTTTCTGAGAAACTACTCTGTGTTCTGTGAATTCATCCCACAGAGTTACATCTTTCCCTTCAAGAAGCCTTTCGCTAAGGCTGTTCTTCTGGAATTGGCAAAGGGATATTTGGAAGCCCATAGACGGCAATGGTTAAAAAGGAAATATCTTCCGTTCAAAACTGGAAAGAAGCTTTCTGAGAAACTGCTCTGTGTTCTGTTAATTCACCTCACAGAGTTATATCTTACCCTTCAAGAAGCCTTTCGCTAAGGCTGATCTTGTGGAATTGGCAAAGGGATATTTGGAAACCCATAGAGGGCTATGGTGAAAAAGGAAATATCTTCCGTTCAAAACTGGAAAGAAGCTTTCTGAGAAACTGCTCTGTGTTCTGTTAATTCATCTCACAGAGTTACATCTTTCCCTTCAAGAAGCCTTTCGCTAAGGCTGTTCTTGAGGAATTGGCATAGGGTTATTTGGAAGCCCATAGACGGCTATGGTTAAAAAGGAAATATCTTCCGTTCAAAACTGGAAAGAAGCTTTCTGAGAAACTGCTCTGTGTTCTCTGAATTCATCTCACAGAGTTACATCTTTCCCTTCAAGAAGCCTTTCGCTAAGGCTGTTCTTGTGGAATTGGCAAAGGGATATTTGGAAGCCGATAGAGGGCTATGGTGAAAAAGGAAATATCTTCTGTTCAAACTGGAAAGAAGCTTTCTGAGAAACTGCTCTGTGTTCTGTTAATTCATCTCACAGAGTTACATCTTTCCCTTCAAGAAGCTTTTCGCTAAGGCTGTTCTTCTGGAAATTTCAAAGGGATATTTGGAAGCCCATAGACGGCTATGGTGAAAAAGGACATATCTTCCGTTCAAAACTGGAAAGAAGCTTTCTGAGAAACTGCTCTGTGTTCTGTTAATTCATCTCACAGAGTTACATCTTTCCCTTCAAGAAGCCTTTCGCTAAGGCTGTTCTTGTGGAATTGGCAAAGGGATATTTGGAAGCCCATAGAGGCCTATGGTGAAAAAGGAAATATCTTCCGTTCAAAACTAGAAAGAAGCTTTCTGAGAAACTGCTCTGTGTTCTGTGAATTCATCTCACAGAGTTACATCTTTCCCTTCAAGAAGCCTTTCGCTAAGGCTGTTCTTGTGGAATTGGCAAAGGGATATTTGGAAGCCCATAGAGGGCTATGGTGAAAAAGGAAATATCTTCCGTTCAAAACTGGAAAGAATCTTTCTGAAAAACTGCTCTGTGTTCTCTGAATTCATCTCACAGAGTTACATCTTTCCCTTCAAGAAGCCTTTCGCTAAGGCTGTTCTTGTGGAATTGGCAAAGGGATATTTGGAAGCCCATAAAGGGCTATGGTGAAAAAGGAAATATCTTCTGTTCAAAACTGGAAAGAAGCTTTCTGAGAAACTGCTCTGTGTTCTGTGAATTCATCTCACAGAGTTACATCTTTCCCTTCAAGAAGCCTTTCGCTAAGGCTGTTCTTGTGGAAATGGCAAAGGGATATTTGGAAGCCCATAGAGGGCTACGGTGAAAAAGGAAATATCTTCCGTTCAAAACTGGAAAGAAGCTTTCTGAGAAACTGCTCTGTGTTCTGTGAATTCATCTCACAGAGTTACATCTTTCCCTACAAGAAGCCTTTCGCTAAGGCTGTTCTTGTGGAATTGGCAAAGGGATATTTGGAAGCCCATAGAGGCCTATGGTGAAAAAGGAAATATCTTCCGTTCAAAACTGGAAAGAAGCTTTCTGAGAAACTGCTCTGTGTTCTGTGAATTCACCTCACAGAGTTACATCTTTCCCTTCAAGAAGCCTTTCGCTAAGGCTGTTCTTGTGGAATTGGCAAAGCGATATTTGGAAGCCCATAGAGGGCTTTGGTGAAAAAGGAAATATCTTCCGTTCAAAACTGGAAAGAAGCTTTCTGAGAAACTGCTCTGTGTTCTCTGAATTCATCTCACAGAGTTACATCTTTCCCTTCAAGTAGCCTTTCGCTAAGGCTGTTCTTGTGGAATTGGCAAAGGGATATTTTTAACTCCTAGAGGGCTATGGTGAAAAAGGAAATATCTTCCGTTCAAAACTGGAAAGAAACTTTCTGAGAAACTGCTCTGTGTTCTGTTAATTCATCTCACAGAGTTACATCTTTCCCTTCAAGTAGCCTTTGGCTGAGGCTGTTCTTGTGGAATTCGCAAAGGGATATTTGGAAGCCCATAGACGGCTATGGTGAAAAAGGAAATATCTTCCGTTCAAAATTGGAAAGAAGCTTTCTGAATAACTGCTCTGTGTTCTGTGAATTCATCTCACAGAGATACTTCTTTCCCTTCAAGAAGCCTTTCGCTAACGCTGTTCTTGTGGTATTGGCAAAGGGATATTTGGAAGCCCATAGAGGCCTATGGTGAAAAAGGAAATATCTTCCGTTCAAAACTGGAAAGAAGCTTTCTGAGAAACTGCTCTGTGTTCTCTGAATTCATCTCACAGAGTTACATCTTTCCCTTCAAGAAGCCTTTCGCTAAGGCTGTTCTTGAGGAATTGGCAAAGGGATATTTGGAAGCCCATAGACGGCTATGGTGAAAAAGGAAATATCTTCCGTTCAAAACTGGAAAGAATCTTTCTGAGAAACTGCACTGTGTTCTGTGAATTCATCTCACAGAGTTACATGTTTCCCTTCAAGAAGCCTTTCGCTAAGGCTGTTCTTGTGGAATTGGCAAAGCGATATTTGGAAACCCATAGAGGGCTATGGTGAAAAAGGAAATATCTTCCGTTCAAAACTGGAAAGAAGCTTTCTGAGAAACTGCTCTGTGTTCTGTGAATTCATCTCACAGAGTTACATCTTTCCCTTCAAGAAGCCTTTCGCTAAGGCTGTTCTTGTGGAATTGGCAAAGGGATATTTGGAAGCCCATAGAGGGCTATGGTGAAAAAGGAAATATCTTCCGTTCACAACTGGAAAGAGGCTTTCTGAGAAACTGCTCTGTGTTCTGTTAATTCATCTCACAGAGTTACATCTTTCCCTTCAAGAAGCCTTTCGCTAAGGCTGTTCTTGTGGAATTGGCAAAGGGATATTTGGAAGCCCATAGACGGCTATGGTGAAAAAGGAAATATCTTCCGTTCAAAATTGGAAAGAAGCTTTCTGAGAAACTGCTCTGTTTTCTGTGAATTCATCTCACAGAGTTACTTCTTTCCCTTCAAGAAGCCTTTCGCTAAGGCTGTTCTTGAGGAATTGGCAAAGGGATATTTGGAAGCCCATAGAGGGCTATGGTGAAAAAGGAAATACCTTCCGTTCAAAACTGGAAAGAAGCTTTCTGAGAAACTGCTCTGTGTTCTGTGAATTCATCTCACAGAGTTACATCTTTCCCTTCAAGAAGCCTTTCGCTAAGGCTGTTCTTGTGGAATTGGCAAAGCGATATTTGGAAGCCCATAGACGGCTAAGGTGAAAAAGGAAATATCTTCCGTTCAAAACTGGAAAGAAGCTTTCTGAGAAACTGCTCTGTGTTCTGTTAATTCATCTCACAGAGTTACATCTTTCCCTTCAAGAAGCCTTTCGCTAAGGCTGTTCTTGTGGAATTGGCAAAGGGATATTTGGAAGCCCATAGAGGCCTATGGTGAAAAAGGAAATATCTTCCATTCAAAACTGGAAAGAAGCTTTCTGAGAAACTGCTCTGTGTTCTGTGAATTCATCTCACAGAGTTACATCTTTCCCTTCAAGAAGCCTTTCGCTAAGGCTGTTCTTGTGGAATTGGCAAAGGGATATTTGCAAGCCCATAGAGGGCTATGGTGAAAAAGGAAATATCTTCCATTCAAAACTGGAAAGAAGCCTTCTGAGAAACTGCTCTGTGTTCTGTTAATTCATCTCACAGAGTTACATCTTTCCCTTCAAGAAGCCTTTCGCTAAGGCTGTTCTTGTGGAATTGGCAAAGCGATATTTGGAAGCCCATAGAGGGCTGTGGTGAAAAAGGAAATATCTTCCGTTCAAAACTGGAAAGAAGCTTTCTGAGAAACTGCTCTGTGTTCTGTTAATTCATCTCACAGAGTTACATCTTTACCTTCAAGAAGCCTTTCGCTAAAGCTGTTCTTGAGGAATTGGCAAAGGGATATTTGGAAGCCCATAGACGGCTATGGTTAAAAAGGAAATATCTTCCGTTCAAAACTGGAAAGAAGTTTTCTGAGAAACTGCTCTGTGTTCTGTGAATTCATCTCACAGAGTTACATCTTTCCCTTCAAGAAGCCTTTCGCTAAGGCTGTTCATGTGGAATTGGCAAAGCGATATTTTGAAGCCCATAGAAGGCTATGGTGAAAAAGGAAATATCTTCCGTTCAAAACTGGAAAGAAGTTTTCTGAGAAACTGCTCTGTGTTCTGTTAATTCATCTCACAGAGTTACATCTTTCCCTTCAAGAAGCCTTTCGCTAAGGCTGTTCTTGTGGAATTGGCAAAGCGATATTTGGAAACCCATAGAGGGCTATGGAGAAAAAGGAAATATCTTCCGTTCAAAACTGGAAAGAAGCTTTCTGAAAAACTGCTCTGTGTTCTGTGAATTCATCTCACAGAGTTACATCTTTCCCTTCAAGAAGCCTTTCGCTAAGGCTGTTCTCGTGGAATTGGCAAAGGGATATTTGGAAGCCCATAGACGGCTATGGTGAAAAAGGAAATATCTTCCGTTCAAAACTGGAAAGAAGCTTTCTGAGAAACTGCTCTGTGTTCTCTGAATTCATCTCACAGAGTTACATCTTTCCCTTCAAGAAGCCTTTGGCTAAGGCTGTTCTTGTGGAATTGGCAAAGAGATATATGGAAGCCCATAGAGGGCTATGGTGAAAAAGGAAATATCTTCCGTTCAAAACTGGAAAGAAGCTTTCTGAGAAACTGCTCTGTGTTCTGTTAATTCACCTCACAGAGTTATATCTTTCCCTTCAAGAAGCCTTTCGCTAAGGCTGATCTTGTGGAATTGGCAAAGGGATATTTGGAAACCCATAGAGGGCTATGGTGAAAAAGGAAATATCTTCCGTTCAAAACTGGAAAGAAGCTTTCTGAGAAACTGCTCTGTGTTCTGTTAATTCATCTCACAGAGTTACATCTTTCCCTTCAAGAAGCCTTTCGCTAAGGCTGTTCTTGATTAATTGGCATAGGGTTATTTGGAAGCCCATAGACGGCTATGGTTAAAAAGGAAATATCTTCCGTTCAAAACTGGAAAGAAGCTTTCTGAGAAACTGCTCTGTGTTCTCTGAATTCATCTCACAGAGTTACATCTTTCCCTTCAAGAAGCCTTTCGCTAAGGCTGTTCTTGTGGAATTGGCAAAGGGATATTTGGAAGCCCATAGAGGGCTATGGTGAAAAAGGAAATATCTTCCGTTCAAAACTGGAAAGAAGCTTTCTGAGAAACTGCTCTGTGTTCTCTGAATTCATCTCACAGAGTTACATCTTTCCCTTCAAGAAGCCTTTCGCTAAGGCTGTTCTTGTGGAATTGGCAAAGGGATATTTGGAAGCCCATAGAGGGCTATGGTGAAAAAGGAAATATCTTCTGTTCAAAACTGGAAAGAAGCTTTCTGAGAAACTGCTCTGTGTTCTGTTAATTCATCTCACAGAGTTACATCTTTCCCTTCAATAAGCCTTTCGCTAAGGCTGTTCTAGTGGAAATGGCAAAGGGATATTTGGAAGCCCATAGACGGCTAAGGTGAAAAAGGAAATATCTTCCGTTCAAAACTGGAAAGAAGCTTTCTGAGAAACTGCTCTGTGTTCTGTGAATTCATCTCACAGAGTTACATCTTTCCCTTCAAGAAGCCTTTCGCTAAGGCTGTTCTTGTGGAATTGGCAAAGGGATATTTGGAAGCCCATAGAGGCCTATGGTGAAAAAGGAAATATCTTCCGTTCAAAACTGGAAAGAAGCTTTCTGAGAAACTGCTCTGTGTTCTGTGAATTCATCTCACAGAGTTACATCTTTCCCTTCAAGAAGCCTTTCACTAAGGCTGTTCTTGTGGAATTGGCAAAGGGATATTTGGAAGCCCATAGACGGCTATGGTTAAAAAGGAAATATCTTCCGTTCAAAACTGGAAAGAAGCTTTCTGAGAAACTGCTCTGTGTTCTGTTAATTCATCTCACAGAGTTATATCTTTCCCTTCAAGAAGACTTACGCTAAGGCTGTTCTTGTGGAATTGGCAAAGGGATATTTGGAAGCCCATAGAGGGCTATGGTGAAAAAGGAAATATCTTTCGTTCAAAACTGGAAAGAAGCTTTCTGAGAAACTGCTCTGTGTTCTGTGAATTCATCTCACAGAGTTACATCTTTCCCTTCAAGAAGCCTTTCGCTAAGGCTGTTCTTGTGGAATTGGCAAAGGGATATTTGGAAGCCCATAGAGGCCTATGGTGAAAAAGGAAATAATCTTCCGTTCAAAACTGGAAAGAAGCTTTCTCAGAAACTGCTCTGTGTTCTCTGAATTCATCTCACAGAGTTACATCTTTCCCTTCAAGAAGCCTTTCGCTAAGGCTGTTCTTGTGGAATTGGCAAAGGGATATTTGGAAGCCCATAGAGGCCTATGGTGAAAAAGGAAATATCTTCCGTTCAAAACTGGAAAGAATCTTTCTGAGAAACTGCTCTGTGTTCTCTGAATTCATCTCACAGAGTTACATCTTTCCCTTCAAGAAGCCTTTCGCTAAGGCTGTTCTTGTGGAATTGGCAAAGCGATATTTGGAAGCCCATAGAGGGCTATGGTGAAAAAGGAAATATCTTCCGTTCAAAACTGGAAAGAAGCTTTCTGAGAAACTGCTCTGTGTTCTGTGAATTCATCTCACAGAGTTACATCTTTCCCTTCAAGAAGCCTTTCGCTAAGGCTGTTCTTCTGGAATTGGCAAAGGGATATTTGGAAGCCCATAGAGGCCTATGGTGAAAAAGGAAATATCTTCCGTTCAAAACTGGAAAGAAGCTTTCTGAGAAACTGTTCTGTGTTCTGTTAATTCATCTCACAGAGATACATCTTTCCCTTCAAGAAGCCTTTCGCTAAGGCTGTTCTTGTGGAATTGGCAAAGGGATATTTGGAAGCCCATAGAGGGTTATGGTGAAAAAGGAAATAACTTCCGTTCAAAACTGGAAAGAAGCTTTCTGAGAAACTGCTCTGTGTTCTGTTAATTCATCTCACAGAATTACATCTTTCCCTTCAAGAAGCCTTTCGCTAAGGCTGTTCTTGTGGAATTGGCAAAGCGATATTTGGAAGCCCGTAGAGGGCTATGGTGAAAAAGGAAATATCTTCCGTTCAAAACTGGAAAGAAGCTTTCTGAGAAACTGCTCTGTGTTCTCTGAGTTCATCTCACAGAGTTACATCTTTCCCTTCAAGAAGCCTTTCGCTAAGGCTGTTCTTGTGGAATTGGCAAAGGGATATTTGGAAGCCCACAGAGGGCTATGGTGAAAAAGGAAATATCTTCCGTTCAAAACTGGAAAGAAGCTTTCTGAGAAACTGCTCTGTGTTCTGTTAATTCATCTCACAGAGTTACATCTTTCCCTTCAAGAAGCCTTTGGCTAAGGCTGTTCTTGTGGAATTGGCAAAGCGATATTTGGAAGCCCATAGAGGGCTATGGTGAAAAAGGAAATATCTTCCGTTCAAAACTGGAAAGAAGCTTTCTGAGAAACTGCTCTGTGTTCTGTTAATTCACCTCACAGAACTACATCTATCCCTTCAAGAAGCCTTTCGCTAAGGCTGTTCTTGTGGAATTGGCAAAGGGATATTTGGAAGCCCATAGAGGGCTATGGTGAAAAAGGAAATATCTTCCGTTCAAAACTGGAAAGAAGCTTTCTGAGAAACTGCTCTGTGTTCTGTTAATTCATCTCACAGAGTTACATCTTTCCCTTCAAGAAGCCTTTCGCTAAGGCTGTTCTTGTGGAATTGGCAAAGCGATATTTGGAAGCCCATAGAGGGCTATGGTGAAAAAGGAAATATCTTTCGTTCAAAACTGGAAAGAAGCTTTCTGAGAAACTACTCTGTGTTCTGTGAATTCATCTCACAGAGTTACATCTTTCCCTTCAAGAAGCCTTTCGCTAAGGCTGTTCTTGTGGAATTGGCAAAGGGATATTTGGAAGCCCATAGAGGGCTATGGTGAAAAAGGAAATATCTTCCGTTCAAAACTGGAAAGAAGCTTTCTGAGAAACTGCTCTGTGTTCTGTGAATTCATCTCACAGAGTTACATCTTTCCCTTCAAGAAGCCTTTCGCTAAGGCTGTTCTTGTGGAATTGGCAAAGGGATATTTGGAAGCCCATAGAGGGCTATGGTGAAAAAGGAAATATCTTCCGTTCAAAACTGGAAAGAAGCTTTCTGAGAAACTGCTCTGTGTTCTGTTAATTCATCTCACAGAGTTACATCTTTCCCTTCAAGAAGCCTTTCGCTAAGGCTGTTCTTGAGGAATTGGAAAAGGGATATTTGGAAGCCCATAGACGGTAATGGTTAAAAAGGAAATATCTTCCGTTCAAAACTGGAAAGAAGCTTTCTGAGAAACTGCTCTGTGTTCTGTTAATTCACCTCACAGAGTTATATCTTTCCCTTCAAGAAGCCTTTCGCTAAGGCTGATCTTGTGGAATTGGCAAAGGGATATTTGGAAACCCATAGAGGGCTATGGTGAAAAAGGAAATATCTTCCGTTCAAAACTGGAAAGAAGCTTTCTGAGAAACTGCTCTGTGTTCTGTTAATTCATCTCACAGAGTTACATCTTTCCCTTCAAGAAGCCTTTCGCTAAGGCTGTTCTTGTGGAATTGGCATAGGGTTATTTGGAAGCCCATAGACGGCTATGGTTAAAAAGGAAATATCTTCCGTTCAAAACTGGAAAGAAGCTTTCTGAGAAACTGCTCTGTGTTCTCTGAATTCATCTCACAGAGTTACATCTTTCCCTTCAAGAAGCCTTTCGCTAAGGCTGTTCTTGTGGAATTGGCAAAGGGATATTTGGAAGCCCATAGAGGGCTATGGTGAAAAAGGAAATATCTTCCGTTCAAAACTGGAAAGAAGCTTTCTGAGAAACTGCTCTGTGTTCTCTGAATTCATCTCACAGAGTTACATCTTTCCCTTCAAGAAGCCTTTCGCTAAGGCTGTTCTTGTGGAATTGGCAAAGGGATATTTGGAAGCCCATAGAGGGCTATGGTGAAAAAGGAAATATCTTCTGTTCAAAACTGGAAAGAAGCTTTCTGAGAAACTGCTCTGTGTTCTGTTAATTCATCTCACAGAGTTACATCTTTCCCTTCAATAAGCCTTTCGCTAAGGCTGTTCTAGTGGAAATGGCAAAGGGATATTTGGAAGCCCATAGACGGCTAAGGTGAAAAAGGAAATATCTTCCGTTCAAAACTGGAAAGAAGCTTTCTGAGAAACTGCTCTGTGTTCTGTGAATTCATCTCACAGAGTTACATCTTTCCCTTCAAGAAGCCTTTCGCTAAGGCTGTTCTTGTGGAATTGGCAAAGGGATATTTGGAAGCCCATAGAGGCCTATGGTGAAAAAGGAAATATCTTCCGTTCAAAACTGGAAAGAAGCTTTCTGAGAAACTGCTCTGTGTTCTGTGAATTCATCTCACAGAGTTACATCTTTCCCTTCAAGAAGCCTTTCACTAAGGCTGTTCTTGTGGAATTGGCAAAGGGATATTTGGAAGCCCATAGACGGCTATGGTTAAAAAGGAAATATCTTCCGTTCAAAACTGGAAAGAAGCTTTCTGAGAAACTGCTCTGTGTTCTGTTAATTCATCTCACAGAGTTATATCTTTCCCTTCAAGAAGACTTACGCTAAGGCTGTTCTTGTGGAATTGGCAAAGGGATATTTGGAAGCCCATAGAGGGCTATGGTGAAAAAGGAAATATCTTTCGTTCAAAACTGGAAAGAAGCTTTCTGAGAAACTGCTCTGTGTTCTGTGAATTCATCTCACAGAGTTACATCTTTCCCTTCAAGAAGCCTTTCGCTAAGGCTGTTCTTGTGGAATTGGCAAAGGGATATTTGGAAGCCCATAGAGGCCTATGGTGAAAAAGGAAATAATCTTCCGTTCAAAACTGGAAAGAAGCTTTCTCAGAAACTGCTCTGTGTTCTCTGAATTCATCTCACAGAGTTACATCTTTCCCTTCAAGAAGCCTTTCGCTAAGGCTGTTCTTGTGGAATTGGCAAAGGGATATTTGGAAGCCCATAGAGGCCTATGGTGAAAAAGGAAATATCTTCCGTTCAAAACTGGAAAGAATCTTTCTGAGAAACTGCTCTGTGTTCTCTGAATTCATCTCACAGAGTTACATCTTTCCCTTCAAGAAGCCTTTCGCTAAGGCTGTTCTTGTGGAATTGGCAAAGCGATATTTGGAAGCCCATAGAGGGCTATGGTGAAAAAGGAAATATCTTCCGTTCAAAACTGGAAAGAAGCTTTCTGAGAAACTACTCTGTGTTCTGTGAATTCATCCCACAGAGTTACATCTTTCCCTTCAAGAAGCCTTTCGCTAAGGCTGTTCTTCTGGAATTGGCAAAGGGATATTTGGAAGCCCATAGACGGCAATGGTTAAAAAGGAAATATCTTCCGTTCAAAACTGGAAAGAAGCTTTCTGAGAAACTGCTCTGTGTTCTGTTAATTCACCTCACAGAGTTATATCTTTCCCTTCAAGAAGCCTTTCGCTAAGGCTGATCTTGTGGAATTGGCAAAGGGATATTTGGAAACCCATAGAGGGCTATGGTGAAAAAGGAAATATCTTCCGTTCAAAACTGGAAAGAAGCTTTCTGAGAAACTGCTCTGTGTTCTGTTAATTCATCTCACAGAGTTACATCTTTCCCTTCAAGAAGCCTTTCGCTAAGGCTGTTCTTGAGGAATTGGCATAGGGTTATTTGGAAGCCCATAGACGGCTATGGTTAAAAAGGAAATATCTTCCGTTCAAAACTGGAAAGAAGCTTTCTGAGAAACTGCTCTGTGTTCTCTGAATTCATCTCACAGAGTTACATCTTTCCCTTCAAGAAGCCTTTCGCTAAGGCTGTTCTTGTGGAATTGGCAAAGGGATATTTGGAAGCCGATAGAGGGCTATGGTGAAAAAGGAAATATCTTCTGTTCAAACTGGAAAGAAGCTTTCTGAGAAACTGCTCTGTGTTCTGTTAATTCATCTCACAGAGTTACATCTTTCCCTTCAAGAAGCTTTTCGCTAAGGCTGTTCTTCTGGAAATTTCAAAGGGATATTTGGAAGCCCATAGACGGCTATGGTGAAAAAGGACATATCTTCCGTTCAAAACTGGAAAGAAGCTTTCTGAGAAACTGCTCTGTGTTCTGTTAATTCATCTCACAGAGTTACATCTTTCCCTTCAAGAAGCCTTTCGCTAAGGCTGTTCTTGTGGAATTGGCAAAGGGATATTTGGAAGCCCATAGAGGCCTATGGTGAAAAAGGAAATATCTTCCGTTCAAAACTAGAAAGAAGCTTTCTGAGAAACTGCTCTGTGTTCTGTGAATTCATCTCACAGAGTTACATCTTTCCCTTCAAGAAGCCTTTCGCTAAGGCTGTTCTTGTGGAATTGGCAAAGGGATATTTGGAAGCCCATAGAGGGCTATGGTGAAAAAGGAAATATCTTCCGTTCAAAACTGGAAAGAATCTTTCTGAAAAACTGCTCTGTGTTCTCTGAATTCATCTCACAGAGTTACATCTTTCCCTTCAAGAAGCCTTTCGCTAAGGCTGTTCTTGTGGAATTGGCAAAGGGATATTTGGAAGCCCATAAAGGGCTATGGTGAAAAAGGAAATATCTTCTGTTCAAAACTGGAAAGAAGCTTTCTGAGAAACTGCTCTGTGTTCTGTGAATTCATCTCACAGAGTTACATCTTTCCCTTCAAGAAGCCTTTCACTAAGGCTGTTCTTGTGGAAATGGCAAAGGGATATTTGGAAGCCCATAGAGGGCTATGGTGAAAAAGGAAATATCTTCCGTTCAAAACTGGAAAGAAGCTTTCTGAGAAACTGCTCTGTGTTCTGTGAATTCATCTCACAGAGTTACATCTTTCCCTTCAAGAAGCCTTTCGCTAAGGCTGTTCTTGTGGAATTGGCAAAGGGATATTTGGAAGCCCATAGAGGGCTATGGTGAAAAAGGAAATATCTTCCGTTCAAAACTGGAAAGAAGCTTTCTGAGAAACTGCTCTGTGTTCTGTTAATTCATCTCACAGAGTTACATCTTTCCCTTCAAGAAGCCTTTCGCTAAGGCTGTTCTTGAGGAATTGGAAAAGGGATATTTGGAAGCCCATAGACGGTAATGGTTAAAAAGGAAATATCTTCCGTTCAAAACTGGAAAGAAGCTTTCTGAGAAACTGCTCTGTGTTCTGTTAATTCACCTCACAGAGTTATATCTTTCCCTTCAAGAAGCCTTTCGCTAAGGCTGATCTTGTGGAATTGGCAAAGGGATATTTGGAAACCCATAGAGGGCTATGGTGAAAAAGGAAATATCTTCCGTTCAAAACTGGAAAGAAGCTTTCTGAGAAACTGCTCTGTGTTCTGTTAATTCATCTCACAGAGTTACATCTTTCCCTTCAAGAAGCCTTTCGCTAAGGCTGTTCTTGAGGAATTGGCATAGGGTTATTTGGAAGCCCATAGACGGCTATGGTTAAAAAGGAAATATCTTCCGTTCAAAACTGGAAAGAAGCTTTCTGAGAAACTGCTCTGTGTTCTCTGAATTCATCTCACAGAGTTACATCTTTCCCTTCAAGAAGCCTTTCGCTAAGGCTGTTCTTGTGGAATTGGCAAAGGGATATTTGGAAGCCCATAGAGGGCTATGGTGAAAAAGGAAATATCTTCCGTTCAAAACTGGAAAGAAGCTTTCTGAGAAACTGCTCTGTGTTCTCTGAATTCATCTCACAGAGTTACATCTTTCCCTTCAAGAAGCCTTTCGCTAAGGCTGTTCTTGTGGAATTGGCAAAGGGATATTTGGAAGCCCATAGAGGGCTATGGTGAAAAAGGAAATATCTTCTGTTCAAAACTGGAAAGAAGCTTTCTGAGAAACTGCTCTGTGTTCTGTTAATTCATCTCACAGAGTTACATCTTTCCCTTCAATAAGCCTTTCGCTAAGGCTGTTCTAGTGGAAATGGCAAAGGGATATTTGGAAGCCCATAGACGGCTAAGGTGAAAAAGGAAATATCTTCCGTTCAAAACTGGAAAGAAGCTTTCTGAGAAACTGCTCTGTGTTCTGTGAATTCATCTCACAGAGTTACATCTTTCCCTTCAAGAAGCCTTTCGCTAAGGCTGTTCTTGTGGAATTGGCAAAGGGATATTTGGAAGCCCATAGAGGCCTATGGTGAAAAAGGAAATATCTTCCGTTCAAAACTGGAAAGAAGCTTTCTGAGAAACTGCTCTGTGTTCTGTGAATTCATCTCACAGAGTTACATCTTTCCCTTCAAGAAGCCTTTCACTAAGGCTGTTCTTGTGGAATTGGCAAAGGGATATTTGGAAGCCCATAGACGGCTATGGTTAAAAAGGAAATATCTTCCGTTCAAAACTGGAAAGAAGCTTTCTGAGAAACTGCTCTGTGTTCTGTTAATTCATCTCACAGAGTTATATCTTTCCCTTCAAGAAGACTTACGCTAAGGCTGTTCTTGTGGAATTGGCAAAGGGATATTTGGAAGCCCATAGAGGGCTATGGTGAAAAAGGAAATATCTTTCGTTCAAAACTGGAAAGAAGCTTTCTGAGAAACTGCTCTGTGTTCTGTGAATTCATCTCACAGAGTTACATCTTTCCCTTCAAGAAGCCTTTCGCTAAGGCTGTTCTTGTGGAATTGGCAAAGGGATATTTGGAAGCCCATAGAGGCCTATGGTGAAAAAGGAAATAATCTTCCGTTCAAAACTGGAAAGAAGCTTTCTCAGAAACTGCTCTGTGTTCTCTGAATTCATCTCACAGAGTTACATCTTTCCCTTCAAGAAGCCTTTCGCTAAGGCTGTTCTTGTGGAATTGGCAAAGGGATATTTGGAAGCCCATAGAGGCCTATGGTGAAAAAGGAAATATCTTCCGTTCAAAACTGGAAAGAATCTTTCTGAGAAACTGCTCTGTGTTCTCTGAATTCATCTCACAGAGTTACATCTTTCCCTTCAAGAAGCCTTTCGC
This sequence comes from Chlorocebus sabaeus, assembly GCF_047675955.1. Lineage (NCBI taxonomy): Eukaryota > Metazoa > Chordata > Mammalia > Primates > Cercopithecidae > Chlorocebus > Chlorocebus sabaeus. The sequence goes on along the minus strand of NW_027327759.1, from coordinate 511,160 downwards.
TAAGGCTGTTCTTGTGGAATTGGCAAAGCGATATTTGGAAGCCCATAGAGGGCTATGGTGAAAAAGGAAATATCTTCCGTTCAAAACTGGAAAGAAGCTTTCTGAGAAACTACTCTGTGTTCTGTGAATTCATCCCACAGAGTTACATCTTTCCCTTCAAGAAGCCTTTCGCTAAGGCTGTTCTTCTGGAATTGGCAAAGGGATATTTGGAAGCCCATAGACGGCAATGGTTAAAAAGGAAATATCTTCCGTTCAAAACTGGAAAGAAGCTTTCTGAGAAACTGCTCTGTGTTCTGTTAATTCACCTCACAGAGTTATATCTTTCCCTTCAAGAAGCCTTTCGCTAAGGCTGATCTTGTGGAATTGGCAAAGGGATATTTGGAAACCCATAGAGGGCTATGGTGAAAAAGGAAATATCTTCCGTTCAAAACTGGAAAGAAGCTTTCTGAGAAACTGCTCTGTGTTCTGTTAATTCATCTCACAGAGTTACATCTTTCCCTTCAAGAAGCCTTTCGCTAAGGCTGTTCTTGAGGAATTGGCATAGGGTTATTTGGAAGCCCATAGACGGCTATGGTTAAAAAGGAAATATCTTCCGTTCAAAACTGGAAAGAAGCTTTCTGAGAAACTGCTCTGTGTTCTCTGAATTCATCTCACAGAGTTACATCTTTCCCTTCAAGAAGCCTTTCGCTAAGGCTGTTCTTGTGGAATTGGCAAAGGGATATTTGGAAGCCGATAGAGGGCTATGGTGAAAAAGGAAATATCTTCTGTTCAAACTGGAAAGAAGCTTTCTGAGAAACTGCTCTGTGTTCTGTTAATTCATCTCACAGAGTTACATCTTTCCCTTCAAGAAGCTTTTCGCTAAGGCTGTTCTTCTGGAAATTTCAAAGGGATATTTGGAAGCCCATAGACGGCTATCGTGAAAAAGGACATATCTTCCGTTCAAAACTGGAAAGAAGCTTTCTGAGAAACTGCTCTGTGTTCTGTTAATTCATCTCACAGAGTTACATCTTTCCCTTCAGGAAGCCTTTCGCTAAGGCTGTTCTTGTGGAATTGGCAAAGGGATATTTGGAAGCCCATAGAGGCCTATGGTGAAAAAGGAAATATCTTCCGTTCAAAACTAGAAAGAAGCTTTCTGAGAAACTGCTCTGTGTTCTGTGAATTCATCTCACAGAGTTACATCTTTCCCTTCAAGAAGCCTTTCGCTAAGGCTGTTCTTGTGGAATTGGCAAAGGGATATTTGGAAGCCCATAGAGGGCTATGGTGAAAAAGGAAATATCTTCCGTTCAAAACTGGAAAGAATCTTTCTGAAAAACTGCTCTGTGTTCTCTGAATTCATCTCACAGAGTTACATCTTTCCCTTCAAGAAGCCTTTCGCTAAGGCTGTTCTTGTGGAATTGGCAAAGGGATATTTGGAAGCCCATAAAGGGCTATGGTGAAAAAGGAAATATCTTCTGTTCAAAACTGGAAAGAAGCTTTCTGAGAAACTGCTCTGTGTTCTGTGAATTCATCTCACAGAGTTACATCTTTCCCTTCAAGAAGCCTTTCACTAAGGCTGTTCTTGTGGAAATGGCAAAGGGATATTTGGAAGCCCATAGAGGGCTACGGTGAAAAAGGAAATATCTTCCGTTCAAAACTGGAAAGAAGCTTTCTGAGAAACTGCTCTGTGTTCTGTGAATTCATCTCACAGAGTTACATCTTTCCCTACAAGAAGCCTTTCGCTAAGGCTGTTCTTGTGGAATTGGCAAAGGGATATTTGGAAGCCCATAGAGGCCTATGGTGAAAAAGGAAATATCTTCCGTTCAAAACTGGAAAGAAGCTTTCTGAGAAACTGCTCTGTGTTCTGTGAATTCACCTCACAGAGTTACATCTTTCCCTTCAAGAAGCCTTTCGCTAAGGCTGTTCTTGTGGAATTGGCAAAGCGATATTTGGAAGCCCATAGAGGGCTTTGGTGAAAAAGGAAATATCTTCCGTTCAAAACTGGAAAGAAGCTTTCTGAGAAACTGCTCTGTGTTCTCTGAATTCATCTCACAGAGTTACATCTTTCCCTTCAAGTAGCCTTTCGCTAAGGCTGTTCTTGTGGAATTGGCAAAGGGATATTTTTAACTCCTAGAGGGCTATGGTGAAAAAGGAAATATCTTCCGTTCAAAACTGGAAAGAAACTTTCTGAGAAACTGCTCTGTGTTCTGTTAATTCATCTCACAGAGTTACATCTTTCCCTTCAAGTAGCCTTTGGCTGAGGCTGTTCTTGTGGAATTCGCAAAGGGATATTTGGAAGCCCATAGACGGCTATGGTGAAAAAGGAAATATCTTCCGTTCAAAATTGGAAAGAAGCTTTCTGAGAAACTGCTCTGTGTTCTGTGAATTCATCTCACAGAGATACTTCTTTCCCTTCAAGAAGCCTTTCGCTAACGCTGTTCTTGTGGTATTGGCAAAGGGATATTTGGAAGCCCATAGAGGCCTATGGTGAAAAAGAAAATATCTTCCGTTCAAAACTGGAAAGAAGCTTTCTGAGAAACTGCTCTGTGTTCTCTGAATTCATCTCACAGAGTTACATCTTTCCCTTCAAGAAGCCTTTCGCTAAGGCTGTTCTTGTGGAATTGGCAAAGGGATATTTGGAAGCCCATAGACGGCTATGGTGAAAAAGGAAATATCTTCCGTTCAAAACTGGAAAGAATCTTTCTGAGAAACTGCACTGTGTTCTGTGAATTCATCTCACAGAGTTACATGTTTCCCTTCAAGAAGCCTTTCGCTAAGGCTGTTCTTGTGGAATTGGCAAAGCGATATTTGGAAACCCATAGAGGGCTATGGTGAAAAAGGGAATATCTTCCGTTCAAAACTGGAAAGAAGCTTTCTGAGAAACTGCTCTGTGTTCTGTGAATTCATCTCACAGAGTTACATCTTTCCCTTCAAGAAGCCTTTCGCTAAGGCTGTTCTTGTGGAATTGGCAAAGGGATATTTGGAAGCCCATAGAGGGCTATGGTGAAAAAGGAAATATCTTCCGTTCACAACTGGAAAGAGGCTTTCTGAGAAACTGCTCTGTGTTCTGTTAATTCATCTCACAGAGTTACATCTTTCCCTTCAAGAAGCCTTTCGCTAAGGCTGTTCTTGTGGAATTGGCAAAGGGATATTTGGAAGCCCATAGACGGCTATGGTGAAAAAGGAAATATCTTCCGTTCAAAATTGGAAAGAAGCTTTCTGAGAAACTGCTCTGTTTTCTGTGAATTCATCTCACAGAGTTACTTCTTTCCCTTCAAGAAGCCTTTCGCTAAGGCTGTTCTTGAGGAATTGGCAAAGGGATATTTGGAAGCCCATAGAGGGCTATGGTGAAAAAGGAAATACCTTCCGTTCAAAACTGGAAAGAAGCTTTCTGAGAAACTGCTCTGTGTTCTGTGAATTCATCTCACAGAGTTACATCTTTCCCTTCAAGAAGCCTTTCGCTAAGGCTGTTCTTGTGGAATTGGCAAAGCGATATTTGGAAGCCCATAGACGGCTAAGGTGAAAAAGGAAATATCTTCCGTTCAAAACTGGAAAGAAGCTTTCTGAGAAACTGCTCTGTGTTCTGTTAATTCATCTCACAGAGTTACATCTTTCCCTTCAAGAAGCCTTTCGCTAAGGCTGTTCTTGTGGAATTGGCAAAGGGATATTTGGAAGCCCATAGAGGCCTATGGTGAAAAAGGAAATATCTTCCATTCAAAACTGGAAAGAAGCTTTCTGAGAAACTGCTCTGTGTTCTGTGAATTCATCTCACAGAGTTACATCTTTCCCTTCAAGAAGCCTTTCGCTAAGGCTGTTCTTGTGGAATTGGCAAAGGGATATTTGCAAGCCCATAGAGGGCTATGGTGAAAAAGGAAATATCTTCCATTCAAAACTGGAAAGAAGCCTTCTGAGAAACTGCTCTGTGTTCTGTTAATTCATCTCACAGAGTTACATCTTTCCCTTCAAGAAGCCTTTCGCTAAGGCTGTTCTTGTGGAATTGGCAAAGCGATATTTGGAAGCCCATAGAGGGCTGTGGTGAAAAAGGAAATATCTTCCGTTCAAAACTGGAAAGAAGCTTTCTGAGAAACTGCTCTGTGTTCTGTTAATTCATCTCACAGAGTTACATCTTTACCTTCAAGAAGCCTTTCGCTAAAGCTGTTCTTGAGGAATTGGCAAAGGGATATTTGGAAGCCCATAGACGGCTATGGTTAAAAAGGAAATATCTTCCGTTCAAAACTGGAAAGAAGTTTTCTGAGAAACTGCTCTGTGTTCTGTGAATTCATCTCACAGAGTTACATCTTTCCCTTCAAGAAGCCTTTCGCTAAGGCTGTTCATGTGGAATTGGCAAAGCGATATTTTGAAGCCCATAGAAGGCTATGGTGAAAAAGGAAATATCTTCCGTTCAAAACTGGAAAGAAGTTTTCTGAGAAACTGCTCTGTGTTCTGTTAATTCATCTCACAGAGTTACATCTTTCCCTTCAAGAAGCCTTTCGCTAAGGCTGTTCTTGTGGAATTGGCAAAGCGATATTTGGAAACCCATAGAGGGCTATGGAGAAAAAGGAAATATCTTCCGTTCAAAACTGGAAAGAAGCTTTCTGAAAAACTGCTCTGTGTTCTGTGAATTCATCTCACAGAGTTACATCTTTCCCTTCAAGAAGCCTTTCGCTAAGGCTGTTCTCGTGGAATTGGCAAAGGGATATTTGGAAGCCCATAGACGGCTATGGTGAAAAAGGAAATATCTTCCGTTCAAAACTGGAAAGAAGCTTTCTGAGAAACTGCTCTGTGTTCTCTGAATTCATCTCGCAGAGTTACATCTTTCCCTTCAAGAAGCCTTTGGCTAAGGCTGTTCTTGTGGAATTGGCAAAGAGATATATGGAAGCCCATAGAGGGCTATGGTGAAAAAGGAAATATCTTCCGTTCAAAAGTGGAAAGAAGCTTTCTGAGAAACTGCTCTGTGTTCTGTTAATTCACCTCACAGAGTTATATCTTTCCCTTCAAGAAGCCTTTCGCTAAGGCTGATCTTGTGGAATTGGCAAAGTGATATTTGGAAACCCATAGAGGGCTATGGTGAAAAAGGAAATATCTTCCGTTCAAAACTGGAAAGAAGCTTTCTGAGAAGCTGCTCTGTGTTCTGTTAATTCATCTCACAGAGTTACATCTTTCGCTTCAAGAAGCCTTTCGCTAAGGCTGTTCTTGAGGAATTGGCATAGGGTTATTTGGAAGCCCATAGACGGCTATGGTTAAAAAGGAAATATCTTCCGTTCAAAACTGGAAAGAAGCTTTCTGAGAAACTGCTCTGTGTTCTCTGAATTCATCTCACAGAGTTACATCTTTCCCTTCAAGAAGCCTTTCGCTAAGGCTGTTCTTGTGGAATTGGCAAAGGGATATTTGGAAGCCCATAGAGGGCTATGGTGAAAAAGGAAATATCTTCCGTTCAAAACTGGAAAGAAGCTTTCTGAGAAACTGCTCTGTGTTCTCTGAATTCATCTCACAGAGTTACATCTTTCCCTTCAAGAAGCCTTTCGCTAAGGCTGTTCTTGTGGAATTGGCAAAGGGATATTTGGAAGCCCATAGAGGGCTATGGTGAAAAAGGAAATATCTTCTGTTCAAAACTGGAAAGAAGCTTTCTGAGAAACTGCTCTGTGTTCTGTTAATTCATCTCACAGAGTTACATCTTTCCCTTCAATAAGCCTTTCGCTAAGGCTGTTCTAGTGGAAATGGCAAAGGGATATTTGGAAGCCCATAGACGGCTAAGGTGAAAAAGGAAATATCTTCCGTTCAAAACTGGAAAGAAGCTTTCTGAGAAACTGCTCTGTGTTCTGTGAATTCATCTCACAGAGTTACATCTTTCCCTTCAAGAAGCCTTTCGCTAAGGCTGTTCTTGTGGAATTGGCAAAGGGATATTTGGAAGCCCATAGAGGCCTATGGTGAAAAAGGAAATATCTTCCGTTCAAAACTGGAAAGAAGCTTTCTGAGAAACTGCTCTGTGTTCTGTGAATTCATCTCACAGAGTTACATCTTTCCCTTCAAGAAGCCTTTCACTAAGGCTGTTCTTGTGGAATTGGCAAAGGGATATTTGGAAGCCCATAGACGGCTATGGTTAAAAAGGAAATATCTTCCGTTCAAAACTGGAAAGAAGCTTTCTCAGAAACTGCTCTGTGTTCTCTGAATTCATCTCACAGAGTTACATCTTTCCCTTCAAGAAGCCTTTCGCTAAGGCTGTTCTTGTGGAATTGGCAAAGGGATATTTGGAAGCCCATAGAGGCCTATGGTGAAAAAGGAAATATCTTCCGTTCAAAACTGGAAAGAATCTTTCTGAGAAACTGCTCTGTGTTCTCTGAATTCATCTCACAGAGTTACATCTTTCCCTTCAAGAAGCCTTTCGCTAAGGCTGTTCTTGTGGAATTGGCAAAGCGATATTTGGAAGCCCATAGAGGGCTATGGTGAAAAAGGAAATATCTTCCGTTCAAAACTGGAAAGAAGCTTTCTGAGAAACTGCTCTGTGTTCTGTGAATTCATCTCACAGAGTTACATCTTTCCCTTCAAGAAGCCTTTCGCTAAGGCTGTTCTTCTGGAATTGGCAAAGGGATATTTGGAAGCCCATAGAGGCCTATGGTGAAAAAGGAAATATCTTCCGTTCAAAACTGGAAAGAAGCTTTCTGAGAAACTGTTCTGTGTTCTGTTAATTCATCTCACAGAGATACATCTTTCCCTTCAAGAAGCCTTTCGCTAAGGCTGTTCTTGTGGAATTGGCAAAGGGATATTTGGAAGCCCATAGAGGGTTATGGTGAAAAAGGAAATAACTTCCGTTCAAAACTGGAAAGAAGCTTTCTGAGAAACTGCTCTGTGTTCTGTTAATTCATCTCACAGAATTACATCTTTCCCTTCAAGAAGCCTTTCGCTAAGGCTGTTCTTGTGGAATTGGCAAAGCGATATTTGGAAGCCCGTAGAGGGCTATGGTGAAAAAGGAAATATCTTCCGTTCAAAACTGGAAAGAAGCTTTCTGAGAAACTGCTCTGTGTTCTCTGAGTTCATCTCACAGAGTTACATCTTTCCCTTCAAGAAGCCTTTCGCTAAGGCTGTTCTTGTGGAATTGCCAAAGGGATATTTGGAAGCCCACAGAGGGCTATGGTGAAAAAGGAAATATCTTCCGTTCAAAACTGGAAAGAAGCTTTCTGAGAAACTGCTCTGTGTTCTGTTAATTCATCTCACAGAGTTACATCTTTCCCTTCAAGAAGCCTTTCGCTAAGGCTGTTCTTGTGGAATTGGCAAAGCGATATTTGGAAGCCCATAGAGGGCTATGGTGAAAAAGGAAATATCTTCCGTTCAAAACTGGAAAGAAGCTTTCTGAGAAACTGCTCTGTGTTCTGTTAATTCACCTCACAGAAGTACATCTATCCCTTCAAGAAGCCTTTCGCTAAGGCTGTTCTTGTGGAATTGGCAAAGGGATATTTGGAAGCCCATAGAGGGCTATGGTGAAAAAGGAAATATCTTCCGTTCAAAACTGGAAAGAAGCTTTCTGAGAAACTGCTCTGTGTTCTGTTAATTCATCTCACAGAGTTACATCTTTCCCTTCAAGAAGCCTTTCGCTAAGGCTGTTCTTGTGGAATTGGCAAAGCGATATTTGGAAGCCCATAGAGGGCTATTGTGAAAAAGGAAATATCTTTCGTTCAAAACTGGAAAGAAGCTTTCTGAGAAACTACTCTGTGTTCTGTGAATTCATCTCACAGAGTTACATCTTTCCCTTCAAGAAGCCTTTCGCTAAGGCTGTTCTTGTGGAATTGGCAAAGGGATATTTGGAAGCCCATAGAGGGCTATGGTGAAAAAGGAAATATCTTCCGTTCAAAACTGGAAAGAAGCTTTCTGAGAAACTGCTCTGTGTTCTGTGAATTCATCTCACAGAGTTACATCTTTCCCTTCAAGAAGCCTTTCGCTAAGGCTGTTCTTGTGGAATTGGCAAAGGGATATTTGGAAGCCCATAGAGGGCTATGGTGAAAAAGGAAATATCTTCCGTTCAAAACTGGAAGGAAGCTTTCTGAGAAGCTCCTCTGTGTTCTGTTAATTCATCTCACAGAGTTACATCTTTCCCTTCAAGAAGCCTTTCGCTAAGGCTGTTCTTGAGGAATTGGAAAAGGGATATTTGGAAGCCCATAGACGGTAATGGTTAAAAAGGAAATATCTTCCGTTCAAAACTGGAAAGAAGCTTTCTGAGAAACTGCTCTGTGTTCTGTTAATTCACCTCACAGAGTTATATCTTTCCCTTCAAGAAGCCTTTCGCTAAGGCTGATCTTGTGGAATTGGCAAAGGGATATTTGGAAACCCATAGAGGGCTATGGTGAAAAAGGAAATATCTTCCGTTCAAAACTGGAAAGAAGCTTTCTGAGAAACTGCTCTGTGTTCTGTTAATTCATCTCACAGAGTTACATCTTTCCCTTCAAGAAGCCTTTCGCTAAGGCTGTTCTTGAGGAATTGGCATAGGGTTATTTGGAAGCCCATAGACGGCTATGGTTAAAAAGGAAATATCTTCCGTTCAAAACTGGAAAGAAGCTTTCTGAGAAACTGCTCTGTGTTCTCTGAATTCATCTCACAGAGTTACATCTTTCCCTTCAAGAAGCCTTTCGCTAAGGCTGTTCTTGTGGAATTGGCAAAGGGATATTTGGAAGCCCATAGAGGGCTATGGTGAAAAAGGAAATATCTTCCGTTCAAAACTGGAAAGAAGCTTTCTGAGAAACTGCTCTGTGTTCTCTGAATTCATCTCACAGAGTTACATCTTTCCCTTCAAGAAGCCTTTCGCTAAGGCTGTTCTTGTGGAATTGGCAAAGGGATATTTGGAAGCCCATAGAGGGCTATGGTGAAAAAGGAAATATCTTCTGTTCAAAACTGGAAAGAAGCTTTCTGAGAAACTGCTCTGTGTTCTGTTAATTCATCTCACAGAGTTACATCTTTCCCTTCAATAAGCCTTTCGCTAAGGCTGTTCTAGTGGAAATGGCAAAGGGATATTTGGAAGCCCATAGACGGCTAAGGTGAAAAAGGAAATATCTTCCGTTCAAAACTGGAAAGAAGCTTTCTGAGAAACTGCTCTGTGTTCTGTGAATTCATCTCACAGAGTTACATCTTTCCCTTCAAGAAGCCTTTCGCTAAGGCTGTTCTTGTGGAATTGGCAAAGGGATATTTGGAAGCCCATAGAGGCCTATGGTGAAAAAGGAAATATCTTCCGTTCAAAACTGGAAAGAAGCTTTCTGAGAAACTGCTCTGTGTTCTGTGAATTCATCTCACAGAGTTACATCTTTCCCTTCAAGAAGCCTTTCACTAAGGCTGTTCTTGTGGAATTGGCAAAGGGATATTTGGAAGCCCATAGACGGCTATGGTTAAAAAGGAAATATCTTCCGTTCAAAACTGGAAAGAAGCTTTCTGAGAAACTGCTCTGTGTTCTGTTAATTCATCTCACAGAGTTATATCTTTCCCTTCAAGAAGACTTACGCTAAGGCTGTTCTTGTGGAATTGGCAAAGGGATATTTGGAAGCCCATAGAGGGCTATGGTGAAAAAGGAAATATCTTTCGTTCAAAACTGGAAAGAAGCTTTCTGAGAAACTGCTCTGTGTTCTGTGAATTCATCTCACAGAGTTACATCTTTCCCTTCAAGAAGCCTTTCGCTAAGGCTGTTCTTGTGGAATTGGCAAAGGGATATTTGGAAGCCCATAGAGGCCTATGGTGAAAAAGGAAATAATCTTCCGTTCAAAACTGGAAAGAAGCTTTCTCAGAAACTGCTCTGTGTTCTCTGAATTCATCTCACAGAGTTACATCTTTCCCTTCAAGAAGCCTTTCGCTAAGGCTGTTCTTGTGGAATTGGCAAAGGGATATTTGGAAGCCCATAGAGGCCTATGGTGAAAAAGGAAATATCTTCCGTTCAAAACTGGAAAGAATCTTTCTGAGAAACTGCTCTGTGTTCTCTGAATTCATCTCACAGAGTTACATCTTTCCCTTCAAGAAGCCTTTCGCTAAGGCTGTTCTTGTGGAATTGGCAAAGCGATATTTGGAAGCCCATAGAGGGCTATGGTGAAAAAGGAAATATCTTCCGTTCAAAACTGGAAAGAAGCTTTCTGAGAAACTGCTCTGTGTTCTGTGAATTCATCTCACAGAGTTACATCTTTCCCTTCAAGAAGCCTTTCGCTAAGGCTGTTCTTCTGGAATTGGCAAAGGGATATTTGGAAGCCCATAGAGGCCTATGGTGAAAAAGGAAATATCTTCCGTTCAAAACTGGAAAGAAGCTTTCTGAGAAACTGTTCTGTGTTCTGTTAATTCATCTCACAGAGATACATCTTTCCCTTCAAGAAGCCTTTCGCTAAGGCTGTTCTTGTGGAATTGGCAAAGGGATATTTGGAAGCCCATAGAGGGTTATGGTGAAAAAGGAAATAACTTCCGTTCAAAACTGGAAAGAAGCTTTCTGAGAAACTGCTCTGTGTTCTGTTAATTCATCTCACAGAATTACATCTTTCCCTTCAAGAAGCCTTTCGCTAAGGCTGTTCTTGTGGAATTGGCAAAGCGATATTTGGAAGCCCGTAGAGGGCTATGGTGAAAAAGGAAATATCTTCCGTTCAAAACTGGAAAGAAGCTTTCTGAGAAACTGCTCTGTGTTCTCTGAGTTCATCTCACAGAGTTACATCTTTCCCTTCAAGAAGCCTTTCGCTAAGGCTGTTCTTGTGGAATTGGCAAAGGGATATTTGGAAGCCCACAGAGGGCTATGGTGAAAAAGGAAATATCTTCCGTTCAAAACTGGAAAGAAGCTTTCTGAGAAACTGCTCTGTGTTCTGTTAATTCATCTCACAGAGTTACATCTTTCCCTTCAAGAAGCCTTTCGCTAAGGCTGTTCTTGTGGAATTGGCAAAGCGATATTTGGAAGCCCATAGAGGGCTATGGTGAAAAAGGAAATATCTTCCGTTCAAAACTGGAAAGAAGCTTTCTGAGAAACTGCTCTGTGTTCTGTTAATTCACCTCACAGAACTACATCTATCCCTTCAAGAAGCCTTTCGCTAAGGCTGTTCTTGTGGAATTGGCAAAGGGATATTTGGAAGCCCATAGAGGGCTATGGTGAAAAAGGAAATATCTTCCGTTCAAAACTGGAAAGAAGCTTTCTGAGAAACTGCTCTGTGTTCTGTTAATTCATCTCACAGAGTTACATCTTTCCCTTCAAGAAGCCTTTCGCTAAGGCTGTTCTTGTGGAATTGGCAAAGCGATATTTGGAAGCCCATAGAGGGCTATGGTGAAAAAGGAAATATCTTTCGTTCAAAACTGGAAAGAAACTTTCTGAGAAACTACTCTGTGTTCTGTGAATTCATTTCACAGAGTTACATCTTTCCCTTCAAGAAGCCTTTCGCTAAGGCTGTTCTTGTGGAATTGGCAAAGGGATATTTGGAAGCCCATAGAGGGCTATGGTGAAAAAGGAAATATCTTCCGTTCAAAACTGGAAAGAAGCTTTCTGAGAAACTGCTCTGTGTTCTGTGAATTCATCTCACAGAGTTACATCTTTCCCTTCAAGAAGCCTTTCGCTAAGGCTGTTCTTGTGGAATTGGCAAAGGGATATTTGGAAGCCCATAGAGGGCTATGGTGAAAAAGGAAATATCTTCCGTTCAAAACTGGAAAGAAGCTTTCTGAGAAGCTCCTCTGTGTTCTGTTAATTCATCTCACAGAGTTACATCTTTCCCTTCAAGAAGCCTTTCGCTAAGGCTGTTCTTGAGGAATTGGAAAAGGGATATTTGGAAGCCCATAGACGGCAATGGTTAAAAAGGAAATATCTTCCGTTCAAAACTGGAAAGAAGCTTTCTGAGAAGCTGCTCTGTGTTCTGTTAATTCATCTCACAGAGTTACATCTTTCCCTTCAAGAAGCCTTTCGCTAAGGCTGTTCTTGTGGAATTCGCAAAGCGATATTTGGAAACCCATAGAGGGCTACGGTGAAAAAGGAAATATCTTCCGTTCAAAACTGGAAAGAAGCTTTCTGAGAAACTGCTCTGTGTTCTGTTTATTCATCTCAAAGAGTTACATCTTTCCCTTCAAGAAGACTTTCGCTAAGGCTGTTCTTGTGGAATTGGCAAAGGGATATTTGGAAGCCCATAGAGGGCTATGGTGAAAAAGGAAACATCTTCCGTTCAAAACTGGAAAGAAGCTTTCTGAGAAACTGCTCTGTGTTCTGTGAATTCATCTCACAGAGTTACATCTTTCCATTCAAAAAGCCTTTCGCTAAGGCTGTTCTTGTGGAATTGGCAAAGGGATATTTGGAAGCCCATAGAGGCCTATGGTGAAAAAGGAAATATCTTCCGTTCAAAACTGGAAAGAAGCTTTCTGAGAAACTGCTCTGTGTTCTCTGAATTCATCTCACAGAGTTACATCTTTCCCTTCAAGAAGCCTTTCGCTAAGGCTGTTCTTGAGGAATTGGCAAAGGGATATTTGGAAGCCCATAGACGGCTACGGTGAAAAAGGAAATATCTTCCGTTCAAAACTGGAAAGAAGCTTTCTGAGAAACTGCTCTGTGTTCTCTGAATTCATCTCACAGAGTTACATCTTTCCCTTCAAGAAGCCTTTCCCTAAGGCTGTTCTTGTGGAATTGGCAAAGCGATATTTGGAAACCCATAGAGGGCTATGGTGAAAAAGGAAATATCTTCCGTTCAAAACTGGAAAGAAGCTTTCTGAGAAACTGCTCTGTGTTCTGTGAATTCATCTCACAGAGTTACATCTTTCCCTTCAAGAAGCCTTTCGCTAACGCTGTTCTTGTGGAATTGGCAAAGGGATATTTGGAAGCCCATAGAGGGCTATGGTGAAAAAGGAATTATCTTCCGTTCAAAACTGGAAAGAGGCTTTCTGAGAAACTGCTCTGTGTTCTGTTAATTCATCTCACAGAGTTACATCTTTCCCTTCAAGAAGCCTTTCGCTAAGGCTGTTCTTGTGGAATTGGCAAAGGGATATTTGGAAGCCCATAGACGGCTATGGTGAAAAAGGAAATATCTTCCGTTGAAAACTGGAAAGAAGCTTTCTGAGAAACTGCTCTGTGTTCTGTTAATTCATCTCACAGAGCTACATCTTTCCCTTCAAGAAACCTTTCGCTAAGGCTTTTCTTCTGGAATTGGCAAAGGGATATTTGGAAGCCCATAGAGGCCTATGGTGAAAAAGGAAATATCTTCCGTTCAAAACTGGAAAGAAGCTTTCTGAGAAACTGCTCTGTGTTCTGTTAATTCATCTCACAGAGTTACATCTTTCCCTTCAAGAAGCCTTTCGCTAAGGCTGTTCTTGTGGAATTGGCAAAGCGATATTTGGAAGCCCATAGAGGGCTATGGTGAAAAAGGAAATATCTTCCGTTCAAAACTGGAAAGAAGCTTTCTGAGAAACTGCTCTGTGTTCTGTTAATTCATCTCACAGAGTTACATCTTTCCCTTCAAGAAGCCTTTCGCTAAGGCTGTTCTTGTGGAAATGGCAAAGGGATATTTGGAAGACCATAGACAGCTATGGTGAAAAAGGAAATATCTTCCGTTCAAAACTGGAAAGAAGCTTTCTGAGAAACTGCTCTGTGTTCTGTTAATTCATCTCACAGAGTTACATCTTTCCCTTCAAGAAGCCTTTCGCTAAGGCTGTTCTTGTGGAAATGGCAAAGGGATATTTGGAAGCCCATAGACAGCTATGGTGAAAAAGGAAATATCTTCCGTTCAAAACTGGAAAGAAGCTTTCTGAGAAACTGCTCTGTGTTCTGTGAATTCATCTCACAGAGTTACATCTTTCCCTTCAAGAAGCCTTTGGCTAAGGCTGTTCTTGTGGAATTGGCAAAGGGATATTTGGAAGCCCATAGACGGCTATAGTGAAAAAGGAAATATCTTCCGTTGAAAACTGGAAAGAAGCTTTCTGAGAAACTGCTCTGTGTTCTGTGAATTCATCTCACAGAGTTACATCTTTCCCTTCAAGAAGCCTTTCGCTAAGGCTTTTCTTCTGGAATTGGCAAAGGGATATTTGGAAGCCCATAGAGGCCTATGGTGAAAAAGGAAATATCTTCCGTTCAAAACTGGAAAGAAGCTTTCTGAGAAACTGCTCTGTGTTCTGTTAATTCATCTCACAGAGTTACATCTTTCCCTTCAAGAAGCCTTTCGCTAAGGCTGTTCTTGTGGAATTGGCAAAGCGATATTTGGAAGCCCATAGAGGGCTATGGTGAAAAAGGAAATATCTTCCGTTCAAAACTGGAAAGAAGCTTTCTGAGAAACTGCTCTGTGTTCTGTTAATTCATCTCACAGAGTTACATCTTTCCCTTCAAGAAGCCTTTCGCTAAGGCTGTTCTTGTGGAAATGGCAAAGGGATATTTGGAAGCCCATAGACAGCTATGGTGAAAAAGGAAATATCTTCCGTTCAAAACTGGAAAGAAGCTTTCTGAGAAACTGCTCTGTGTTCTGTGAATTCATCTCACAGAGTTACATCTTTCCCTTCAAGAAGCCTTTGGCTAAGGCTGTTCTTGTGGAATTGGCAAAGGGATATTTGGAAGCCCGTAGACGGCTATGGTGAAAAAGGAAATATCTTCCGTTCAAAACTGGAAAGAAGCTTTCTGAGAAACTGCTCTGTGTTGTGTGAATTCATCTCACAGAGTTACATCTTTCCCTTGAAGAAGCCTTTCGCTAAGGTTGTTCTTGTGGAATTGGCAAAGCGATATTTCGAAGCCCATAGAGGGCTATGGTGAAAAAGAAATATCTTCCATTCAAAACTGGAAAGAAGCTTTCTGAGAAACTGCTCTGTGTTCTGTGATTTCATCTCACAGAGTTGCATCTTTCCCTTCAAGAAGCCTTTCGCTAAGGCTGTTCTTGTGGAATTGGCAAAGGGATATTTGGAAGACCATAGAGGGCTATGGTGAAAAAGGAAATATCTTCCGTTCAAAACAGGAAAGAAGCTTTCTGAGAAACTGCTCTGTGTTCTGTGAATTCATCTCACAGAGTTACATCTTTCCCTTCAAGAAGCCTTTCGCTAAGGCTGTTCTTGTGGAATTGGCAAAGGGATATTTGGAAGCCCATAGAGGGCTATGGTGAAAAAGGAAATATCTTCCGTTCAAAACTGGAAAGAAGCTTTCTGAGAAACTGCTCTGTGTTCTGTTAATTCATCTCACAGAGTTACATCTTTCCCTTCAAGAAGCCTTTCGCTAAGGCTGTTCTTGAGGAATTGGCCAAGGGATATTTGGAAGCCCATAGACGGCTATGGTGAAAAAGGAAATATCTTCCGTTCAAAACTGGAAAGAAGCTTTCTGAGAAACTGCTCTGTGTTCTGTGAATTCATCTCACAGAGTTACATCTTTCCCTTCAAGAAGCCTTTCGCTAAGGCTGTTCTTGTGGAATTGGCAAAGCGATATTTGGAAGCCCATAGAGGGCTATGGTGAAAAAGGAAATATCTTCCGTTCAAAACTGGAAAGAAGCTTTCTGAGAAACTGCTCTGTGTTCTCTGAATTCATCTCACAGAGTTACATCTTTCCCTTCAAGAAGCCTTTCGCTAATGCTGTTCTTGTGGAATTGGCAAAGGGATATTTGGAAGCCCATAGAGGGCTATGGTGAAAAAGGAAATATCTTCCGTTCAAAACTGGAAAGAAGCTTTCTGAGAAACTGCTCTGTGTTCTGTTAATTCATCTCACAGAGTTACATCTTTCCCTTCAAGAAGCCTTTCGCTAAGACTGTTCTTGTGGAAATGTCAAAGGGATATTTGGAAGCCCATAGACGACTATGGTGAAAAAGGAAATATCTTCCGTTCAAAACTGGAAAGAAGCTTTCTGAGAAACTGCTCTGTGTTCTGTTAATTCATCTCACAGAGTTACATCTTTCCCTTCAAGAAGGCTTTCGCTAAGGCTGTTCTTGTGGAATTGGCAAAGATATATTTGGAAGCCCATAGAGGGCTATGGTGAAAAAGGTAATATCTTCCGTTCAAAACTGGAAAGAAGCTTTCTGAGAAACTGCTCTGTGTTCTCTGAATTCATCTCACAGAGTTACATCTTTCCCTTCAAGAAGCCTTTCGCTAATGCTGTTCTTGTGGAATTGGCAAAGCGATATTTGGAAGCCCATAGAAGGCTATGGTAAAAAAGGAAATATCTTCCGTTCAAAACTGGAAAGAAGCTTTCTGAGAAACTGGCCTGTGTTCTGTTAATTCATCTCACAGAGTTACATCTTTCCCTTCAAGAAGCCTTTCGCTAAGACTGTTCTTGTGGAAATGTCAAAGGGATATTTGGAAGCCCATAGACGACTATGGTGAAAAAGGAAATATCTTCCGTTCAAAACTGGAAAGAAGCTTTCTGAGAAACTGCTCTGTGTTCTGTTAATTCATGTCACAGAGTTACATCTTTCCCTTCAAGAAGCCTTTCGCTAAGGCTGTTCTTGTGGAATTGGCAAAGGGATATTTGGAAGCCCATAGAGGGCTATGGTGAAAAAGGAAATATCTTCCGTTCAAAACTGGAAAGAAGCTTTCTGAGAAACTGCTCTGTGTTCTGTTAATTCATCTCACAGAGTTACATCTTTCCCTTAAAGAAGCCTTTCGCTAAGGCTGTTCTTGAGGAATTGGCAAAGGCATATTTGGAAGCCCATTGACGGCTATGGTGAAAAAGGAAATATCTTCCGTTCAAAACTGGAAAGAAGCTTTCTGAGAAACTGCTCTGTGTTCTGTGAATTCATCTCACAGAGTTACATCTTTCCCTTCAAGAAGCCTTTCGCTAAGGCTGTTCTTGTGGAATTGGCAAAGCGATATTTGGAAGCCCGTAGAGGGCTATGGTGAAAAAGGAAATATCTTCCGTTCAAAACTGGAAAGAAGATTTCTGAGAAACTGCTCTGTGTTCTCTGAATTCATCTCACAGAGTTACATCTTTCCCTTCAAGAAGCCTTTCGCTAAGGCTGTTCTTGTGGAATTGGCAAAGGGATATTTGGAAGCCCATAGAGGGTTATGGTGAAAAAGGAAATATCTTCCGTTCAAAACTGGAAAGAAGCTTTCTGAGAAACTGCTCTGTGTTCTGTGAATTCATCTCAGAGAGTTACATCTTTCCCTTCAAGAAGCCTTTCCCTAAGGCTGTTCTTGTGGAATTGGCAAAGGGATATTTGGAAGCCCATAGAGGGCTATGGTGAAAAAGGAAATATCTTCCGTTCAAAACTGGAAAGAAGCTTTCTGAGATACTGCTCTGTGTTCTGTTAATTCATCTCACAGAGTTACATCTTTCCCTTCTAGAAGCCTTTCGCTAAGGCTGTTCTTGAGGAATTGGCAAAGGGATATTTGGAAGCCCATAGACGGCTATGGTTAAAAAGGAAATATCTTCCGTTCAAAACTGGAAAGAAGCTTTCTGAGAAACTGCTCTGTGTTCTGTGAATTCATCTCACAGAGTTACAACTTTCCCTTCAAGAAGCCTTTCGCTAAGGCTGTTCTTGTTGAATTGGCAAAGCGATATTTGGAAACCCTTAGAGGGCTATGGTGAAAAAGGAAATATCTTCCGTTCAAAACTGGAAAGAAGTTTTCTGAGAAACTGCTCTGTGTTCTGTTAATTCATCTCACAGAGTTACATCTTTCCCTTCAAGAAGACTTTCGCTAAGGCTGTTCTTGTGGAATTGGCAAAGCGATATTTGGAAGCCCATAGAGGGCTATGGTGAAAAAGGAAATATCTTCCGTTCAAAACTGGAAAGAAGCTTTCTGAGAAACTGCTCTGTGTTCTGTGAATTCATCTCACAGAGTTACATCTTTCCCTTCAAGAAGCCTTTCGCTAAGGCTGTTCTTGTGGAATTGGCAAAGGGATATTTGGAAGCCCATAGAGGCCTATGTTGAAAAAGGAAATATCTTCCGTTCAAAACTGGAAAGAAGCTTTCTGAGAAACTGCTCTGTGTTCTCTGAATTCATCTCACAGAGTTACATCTTTCCCTTCAAGAAGTCTTTCGCTAAGGCTGTTCTTGTTGAATTGGCAAAGGGATATTTGGAAGCCCATAGAGGGCTATGGTGAAAAAGGAAATATCTTCCGTTCAAAACTGGAAAGAAGCTTCCTGAGAAACTGCTCTGTGTTCTGTGAATTCATCTCACAGAGTTACATCTTTCCCTTCAAGAAGCTTTTCGCTAAGGCTGTTCTTGTGGAATTGGCAAAGCTATATTTGGAAGCCCATAGAGGGCTATGGTGAAAAAGGAAATATCTTCGGTTCAAAACTGGAAAGAAGCTTTCTGAGAAACTGCTCTGTGTTCTGTGAATTCATCTCACAGAGTTTCATCTTTCCCTTCAAGAAGCTTTTCGCTAAGGCTGTTCTTGTGGAATTGGCAAAGGGATATTTGGAAGCCCATAGAGGGCTATGGTGAAAAAGGAAATATCTTCCGTTCAAAACTGGAAAGAAGCTTTCTGAGAAACTGCTCTGTGTTCTGTTAATTCATCTTCCAGAGTTACATCTTTCCCTTCAAGAAGACTTTCGCTAAGGCTGTTCTTGAGGAATTGGCAAAGGGATATTTGGAAGCCCATAGACGGCTATGGTGAAAAAGGAAATATCTTCCGTTCAAAACTGGAAAGAAGCTTTCTGAGAAACTGCTCTGTGTTCTGTGAATTCATCTCACAGAGTTACATCATTCCCTTCAAGAAGCCTTTCGCTAAGGCTGTTCTTGTGGAATTGGCAAAGGGATATTTGGAAGCCCATAGAGGCCTATGGTGAAAAAGGAAATATCTTCCGTTCAAAATTGGAAAGAAGCTTTCTGAGAAACTGCTCTGTGTTCTGTGAATTCATATCACAGAGTTAATTCTTTCCCTTCAATAAGCCTTTCGCTAAGGCTGTACTTGTGGTATTGGCAAAGGGATATTTGGAAGCCCATAGAGGCCTATGGTGAAAAAGGAAATAACTTCCGTTCAAAACTGGAAAGAAGCTTTCTGAGAAACTGCTCTGTGTTCTGTGAATTCATCTCACAGAGTTACATCTTTCCCTTCAAGAAGCCTTTCGCTAAGGCTGTTCTTGTGGAATTGGCAAAGGGATATTTGGAAGCCCATTGAGGGCTACGGTGAAAAAGGAAATATCTTCCGTTCAAAACTGGAAAGAAGCTTTCTGAGAAACTGCTCTGTGTTCTGTTAATACATCTCACAGAGTTACATCTTTCCCTTGAAGAAGCCTTTCGCTAAGGTTGTTCTTGTGGAATTGGCAAAGCGATATTTGGAAGCCCATAGAGGCCTATGGTGAAAAAGGAAATATCTTCCGTTCAAAACTGGAAAGAAGCTTTCTGAGAAACTGCTCTGTGTTCTGTGAATTCATCTCACAGAGTTACATCTTTCCCTTCAAGAAGCCTTTCGCTAAGGCTGTTCTTGTGGAATTGGCAAAGCGATATTTGGAAGCCCGTAGAGGGCTATGGTGAAAAAGGAAATATCTTCCGTTCAAAACTGGAAAGAAGATTTCTGAGAAACTGCTCTGTGTTCTCTGAATTCATCTCACAGAGTTACATCTTTCCCTTCAAGAAGCCTTTCGCTAAGGCTGTTCTTGTGGAATTGGCAAAGGGATATTTGGAAGCCCATAGAGGGTTATGGTGAAAAAGGAAATATCTTCCGTTCAAAACTGGAAAGAAGCTTTCTGAGAAACTGCTCTGTGTTCTGTGAATTCATCTCAGAGAGTTACATCTTTCCCTTCAAGAAGCCTTTCCCTAAGGCTGTTCTTGTGGAATTGGCAAAGGGATATTTGGAAGCCCATAGAGGGCTATGGTGAAAAAGGAAATATCTTCCGTTCAAAACTGGAAAGAAGCTTTCTGAGATACTGCTCTGTGTTCTGTTAATTCATCTCACAGAGTTACATCTTTCCCTTCTAGAAGCCTTTCGCTAAGGCTGTTCTTGAGGAATTGGCAAAGGGATATTTGGAAGCCCATAGACGGCTATGGTTAAAAAGGAAATATCTTCCGTTCAAAACTGGAAAGAAGCTTTCTGAGAAACTGCTCTGTGTTCTGTGAATTCATCTCACAGAGTTACAACTTTCCCTTCAAGAAGCCTTTCGCTAAGGCTGTTCTTGTTGAATTGGCAAAGCGATATTTGGAAACCCTTAGAGGGCTATGGTGAAAAAGGAAATATCTTCCGTTCAAAACTGGAAAGAAGTTTTCTGAGAAACTTCTCTGTGTTCTGTTAATTCATCTCACAGAGTTACATCTTTCCCTTCAAGAAGACTTTCGCTAAGGCTGTTCTTGTGGAATTGGCAAAGCGATATTTGGAAGCCCATAGAGGGCTATGGTGAAAAAGGAAATATCTTCCGTTCAAAACTGGAAAGAAGCTTTCTGAGAAACTGCTCTGTGTTCTGTGAATTCATCTCACAGAGTTACATCTTTCCCTTCAAGAAGCCTTTCGCTAAGGCTGTTCTTGTGGAATTGGCAAAGGGATATTTGGAAGCCCATAGAGGCCTATGTTGAAAAAGGAAATATCTTCCGTTCAAAACTGGAAAGAAGCTTTCTGAGAAACTGCTCTGTGTTCTCTGAATTCATCTCACAGAGTTACATCTTTCCCTTCAAGAAGTCTTTCGCTAAGGCTGTTCTTGTTGAATTGGCAAAGGGATATTTGGAAGCCCATAGAGGGCTATGGTGAAAAAGGAAATATCTTCCGTTCAAAACTGGAAAGAAGCTTCCTGAGAAACTGCTCTGTGTTCTGTGAATTCATCTCACAGAGTTACATCTTTCCCTTCAAGAAGCTTTTCGCTAAGGCTGTTCTTGTGGAATTGGCAAAGCTATATTTGGAAGCCCATAGAGGGCTATGGTGAAAAAGGAAATATCTTCGGTTCAAAACTGGAAAGAAGCTTTCTGAGAAACTGCTCTGTGTTCTGTGAATTCATCTCACAGAGTTTCATCTTTCCCTTCAAGAAGCTTTTCGCTAAGGCTGTTCTTGTGGAATTGGCAAAGGGATATTTGGAAGCCCATAGAGGGCTATGGTGAAAAAGGAAATATCTTCCGTTCAAAACTGGAAAGAAGCTTTCTGAGAAACTGCTCTGTGTTCTGTTAATTCATCTTCCAGAGTTACATCTTTCCCTTCAAGAAGA
The DNA here is from genome assembly GCF_047675955.1 of Chlorocebus sabaeus. Lineage (NCBI taxonomy): Eukaryota > Metazoa > Chordata > Mammalia > Primates > Cercopithecidae > Chlorocebus > Chlorocebus sabaeus. The sequence continues at coordinate 490,185 of NW_027327759.1, read as the reverse complement.
CTTTCGCTAAGGCTGTTCTTGAGGAATTGGCAAAGGGATATTTGGAAGCCCATAGACGGCTATGGTGAAAAAGGAAATATCTTCCGTTCAAAACTGGAAAGAAGCTTTCTGAGAAACTGCTCTGTGTTCTGTGAATTCATCTCACAGAGTTACATCATTCCCTTCAAGAAGCCTTTCGCTAAGGCTGTTCTTGTGGAATTGGCAAAGGGATATTTGGAAGCCCATAGAGGCCTATGGTGAAAAAGGAAATATCTTCCGTTCAAAACTGGAAAGAAGCTTTCTGAGAAACTGCTCTGTGTTCTGTGAATTCATATCACAGAGTTAATTCTTTCCCTTCAATAAGCCTTTCGCTAAGGCTGTACTTGTGGTATTGGCAAAGGGATATTTGGAAGCCCATAGAGGCCTATGGTGAAAAAGGAAATAACTTCCGTTCAAAACTGGAAAGAAGCTTTCTGAGAAACTGCTCTGTGTTCTGTGAATTCATCTCACAGAGTTACATCTTTCCCTTCAAGAAGCCTTTCGCTAAGGCTGTTCTTGTGGAATTGGCAAAGGGATATTTGGAAGCCCATTGAGGGCTACGGTGAAAAAGGAAATATCTTCCGTTCAAAACTGGAAAGAAGCTTTCTGAGAAACTGCTCTGTGTTCTGTTAATACATCTCACAGAGTTACATCTTTCCCTTGAAGAAGCCTTTCGCTAAGGTTGTTCTTTTGGAATTGGCAAAGCGATATTTGGAAGCCCATAGAGGCCTATGGTGAAAAAGGAAATATCTTCCGTTCAAAACTGGAAAGAAGCTTTCTGAGAAACTGCTCTGTGTTCTGTGAATTCATCTCACAGAGTTACATCTTTCCCTTCAAGAAGCCTTTCGCTAAGGCTGTTCTTGTGGAATTGGCAAGGGGATATTTGGAAGCCCATAGAGGGCTATGGTGAAAAAGGAAATATCTTCCGTTCAAAACTGGAAAGAAGCTTTCTGAGAAACTGCTCTGTGTCCTGTGAATTCATCTCACAGAGTTACATCTTTCCCTTCAAGAAGCCTTTCGCTAAGGCTGTTCTTGTGGAATTGGCAAAGGGATATTTGGAAGCCCATAGAGGCCTATGGTGAAAAAGGAAATATCTTCCGTTCAAAATTGGAAAGAAGCTTTCTGAGAAACTGCTCTGTGTTCTGTGAATTCATATCACAGAGTTAATTCTTTCCCTTCAATAAGCCTTTCGCTAAGGCTGTACTTGTGGTATTGGCAAAGGGATATTTGGAAGCCCATAGAGGCCTATGGTGAAAAAGGAAATAACTTCCGTTCAAAACTGGAAAGAAGCTTTCTGAGAAACTGCTCTGTGTTCTGTGAATTCATCTCACAGAGTTACATCTTTCCCTTCAAGAAGCCTTTCGCTAAGGCTGTTCTTGTGGAATTGGCAAAGGGATATTTGGAAGCCCATTGAGGGCTACGGTGAAAAAGGAAATATCTTCCGTTCAAAACTGGAAAGAAGCTTTCTGAGAAACTGCTCTGTGTTCTGTTAATACATCTCACAGAGTTACATCTTTCCCTTGAAGAAGCCTTTCGCTAAGGTTGTTCTTGTGGAATTGGCAAAGCGATATTTGGAAGCCCATAGAGGCCTATGGTGAAAAAGGAAATATCTTCCGTTCAAAACTGGAAAGAAGCTTTCTGAGAAACTGCTCTGTGTTCTGTGAATTCATCTCACAGAGTTACATCTTTCCCTTCAAGAAGCCTTTCGCTAAGGCTGTTCTTGTGGAATTGGCAAAGCGATATTTGGAAGCCCGTAGAGGGCTATGGTGAAAAAGGAAATATCTTCCGTTCAAAACTGGAAAGAAGATTTCTGAGAAACTGCTCTGTGTTCTCTGAATTCATCTCACAGAGTTACATCTTTCCCTTCAAGAAGCCTTTCGCTAAGGCTGTTCTTGTGGAATTGGCAAAGGGATATTTGGAAGCCCATAGAGGGTTATGGTGAAAAAGGAAATATCTTCCGTTCAAAACTGGAAAGAAGCATTCTGAGAAACTGCTCTGTGTTCTGTGAATTCATCTCAGAGAGTTACATCTTTCCCTTCAAGAAGCCTTTCCCTAAGGCTGTTCTTGTGGAATTGGCAAAGGGATATTTGGAAGCCCATAGAGGGCTATGGTGAAAAAGGAAATATCTTCCGTTCAAAACTGGAAAGAAGCTTTCTGAGATACTGCTCTGTGTTCTGTTAATTCATCTCACAGAGTTACATCTTTCCCTTCTAGAAGCCTTTCGCTAAGGCTGTTCTTGAGGAATTGGCAAAGGGATATTTGGAAGCCCATAGACGGCTATGGTTAAAAAGGAAATATCTTCCGTTCAAAACTGGAAAGAAGCTTTCTGAGAAACTGCTCTGTGTTCTGTGAATTCATCTCACAGAGTTACAACTTTCCCTTCAAGAAGCCTTTCGCTAAGGCTGTTCTTGTTGAATTGGCAAAGCGATATTTGGAAACCCTTAGAGGGCTATGGTGAAAAAGGAAATATCTTCCGTTCAAAACTGGAAAGAAGTTTTCTGAGAAACTGCTCTGTGTTCTGTTAATTCATCTCACAGAGTTACATCTTTCCCTTCAAGAAGACTTTCGCTAAGGCTGTTCTTGTGGAATTGGCAAAGCGATATTTGGAAGCCCATAGAGGGCTATGGTGAAAAAGGAAATATCTTCCGTTCAAAACTGGAAAGAAGCTTTCTGAGAAACTGCTCTGTGTTCTGAAAATTCATCTCACAGAGTTACATCTTTCCCTTCAAGAAGCCTTTCGCTAAGGCTGTTCTTGTGGAATTGGCAAAGGGATATTTGGAAGCCCATAGAGGCCTATGTTGAAAAAGGAAATATCTTCCGTTCAAAACTGGAAAGAAGCTTTCTGAGAAACTGCTCTGTGTTCTCTGAATTCATCTCACAGAGTTACATCTTTCCCTTCAAGAAGTCTTTCGCTAAGGCTGTTCTTGTTGAATTGGCAAAGGGATATTTGGAAGCCCATAGAGGGCTATGGTGAAAAAGGAAATATCTTCCGTTCAAAACTGGAAAGAAGCTTCCTGAGAAACTGCTCTGTGTTCTGTGAATTCATCTCACAGAGTTACATCTTTCCCTTCAAGAAGCTTTTCGCTAAGGCTGTTCTTGTGGAATTGGCAAAGCTATATTTGGAAGCCCATAGAGGGCTATGGTGAAAAAGGAAATATCTTCGGTTCAAAACTGGAAAGAAGCTTTCTGAGAAACTGCTCTGTGTTCTGTGAATTCATATCACAGAGTTAATTCTTTCCCTTCAATAAGCCTTTCGCTAAGGCTGTACTTGTGGTATTGGCAAAGGGATATTTGGAAGCCCATAGAGGCCTATGGTGAAAAAGGAAATAACTTCCGTTCAAAACTGGAAAGAAGCTTTCTGAGAAACTGCTCTGTGTTCTGTGAATTCATCTCACAGAGTTACATCTTTCCCTTCAAGAAGCCTTTCGCTAAGGCTGTTCTTGTGGAATTGGCAAAGGGATATTTGGAAGCCCATTGAGGGCTACGGTGAAAAAGGAAATATCTTCCGTTCAAAACTGGAAAGAAGCTTTCTGAGAAACTGCTCTGTGTTCTGTTAATACATCTCACAGAGTTACATCTTTCCCTTGAAGAAGCCTTTCGCTAAGGTTGTTCTTGTGGAATTGGCAAAGCGATATTTGGAAGCCCATAGAGGCCTATGGTGAAAAAGGAAATATCTTCCGTTCAAAACTGGAAAGAAGCTTTCTGAGAAACTGCTCTGTGTTCTGTGAATTCATCTCACAGAGTTACATCTTTCCCTTCAAGAAGCCTTTCGCTAACGCTGTTCTTGTGGAATTGGCAAGGGGATATTTGGAAGCCCATAGAGGGCTATGGTGAAAAAGGAAATATCTTCCGTTCAAAACTGGAAAGAAGCTTTCTGAGAAACTGCTCTGTGTCCTGTGAATTCATCTCACAGAGTTACATCTTTCCCTTCAAGAAGCCTTTCGCTAAGGCTGTTCTTGTGGAATTGGCAAAGGGATATTTGGAAGCCCATAGAGGGCTATGGTGAAAAAGGAAATATCTTCCGTTCAAAACTGGAAAGAAGCCTTCTGAGAAGCTGCTCTGTGTTCTGTTAATTCATCTCACAGAGTTACATCTTTCCCTTCAAGAAGCCTTTCGCTAAGGCTGTTCTTGAGGAATTGGCAAAAGGATATTTGGAAGCCCATAGACGGCTATGGTTAAAAAGGAAATATCTTCCGTTCAAAACTGGAAAGAAGCTTTCTGAGAAACTGCTCTGTGTTCTGTGAATTCATCTCACAGAGTTACATCTTTCCCTTGAAGAAGCCTTTCGCTAAGGTTGTTCTTGTGGAATTGGCAAAGCGATATTTGGAAGCCCATAGAGGGCTTTGGTGAAAAAGGAAATATCTTCCGTTCAAAACTGGAAAGAAGCTTTCTGAGAAACTGCTCTGTGTTCTGTGAATTCATCTCACAGAGTTACATCTTTCCCTTCAAGAAGCCTTTCGCTAAGGCTGTTCTTGTGCAATTGGCAAAGGGATATTTGGAAGCCCATAGAGGGCTATGGTGAAAAAGGAAATATCTTCCGTTCAAAACTGGAAAGAAGCTTTCTGAGAAACTGCTCTGTGTCCTGTGAATTCATCTCACAGAGTTACATCTTTCCCTTCAAGAAGCCTTTCGCTAAGGCTGTTCTTGTGGAATTGGCAAAGGGATATTTGGAAGCCCATAGAGGGCTATGGTGAAAAAGGAAATATCTTCCGTTCAAAACTGGAAAGAAGCTTTCTGAGAAGCTGCTCTGTGTTCCGTTAATTCATCTCACAGAATTACATCTTTCCCTTCAAGAAGCCTTTCGCTAAGGCTGTTCTTGAGGAATTGGCAAAGGGATATTTGGAAGCCCATAGAGGCCTATGGTTAAAAAGGAAATATCTTCCGTTCAAAACTGGAAAGAAGCTTTCTGAGAAACTGCTCTGTGTTCTGTGAATTCATCTCACAGAGTTACATCTTTCCCTTCAAGAAGACTTTCACTAAGGCTGTTCTTGTGGAGTTGTCAAGGCGATATTTGGAAACCCATAGAGGGCTACGGTGAAAAAGGAAATATCTTCCGTTCAAAACTGGAAAGAAGCTTTCTGAGAAACTGCTCTGTGTTCTGTGAATTCATCTCACAGAGTTACATCTTTCCCTTCAAGAAGCCTTTCGCTAAGGCTGTTCTTGTGGAATTGGCAAAGGGATATTTGGAAGCCCATAGAGGGCTATGGTGAAAAAGGAAATATCTTCCGTTCAAAACTGGAAAGAAGCTTTCTGAGAAACTGCTCTGTGTCCTGTGAATTCATCTCACAGAGTTACATCTTTCCCTTCAAGAAGCCTTTCGCTAAGGCTGTTCTTGTGGAATTGGCAAAGGGATATTTGGAAGCCCATAGAGGGCTATGGTGAAAAAGGAAATATCTTCCGTTCAAAACTGGAAAGAAGCTTTCTGAGAAGCTGCTCTGTGTTCTGTTAATTCATCTCACCGAATTACATCTTTCCCTTCAAGAAGCCTTTCGCTAAGGCTGTTCTTGAGGAATTGGCAAAGGGATATTTGGAAGCCCATAGACGGCTATGGTTAAAAAGGAAATATCTTCCGTTCAAAACTGGAAAGAAGCTTTCTGAGAAACTGCTCTGTGTTCTGTGAATTCATCTCACAGAGTTACATCTTTCCCTTCAAGAAGACTTTCACTAAGGCTGTTCTTGTGGAATTGTCAAGGCGATATTTGGAAACCCATAGAGGGCTACGGTGAAAAAGGAAATATCTTCCGTTCAAAACTGGAAAGAAGCTTTCTGAGAAACTGCTCTGTGTTCTGTTAATTCATCTCACAGAGTTACATCTTTCCATTCAAGAAGCCTTTCGCTAAGGCTGTTCTTGTGGAATTGGCAAAGGGATATTAGGAAGCCCATAGAGGCCTATGGTGAAAAAGGAAATATCTTCCGTTCAAAACTGGAAAGAAGTTTTCTGAGAAACTGCTCTGTGTTCTCTGAATTCATCTCACAGAGTTACATCTTTCCCTTCAAGAAGCCTTTCGCTAAGGCTGTTCTTGAGGAATTGGCAAAGGGATATTTGGAAGCCCATAGACGGCTATGCTTAAAAAGGAAATATCTTCCGATCAAAACTGGAAAGAAGCTTTCTGAGAAACTGCTCTGTGTTCTGTTAATTCATCTCACAGAGTTACATCTTTCCCTTCAAGAAGCCTTTCGCTAAGGCTGTTGTTGTGGAATTGGCAAAGCGTTATTTGGAAACCCATAGAGGGCTATGGTGAAAAAGGAAATATCTTCCGTTCAAAACTGGAAAGAAGCTTTCTGAGAAACTGCTCTGTGTTCTGTGAATTCATCTCACAGAGTTACATCTTTCCCTTCAAGAAGCCTTTCGCTAAGGCTGTTCTTCTGGAATTTGCAAAGGGATATTTGGAAGACCATAGAGGGCTATGGTGAAAAAGGAAATATCTTCCGTTCAAAACTGGAAAGAAGATTTCTGAGAAACTGCTCTGTGTTCTGTGAATTCATCTCATAGAGTTACATCTTTCCCTTCAAGAAGCCTTTCGCTAAGGCTGTTCTTGTTTAATTGGCAAAGGGATATTTGGAAGCCCATAGAGGGCTATGGTGAAAAAGGAAATATCTTCCGTTCAAAACTGGAAAGAATCTTTCTGAGAAACTGCTCTGTGTTCTGTTAATTCATCTCACAGAGTTACATCTTTCCCTTCAAGAAGCCTTTCGCTAAGGCTGTTCTTGAGGAATTGGCAAAGGGATATTTGGAAGCCCATAGACGGCTATGGTAAAAAAGGAAATATCTTCCGTTCAAAACTGGAAAGAAGCTTTCTGAGAAACTGCTCTGTGTTCTGTGAATTCATCTCACAGAGTTACATCTTTCCCTTCAAGAAGCCTTTCGCTAAGGCTGTTCTTGTGGAATTGGCAAAGGGATATTTGGAAGCCCATAGAGGCCTATGGTGAAAAAGGAAATATCTTCCGTTCAAAATTGGAAAGAAGCTTTCTGAGAAACTGCTCTGTGTTCTGTGAATTCATCTCACAGAGTTAATTCTTTCCCTTCAATAAGCCTTTCGCTAAGGCTGTTCTTGTGGTATTGGCAAAGGGATATTTGGAAGCCCATAGAGGCCTATGGTGAAAAAGGAAATATCTTCCGTTCAAAACTGGAAAGAAGCTTTCTGAGAAACTGCTCTGTGTTCTGTGAATTCATCTCACAGAGTTACATCTTTCCCTTCAAGAAGCCTTTCGCTAAGGCTGTTCTTGTGGAATTGGCAAAGGGATATTTGGAAGCCCATTGAGGGCTACGGTGAAAAAGGAAATATCTTCCGTTCAAAACTGGAAAGAAGCTTTCTGAGAAACTGCTCTGTGTTCTGTTAATACATCTCACAGAGTTACATCTTTCCCTTGAAGAAGCCTTTCGCTAAGGTTGTTCTTGTGGAATTGGCAAAGCGATATTGGGAAGCCCATAGAGGCCTATGGTGAAAAAGGAAATATCTTCCGTTCAAAACTGGAAAGAAGCTTTCTGAGAAACTGCTCTGTGTTCTGTGAATTCATCTCACAGAGTTACATCTTTCCCTTCAAGAAGCCTTTCGCTAAGGCTGTTCTTGTGGAATTGGCAAAGGGATATTTGGAAGCCCATAGAGGGCTATGGTGAAAAAGGAAATATCTTCCGTTCAAAACTGGAAAGAAGCTTTCTGAGAAACTGCTCTGTGTCCTGTGAATTCATCTCACAGAGTTACATCTTTCCCTTCAAGAAGCCTTTCGCTAAGGCTGTTCTTGTGGAATTGGCAAAGGGATATTTGGAAGCCCATAGAGGGCTATGGTGAAAAAGGAAATATCTTCCGTTCAAAACTGGAAAGAAGCCTTCTGAGAAGCTGCTCTGTGTTCTGTTAATTCATCTCACAGAGTTACATCTTTCCCTTCAAGAAGCCTTTCGCTAAGGCTGTTCTTGAGGAATTGGCAAAAGGATATTTGGAAGCCCATAGACGGCTATGGTTAAAAAGGAAATACCTTCCGTTCAAAACTGGAAAGAAGCTTTCTGAGAAACTGCTCTGTGTTCTGTGAATTCATCTCACAGAGTTACATCTTTCCCTTCAAGAAGACTTTCGCTAAGGCTGTTCTTGTGGAATTGTCGAAGCGATATTTGGAAACCCAAAGAGGGCTACGGTGAAAAAGGAAATATCTTCCGTTCAAAAATGGAAAGAAGCTTTCTGAGAAACTGCTCTGTGTTCTGTGAATTCATCTCACAGAGTTACATCTTTCCCTTCAAGACGCCTTTCGCTAAGGCTGTTCTTGTGGAATTCGCAAAGCGATATTTGGAAACCTATAGAGGGCTACGGTGAAAAAGGAAATATCTTCCGTTCAAAACTGGAAAGAAGCTTTCTGAGAAACTGCTCTGTGTTCTGTTTATTCATCTCACAGAGTTACATCTTTCCCTTCAAGAAGACTTTCGCTAAGGCTGTTCTTGTGGAATTGGCAAAAGGATATTTGGAAGCCCATAGAGGGCTATGGTGAAAAAGGAAACATCTTCCGTTCAAAACTGGAAAGAAGCTTTCTGAGAAACTGCTCTGTGTTCTGTGAATTCATCTCACAGAGTTACATCTTTCCATTCAAGAAGCCTTTCGCTAAGGCTGTTCTTGTGGAATTGGCAAAGGGATATTTGGAAGCCCATAGAGGCCTATGGTGAAAAAGGAAATATCTTCCGTTCAAAACTGGAAAGAAGCTTTCTGAGAAACTGCTCTGTGTTCTCTGAATTCATCTCACAGAGTTACATCTTTCCCTTCAAGAAGTCTTTCGCTAAGGCTGTTCTTGTTGAATTGGCAAAGGGATATTTGGAAGCCCATAGAGGGCTATGGTGAAAAAGGAAATATCTTCCGTTCAAAACTGGAAAGAAGCTTCCTGAGAAACTGCTCTGTGTTCTGTGAATTCATCTCACAGAGTTACATCTTTCCCTTCAAGAAGCTTTTCGCTAAGGCTGTTCTTGTGGAATTGGCAAAGCTATATTTGGAAGCCCATAGAGGGCTATGGTGAAAAAGGAAATATCTTCGGTTCAAAACTGGAAAGAAGCTTTCTGAGAAACTGCTCTGTGTTCTGTGAATTCATATCACAGAGTTAATTCTTTCCCTTCAATAAGCCTTTCGCTAAGGCTGTACTTGTGGTATTGGCAAAGGGATATTTGGAAGCCCATAGAGGCCTATGGTGAAAAAGGAAATAACTTCCGTTCAAAACTGGAAAGAAGCTTTCTGAGAAACTGCTCTGTGTTCTGTGAATTCATCTCACAGAGTTACATCTTTCCCTTCAAGAAGCCTTTCGCTAAGGCTGTTCTTGTGGAATTGGCAAAGGGATATTTGGAAGCCCATTGAGGGCTACGGTGAAAAAGGAAATATCTTCCGTTCAAAACTGGAAAGAAGCTTTCTGAGAAACTGCTCTGTGTTCTGTTAATACATCTCACAGAGTTACATCTTTCCCTTGAAGAAGCCTTTCGCTAAGGTTGTTCTTGTGGAATTGGCAAAGCGATATTTGGAAGCCCATAGAGGCCTATGGTGAAAAAGGAAATATCTTCCGTTCAAAACTGGAAAGAAGCTTTCTGAGAAACTGCTCTGTGTTCTGTGAATTCATCTCACAGAGTTACATCTTTCCCTTCAAGAAGCCTTTCGCTAAGGCTGTTCTTGTGGAATTGGCAAGGGGATATTTGGAAGCCCATAGAGGGCTATGGTGAAAAAGGAAATATCTTCCGTTCAAAACTGGAAAGAAGCTTTCTGAGAAACTGCTCTGTGTCCTGTGAATTCATCTCACAGAGTTACATCTTTCCCTTCAAGAAGCCTTTCGCTAAGGCTGTTCTTGTGGAATTGGCAAAGGGATATTTGGAAGCCCATAGAGGGCTATGGTGAAAAAGGAAATATCTTCCGTTCAAAACTGGAAAGAAGCCTTCTGAGAAGCTGCTCTGTGTTCTGTTAATTCATCTCACAGAGTTACATCTTTCCCTTCAAGAAGCCTTTCGCTAAGGCTGTTCTTGAGGAATTGGCAAAAGGATATTTGGAAGCCCATAGACGGCTATGGTTAAAAAGGAAATATCTTCCGTTCAAAACTGGAAAGAAGCTTTCTGAGAAACTGCTCTGTGTTCTGTGAATTCATCTCACAGAGTTACATCTTTCCCTTGAAGAAGCCTTTCGCTAAGGTTGTTCTTGTGGAATTGGCAAAGCGATATTTGGAAGCCCATAGAGGGCTTTGGTGAAAAAGGAAATATCTTCCGTTCAAAACTGGAAAGAAGCTTTCTGAGAAACTGCTCTGTGTTCTGTGAATTCATCTCACAGAGTTACATCTTTCCCTTCAAGAAGCCTTTCGCTAAGGCTGTTCTTGTGGAATTGGCAAAGGGATATTTGGAAGCCCATAGAGGGCTATGGTGAAAAAGGAAATATCTTCCGTTCAAAACTGGAAAGAAGCTTTCTGAGAAACTGCTCTGTGTCCTGTGAATTCATCTCACAGAGTTACATCTTTCCCTTCAAGAAGCCTTTCGCTAAGGCTGTTCTTGTGGAATTGGCAAAGGGATATTTGGAAGCCCATAGAGGGCTATGGTGAAAAAGGAAATATCTTCCGTTCAAAACTGGAAAGAAGCTTTCTGAGAAGCTGCTCTGTGTTCCGTTAATTCATCTCACAGAATTACATCTTTCCCTTCAAGAAGCCTTTCGCTAAGGCTGTTCTTGAGGAATTGGCAAAGGGATATTTGGAAGCCCATAGAGGCCTATGGTTAAAAAGGAAATATCTTCCGTTCAAAACTGGAAAGAAGCTTTCTGAGAAACTGCTCTGTGTTCTGTGAATTCATCTCACAGAGTTACATCTTTCCCTTCAAGAAGACTTTCACTAAGGCTGTTCTTGTGGAGTTGTCAAGGCGATATTTGGAAACCCATAGAGGGCTACGGTGAAAAAGGAAATATCTTCCGTTCAAAACTGGAAAGAAGCTTTCTGAGAAACTGCTCTGTGTTCTGTGAATTCATCTCACAGAGTTACATCTTTCCCTTCAAGAAGCCTTTCGCTAAGGCTGTTCTTGTGGAATTGGCAAAGGGATATTTGGAAGCCCATAGAGGGCTATGGTGAAAAAGGAAATATCTTCCGTTCAAAACTGGAAAGAAGCTTTCTGAGAAACTGCTCTGTGTCCTGTGAATTCATCTCACAGAGTTACATCTTTCCCTTCAAGAAGCCTTTCGCTAAGGCTGTTCTTGTGGAATTGGCAAAGGGATATTTGGAAGCCCATAGAGGGCTATGGTGAAAAAGGAAATATCTTCCGTTCAAAACTGGAAAGAAGCTTTCTGAGAAACTGCTCTGTGTTCTGTGAATTCATCTCACAGAGTTACATCTTTCCCTTCAAGAAGCCTTTCGCTAAGGCTGTTCTTCTGGAATTTGCAAAGGGATATTTGGAAGACCATAGAGGGCTATGGTGAAAAAGGAAATATCTTCCGTTCAAAACTGGAAAGAAGATTTCTGAGAAACTGCTCTGTGTTCTGTGAATTCATCTCATAGAGTTACATCTTTCCCTTCAAGAAGCCTTTCGCTAAGGCTGTTCTTGTTTAATTGGCAAAGGGATATTTGGAAGCCCATAGAGGGCTATGGTGAAAAAGGAAATATCTTCCGTTCAAAACTGGAAAGAATCTTTCTGAGAAACTGCTCTGTGTTCTGTTAATTCATCTCACAGAGTTACATCTTTCCCTTCAAGAAGCCTTTCGCTAAGGCTGTTCTTGAGGAATTGGCAAAGGGATATTTGGAAGCCCATAGACGGCTATGGTAAAAAAGGAAATATCTTCCGTTCAAAACTGGAAAGAAGCTTTCTGAGAAACTGCTCTGTGTTCTGTGAATTCATCTCACAGAGTTACATCTTTCCCTTCAAGAAGCCTTTCGCTAAGGCTGTTCTTGTGGAATTGGCAAAGGGATATTTGGAAGCCCATAGAGGCCTATGGTGAAAAAGGAAATATCTTCCGTTCAAAATTGGAAAGAAGCTTTCTGAGAAACTGCTCTGTGTTCTGTGAATTCATCTCACAGAGTTAATTCTTTCCCTTCAATAAGCCTTTCGCTAAGGCTGTTCTTGTGGTATTGGCAAAGGGATATTTGGAAGCCCATAGAGGCCTATGGTGAAAAAGGAAATATCTTCCGTTCAAAACTGGAAAGAAGCTTTCTGAGAAACTGCTCTGTGTTCTGTGAATTCATCTCACAGAGTTACATCTTTCCCTTCAAGAAGCCTTTCGCTAAGGCTGTTCTTGTGGAATTGGCAAAGGGATATTTGGAAGCCCATTGAGGGCTACGGTGAAAAAGGAAATATCTTCCGTTCAAAACTGGAAAGAAGCTTTCTGAGAAACTGCTCTGTGTTCTGTTAATACATCTCACAGAGTTACATCTTTCCCTTGAAGAAGCCTTTCGCTAAGGTTGTTCTTGTGGAATTGGCAAAGCGATATTTGGAAGCCCATAGAGGCCTATGGTGAAAAAGGAAATATCTTCCGTTCAAAACTGGAAAGAAGCTTTCTGAGAAACTGCTCTGTGTTCTGTGAATTCATCTCACAGAGTTACATCTTTCCCTTCAAGAAGCCTTTCGCTAAGGCTGTTCTTGTGGAATTGGCAAAGGGATATTTGGAAGCCCATAGAGGGCTATGGTGAAAAAGGAAATATCTTCCGTTCAAAACTGGAAAGAAGCTTTCTGAGAAACTGCTCTGTGTCCTGTGAATTCATCTCACAGAGTTACATCTTTCCCTTCAAGAAGCCTTTCGCTAAGGCTTTTCTTGTGGAATTGGCAAAGGGATATTTGGAAGCCCATAGAGGGCTATGGTGAAAAAGGAAATATCTTCCGTTCAAAACTGGAAAGAAGCCTTCTGAGAAGCTGCTCTGTGTTCTGTTAATTCATCTCACAGAGTTACATCTTTCCCTTCAAGAAGCCTTTCGCTAAGGCTGTTCTTGAGGAATTGGCAAAAGGATATTTGGAAGCCCATAGACGGCTATGGTTAAAAAGGAAATACCTTCCGTTCAAAACTGGAAAGAAGCTTTCTGAGAAACTGCTCTGTGTTCTGTGAATTCATCTCACAGAGTTACATCTTTCCCTTCAAGAAGACTTTCGCTAAGGCTGTTCTTGTGGAATTGTCGAAGCGATATTTGGAAACCCAAAGAGGGCTACGGTGAAAAAGGAAATATCTTCCGTTCAAAAATGGAAAGAAGCTTTCTGAGAAACTGCTCTGTGTTCTGTGAATTCATCTCACAGAGTTACATCTTTCCCTTCAAGACGCCTTTCGCTAAGGCTGTTCTTGTGGAATTCGCAAAGCGATATTTGGAAACCCATAGAGGGCTACGGTGAAAAAGGAAATATCTTCCGTTCAAAACTGGAAAGAAGCTTTCTGAGAAACTGCTCTGTGTTCTGTTTATTCATCTCACAGAGTTACATCTTTCCCTTCAAGAAGACTTTCGCTAAGGCTGTTCTTGTGGAATTGGCAAAAGGATATTTGGAAGCCCATAGAGGGCTATGGTGAAAAAGGAAACATCTTCCGTTCAAAACTGGAAAGAAGCTTTCTGAGAAACTGCTCTGTGTTCTGTGAATTCATCTCACAGAGTTACATCTTTCCATTCAAGAAGCCTTTCGCTAAGGCTGTTCTTGTGGAATTGGCAAAGGGATATTTGGAAGCCCATAGAGGCCTATGGTGAAAAAGGAAATATCTTCCGTTCAAAACTGGAAAGAAGCTTTCTGAGAAACTGCTCTGTGTTCTCTGAATTCATCTCACAGAGTTACATCTTTCCCTTCAAGAAGCCTTTCGCTAAGGCTGTTCTTGAGGAATTGGCAAAGGGATATTTGGAAGCCCATAGAGGGCTATGGTGAAAAAGGAAATATCTTCCGTTCAAAACTGGAAAGAAGCTTTCTGAGAAACTTCTCTGTGTTCTGTGAATTCATCTCACAGAGTTACATCTTTCCCTTCAAGAAGCCTTTCGCTAAGGCTGTTCTTGTGGAATTGGCAAAGCGATATTTGGAAACCCATAGAGGGCTATGGTGAAAAAGGAAATATCTTCCGTTCAAAACTGGAAAGAAGCTTTCTGAGAAACTGCTCTGTTTTCTGTGAATTCATCTCACAGAGTTACATCTTTCCCTTCAAGAAGCCTTTCGCTAAGGCTGTTCTTGTGGAATTGGCAAAGGGATATTTGGAAGCCCATAGAGGGCTATGGTGAAAAAGGAAATATCTTCCGTTCAAAACTGGAAAGAGGCTTTCTGAGAAACTGCTCTGTGTTCTGTTAATGCATCTCACAGAGTTACATCTTTCCCTTCAAGAAGCCTTTCGCTAAGGCTGTTCTTGTGGAATTGGCAAAGGGATATTTGGAAGCCCATAGACGGCTATGGTGAAAAAGGAAATATCTTCCGTTGAAAACTGGAAAGAAGCTTTCTGAGAAACTGCTCTGTGTTCTGTGAATTCATCTCAAAGAGTTACATCTTTCCCTTCAAGAAGCCTTTCGCTAAGGCTTTTCTTCTGGAATTGGCAAAGGGATATTTGGAAGCCCATAGAGGCCTATGGTGAAAAAGGAAATATCTTCCGTTCAAAACTGGAAAGAAGCTTTCTGAGAAACTGCTCTGTGTTCTCTGAATTCATCTCACAGAGTTACATCTTTCCCTTCAAGAAGCCTTTCGCTAAGGCTGTTCTTGTGGAATTGGCAAAGCGATATTTGGAAGCCCATAGAGGGCTATGGTGAAAAAGGAAATATCTTCCGTTCAAAACTGGAAAGAAGCTTTCTGAGAAACTGCTCCGTGTTCTGTTAATTCAACTCACAGAGTTACATCTTTCCCTTCAAGAAGCCTTTCGCTAAGGCTGTTCTTGTGGAAATGGCAAAGGGATATTTGGAAGCCCATAGACGGCTGTGGTGAAAAAGGAAATATCTTCCGTTCAAAACTGGAAAGAAGCTTTCTGAGAAACTGCTCTGTGTTCTGTGAATTCATCTCACAGAGTTACATCTTTCCCTTCAAGAAGCCTTTGGCTAAGGCTGTTCTTGTGGAATTGGCAAAGGGATATTTGGAAGCCCATAGACGGCTATGGTGAAAAAGGAAATATCTTCCGTTCAAAACTGGAAAGAAGCTTTCTGAGAAACTGCTCTGTGTTCTGTGAATTCATCTCACAGAGTTACATCTTTCCCTTGAAGAAGCCTTTCGCTAAGGTTGTTCTTGTGGAATTGGTAAAGCGATATTTCGAAGCCCTTAGAGGGCTATGCTGAAAAAGGAAATATCTTCCGTTCAAAACTGGAAAGAAGCTTTCTGAGAAACTGCTCTGTGTTCTGTGATTTCATCTCACAGAGTTGCATCTTTCCCTTCAAGAAGCCTTTCGCTAAGGCTGTTCTTGTGGAATTTGCAAAGGGATATTTAGAAGACCATAGAGGGCTATGGTGAAAAAGGAAATATCTTCCGTTCAAAACTGGAAAGAAGATTTCTGAGAAACTGCTCTGTGTTCTGTGAATTCATCTCACAGAGTTACATCTTTCCCTTCAAGAAGCCTTTGGCTAAGGCTGTTCTTGTGGAATTTGCAAAGGGATATTTGGAAGCCCATAGAGGGCTATGGTGAAAAAGGAAATATCTTCCGTTCAAAACTGGAAAGAAGCTTTCTGAGAAACTGCTCTGTGTTCTGTTAATTCATCTCACAGAGTTACATCTTTCCCTTCAAGAAGCCTTTCGCTAAGGCTGTTCTTGAGGAATTGGCAAAGGGATATTTGGAAGCCCATAGACGGCTATGGTGAAAAAGGAAATATCTTCCGTTCAAAACTGGAAAGAAGCTTTCTGAGAAACTGCTCTGTGTTCTGTGAATTCATCTCACAGAGTTACATCTTTCCCTTCAAGAAGCCTTTCGCTAAGGCTGTTCTTGTGGAATTGGCAAAGCGATATTTGGAAGCCCATAGAGGGCTATGGTGAAAAAGGAAATATCTTCCGTTCAAATCTGGAAAGAAGCTTTCTGAGAAACTGCTCTGTGTTCTCTGAATTCATCTCACAGAGTTACATCTTTCCCTTCAAGAAGCCTTTCGCTAATGCTGTTCTTGTGGAATTGGCAAAGGGATATTTGGAAGCCCATAGAGGGCTATGGTGAAAAAGGAAATATCTTCCGTTCAAAACTGGAAAGAAGCTTTCTGAGAAACTGCTCTGTGTTCTGTTAATTCATCTCACAGAGTTACATCTTTCCCTTCAAGAAGCCTTTCGCTAAGACTGTTCTTGTGGAAATGGCAAAGGGATATTTGGAAGCCCATAGACGACTATGGTGAAAAAAGAAATATCTTCCGTTCAAAACTGGAAAGAAGCTTTCTGAGAAACTGCTCTGTGTTCTGTTAATTCATCTCACAGAGTTACATCTTTCCCTTCAAGAAGGCTTTCGCTAAGGCTGTTCTTGTGGAATTGGCAAAGGGATATTTGGAAGCCTATAGAGGGCTATGGTGAAAAAGGAAATATCTTCCGTTCAAAACTGGAAAGAAGCTTTCTGAGAAACTGCTCTGTGTTCTGTTAATTCATCTCACAGAGTTACATCTTTCCCTTCAAGAAGCCTTTCGCTAAGGCTGTTCTTGAGGAATTGGCACAGGGATATTTGGAAGCCCATTGACGGCTATGGTGAAAAAGGAAATATCTTCCGTTCAAAACTGGAAAGAAGCTTTCTGAGAAACTGCTCTGTGTTCTGTGAATTCATCTCACAGAGTTACATCTTTCCCTTCAAGAAGCCTTTCGCTAAGGCTGTTCTTATGGAATTGGCAAAGCGATATTTGGAAGTCTGTAGAGGGCTATGGTGAAAAAGGAAATATCTTCCGTTCAAAACTGGAAAGAAGCTTTCTGAGAAACTGCTCTGTGTTCTGTGAATTCATCTCACAGAGTTACATCATTCCCTTCAAGAAGCCTTTCGCTAAGGCTGTTCTTGTGGAATTGGCAAAGGGGTATTTGGAAGCCCATAGAGGCCTATGGTGAAAAAGGAAATATCTTCCGTTCAAAATTGGAAAGAAGCTTTCTGAGAAACTGCTCTGTGTTCTGTGAATTCATCTCACAGAGTTAATTATTTCCCTTCAATAAGCCTTTCGCTAAGGCTGTTCTTGTGGTATTGGCAAAGGGATATTTGGAAGCCCATAGAGGCCTATGGTGAAAAAGGAAATATCTTCCGTTCAAAACTGGAAAGAAGCTTTCTGAGAAACTGCTCTGTGTTCTGTGAATTCATCTCACAGAGTTACATCTTTCCCTTCAAGAAGCCTTTCGCTAAGGCTGTTCTTGTGGAATTGGCAAACGGATATTTGTAACCCATTGAGGGCTATGGTGAAAAAGGAAATATCTTCCGTTCAAAACTGGAAAGAAGCTTTCTGAGAAACTGCTCTGTGTTCTGTTAATTCATCTCACAGAGTTAAATCTTTCCCTTGAAGAAGCCTTTCGCTAAGGTTGTTCTTGTGGAATTGGCAAAGCGATATTTGGAAGCCCATAGAGGGCTATGGTGAAAAAGGAAATATATTCCGTTCAAAACTGGAAAGAAGCTTTCTGAGAAACTGCTCTGTGTTCTGTGAATTCATCTCACAGAGTTACATCTTTCCCTTCAAGAAGCCTTTCGCTAAGGCTGTTCTTGTGGAATTGGCAAAGGGATATTTGGAAGCCCATAGAGGGCTATGGTGAAAAAGGAAATATCTTCCGTTCAAAACTGGAAAGAAGCTTTCTGAGAAACTGCTCTGTGTCCTGTGAATTCATCTCACAGAGTTACATCTTTCCCTTCAAGAAGCCTTTCGCTAAGGCTTTTCTTGTGGAATTGGCAAAGGGATATTTGGAAGCCCATAGAGGGCTATGGTGAAAAAGGAAATATCTTCCGTTCAAAACTGGAAAGAAGCCTTCTGAGAAGCTGCTCTGTGTTCTGTTAATTCATCTCACAGAGTTACATCTTTCCCTTCAAGAAGCCTTTCGCTAAGGCTGTTCTTGAGGAATTGGCAAAAGGATATTTGGAAGCCCATAGACGGCTATGGTTAAAAAGGAAATACCTTCCGTTCAAAACTGGAAAGAAGCTTTCTGAGAAACTGCTCTGTGTTCTGTGAATTCATCTCACAGAGTTACATCTTTCCCTTCAAGAAGACTTTCGCTAAGGCTGTTCTTGTGGAATTGTCGAAGCGATATTTGGAAACCCAAAGAGGGCTACGGTGAAAAAGGAAATATCTTCCGTTCAAAAATGGAAAGAAGCTTTCTGAGAAACTGCTCTGTGTTCTGTGAATTCATCTCACAGAGTTACATCTTTCCCTTCAAGACGCCTTTCGCTAAGGCTGTTCTTGTGGAATTCGCAAAGCGATATTTGGAAACCCATAGAGGGCTACGGTGAAAAAGGAAATATCTTCCGTTCAAAACTGGAAAGAAGCTTTCTGAGAAACTGCTCTGTGTTCTGTTTATTCATCTCACAGAGTTACATCTTTCCCTTCAAGAAGACTTTCGCTAAGGCTGTTCTTGTGGAATTGGCAAAAGGATATTTGGAAGCCCATAGAGGGCTATGGTGAAAAAGGAAACATCTTCCGTTCAAAACTGGAAAGAAGCTTTCTGAGAAACTGCTCTGTGTTCTGTGAATTCATCTCACAGAGTTACATCTTTCCATTCAAGAAGCCTTTCGCTAAGGCTGTTCTTGTGGAATTGGCAAAGGGATATTTGGAAGCCCATAGAGGCCTATGGTGAAAAAGGAAATATCTTCCGTTCAAAACTGGAAAGAAGCTTTCTGAGAAACTGCTCTGTGTTCTCTGAATTCATCTCACAGAGTTACATCTTTCCCTTCAAGAAGCCTTTCGCTAAGGCTGTTCTTGAGGAATTGGCAAAGGGATATTTGGAAGCCCATAGAGGGCTATGGTGAAAAAGGAAATATCTTCCGTTCAAAACTGGAAAGAAGCTTTCTGAGAAACTTCTCTGTGTTCTGTGAATTCATCTCACAGAGTTACATCTTTCCCTTCAAGAAGCCTTTCGCTAAGGCTGTTCTTGTGGAATTGGCAAAGCGATATTTGGAAACCCATAGAGGGCTATGGTGAAAAAGGAAATATCTTCCGTTCAAAACTGGAAAGAAGCTTTCTGAGAAACTGCTCTGTTTTCTGTGAATTCATCTCACAGAGTTACATCTTTCCCTTCAAGAAGCCTTTCGCTAAGGCTGTTCTTGTGGAATTGGCAAAGGGATATTTGGAAGCCCATAGAGGGCTATGGTGAAAAAGGAAATATCTTCCGTTCAAAACTGGAAAGAGGCTTTCTGAGAAACTGCTCTGTGTTCTGTTAATGCATCTCACAGAGTTACATCTTTCCCTTCAAGAAGCCTTTCGCTAAGGCTGTTCTTGTGGAATTGGCAAAGGGATATTTGGAAGCCCATAGACGGCTATGGTGAAAAAGGAAATATCTTCCGTTGAAAACTGGAAAGAAGCTTTCTGAGAAACTGCTCTGTGTTCTGTGAATTCATCTCAAAGAGTTACATCTTTCCCTTCAAGAAGCCTTTCGCTAAGGCTTTTCTTCTGGAATTGGCAAAGGGATATTTGGAAGCCCATAGAGGCCTATGGTGAAAAAGGAAATATCTTCCGTTCAAAACTGGAAAGAAGCTTTCTGAGAAACTGCTCTGTGTTCTCTGAATTCATCTCACAGAGTTACATCTTTCCCTTCAAGAAGCCTTTCGCTAAGGCTGTTCTTGTGGAATTGGCAAAGCGATATTTGGAAGCCCATAGAGGGCTATGGTGAAAAAGGAAATATCTTCCGTTCAAAACTGGAAAGAAGCTTTCTGAGAAACTGCTCCGTGTTCTGTTAATTCAACTCACAGAGTTACATCTTTCCCTTCAAGAAGCCTTTCGCTAAGGCTGTTCTTGTGGAAATGGCAAAGGGATATTTGGAAGCCCATAGACGGCTGTGGTGAAAAAGGAAATATCTTCCGTTCAAAACTGGAAAGAAGCTTTCTGAGAAACTGCTCTGTGTTCTGTGAATTCATCTCACAGAGTTACATCTTTCCCTTCAAGAAGCCTTTGGCTAAGGCTGTTCTTGTGGAATTGGCAAAGGGATATTTGGAAGCCCATAGACGGCTATGGTGAAAAAGGAAATATCTTCCGTTCAAAACTGGAAAGAAGCTTTCTGAGAAACTGCTCTGTGTTCTGTGAATTCATCTCACAGAGTTACATCTTTCCCTTGAAGAAGCCTTTCGCTAAGGTTGTTCTTGTGGAATTGGTAAAGCGATATTTCGAAGCCCTTAGAGGGCTATGCTGAAAAAGGAAATATCTTCCGTTCAAAACTGGAAAGAAGCTTTCTGAGAAACTGCTCTGTGTTCTGTGATTTCATCTCACAGAGTTGCATCTTTCCCTTCAAGAAGCCTTTCGCTAAGGCTGTTCTTGTGGAATTTGCAAAGGGATATTTAGAAGACCATAGAGGGCTATGGTGAAAAAGGAAATATCTTCCGTTCAAAACTGGAAAGAAGATTTCTGAGAAACTGCTCTGTGTTCTGTGAATTCATCTCACAGAGTTACATCTTTCCCTTCAAGAAGCCTTTGGCTAAGGCTGTTCTTGTGGAATTTGCAAAGGGATATTTGGAAGCCCATAGAGGGCTATGGTGAAAAAGGAAATATCTTCCGTTCAAAACTGGAAAGAAGCTTTCTGAGAAACTGCTCTGTGTTCTGTTAATTCATCTCACAGAGTTACATCTTTCCCTTCAAGAAGCCTTTCGCTAAGGCTGTTCTTGAGGAATTGGCAAAGGGATATTTGGAAGCCCATAGACGGCTATGGTGAAAAAGGAAATATCTTCCGTTCAAAACTGGAAAGAAGCTTTCTGAGAAACTGCTCTGTGTTCTGTGAATTCATCTCACAGAGTTACATCTTTCCCTTCAAGAAGCCTTTCGCTAAGGCTGTTCTTGTGGAATTGGCAAAGCGATATTTGGAAGCCCATAGAGGGCTATGGTGAAAAAGGAAATATCTTCCGTTCAAATCTGGAAAGAAGCTTTCTGAGAAACTGCTCTGTGTTCTCTGAATTCATCTCACAGAGTTACATCTTTCCCTTCAAGAAGCCTTTCGCTAATGCTGTTCTTGTGGAATTGGCAAAGGGATATTTGGAAGCCCATAGAGGGCTATGGTGAAAAAGGAAATATCTTCCGTTCAAAACTGGAAAGAAGCTTTCTGAGAAACTGCTCTGTGTTCTGTTAATTCATCTCACAGAGTTACATCTTTCCCTTCAAGAAGCCTTTCGCTAAGACTGTTCTTGTGGAAATGGCAAAGGGATATTTGGAAGCCCATAGACGACTATGGTGAAAAAAGAAATATCTTCCGTTCAAAACTGGAAAGAAGCTTTCTGAGAAACTGCTCTGTGTTCTGTTAATTCATCTCACAGAGTTACATCTTTCCCTTCAAGAAGGCTTTCGCTAAGGCTGTTCTTGTGGAATTGGCAAAGGGATATTTGGAAGCCTATAGAGGGCTATGGTGAAAAAGGAAATATCTTCCGTTCAAAACTGGAAAGAAGCTTTCTGAGAAACTGCTCTGTGTTCTGTTAATTCATCTCACAGAGTTACATCTTTCCCTTCAAGAAGCCTTTCGCTAAGGCTGTTCTTGAGGAATTGGCACAGGGATATTTGGAAGCCCATTGACGGCTATGGTGAAAAAGGAAATATCTTCCGTTCAAAACTGGAAAGAAGCTTTCTGAGAAACTGCTCTGTGTTCTGTGAATTCATCTCACAGAGTTACATCTTTCCCTTCAAGAAGCCTTTCGCTAAGGCTGTTCTTATGGAATTGGCAAAGCGATATTTGGAAGTCTGTAGAGGGCTATGGTGAAAAAGGAAATATCTTCCGTTCAAAACTGGAAAGAAGCTTTCTGAGAAACTGCTCTGTGTTCTGTGAATTCATCTCACAGAGTTACATCATTCCCTTCAAGAAGCCTTTCGCTAAGGCTGTTCTTGTGGAATTGGCAAAGGGGTATTTGGAAGCCCATAGAGGCCTATGGTGAAAAAGGAAATATCTTCCGTTCAAAATTGGAAAGAAGCTTTCTGAGAAACTGCTCTGTGTTCTGTGAATTCATCTCACAGAGTTAATTATTTCCCTTCAATAAGCCTTTCGCTAAGGCTGTTCTTGTGGTATTGGCAAAGGGATATTTGGAAGCCCATAGAGGCCTATGGTGAAAAAGGAAATATCTTCCGTTCAAAACTGGAAAGAAGCTTTCTGAGAAACTGCTCTGTGTTCTGTGAATTCATCTCACAGAGTTACATCTTTCCCTTCAAGAAGCCTTTCGCTAAGGCTGTTCTTGTGGAATTGGCAAACGGATATTTGTAACCCATTGAGGGCTATGGTGAAAAAGGAAATATCTTCCGTTCAAAACTGGAAAGAAGCTTTCTGAGAAACTGCTCTGTGTTCTGTTAATTCATCTCACAGAGTTAAATCTTTCCCTTGAAGAAGCCTTTCGCTAAGGTTGTTCTTGTGGAATTGGCAAAGCGATATTTGGAAGCCCATAGAGGGCTATGGTGAAAAAGGAAATATATTCCGTTCAAAACTGGAAAGAAGCTTTCTGAGAAACTGCTCTGTGTTCTGTGAATTCATCTCACAGAGTTACATCTTTCCCTTCAAGAAGCCTTTCGCTAAGGCTGTTCTTGTGGAATTGGCAAAGGGATATTTGGAAGCCCATAGAGGGCTATGGTGAAAAAGGAAATATCTTCCGTTCAAAACTGGAAAGAAGCTTTCTGAGAAACTCCTCTGTGTCCTGTGAATTCATCTCACAGAGTTACATCTTTCCCTTCAAGAAGCCTTTCGCTAAGGCTGTTCTTGTGGAATTGGCAAAGGGATATTTGGAAGCCCATAGAGGGCTATGGTGAAAAAGGAAATATCTTCCGTTCAAAACTGGAAAGAAGCTTTCTGAGAAGCTGCTCTGTGTTCTGTTAATTCATCTCACAGAATTACATCTTTCCCTTCAAGAAGCCTTTCGCTAAGGCTGTTCTTGAGGAATTGGCAAAGGGATATCTGGAAGCCCATAGACGGCTATGGTTAAAAAGGAAATATCTTCCGTTCAAAACTGGAAAGAAGCTTTCTGAGAAACTGCTCTGTGTTCTGTGAATTCATCTCACAGAGTTACATCTTTCCCTTCAAGAAGCCTTTCGCTAAGGCTGTTCTTGTGGAATTGGCAAAGCGATATTTGGAAGTCTGTAGAGGGCTATGGTGAAAAAGGAAATATCTTCCGTTCAAAACTGGAAAGAAGCTTTCTGAGAAACTGCTCTGTGTTCTGTGAATTCATCTCACAGAGTTACATCATTCCCTTCAAGAAGCCTTTCGCTAAGGCTGTTCTTGTGGAATTGGCAAAGGGATATTTGGAAGCCCATAGAGGCCTATGGTGAAAAAGGAAATATCTTCCGTTCAAAATTGGAAAGAAGCTTTCTGAGAAACTGCTCTGTGTTCTGTGAATTCATCTCACAGAGTTAATTATTTCCCTTCAATAAGCCTTTCGCTAAGGCTGTTCTTGTGGTATTGGCAAAGGGATATTTGGAAGCCCATAGAGGGCTATGGTGAAAAAGGAAATATCTTCCGTTCAAAACTGGAAAGAAGCTTTCTGAGAAACTGCTCTGTGTTCTGTTAATTCATCTCACAGAGTTACATCTTTCCCTTCAAGAAGACTTTCACTAAGGCTGTTCTTGTGGAATTGTCAAGGCGATATTTGGTAACCCATAGAGGGCTACGGTGAAAAAGGAAATATCTTCCGTTCAAAACTGGAAAGAAGCTTTCTGAGAAACTGCTCTGTGTTCTGTTAATTCATCTGACAGAGTTACATCTTTCCATTCAAGAAGCATTTCGCTAAGGCTGTTCTTGTGGAATTGGCAAAGGGATATTTGGAAGCCCATAGTGGCCTATGGTGAAAAAGGAAATATCTTCGGTTCAAAACTGGAAAGAAGCTTTCTGAGAAACTGCTCTGTGTTCTCTGAATTCATCTCACAGAGTTACATCTTTCCCTTCAAGAAGCCTTTCGCTAAGGCTGTTCTTGTGGAATTGGCAAAGGGATATTTGGAAGCCCATAGACGGCTATGGTTAAAAAGGAAATATCTTCCGTTCAAAACTGGAAAGAAGCTTTCTGAGAAACTGCTCTGTGTTCTGTGAATTCATCTCACAGAGTTACATCTTTCCCTTCAAGAAGACTTTCACTAAGGCTGTTCTTGTGGAATTGTCAAGGCGATATTTGGAAACCCATAGAGGGCTACGGTGAAAAAGGAAATATCTTCCGTTCAAAACTGGAAAGAAGCTTTCTGAGAAACTGCTCTGTGTTCTGTTAATTCATCTGACAGAGTTACGTCTTTCCATTCAAGAAGCCTTTCGCTAAGGCTGTTCTTGTGGAATTGGCAAAGGGATATTTGGAAGCCCATAGAGGCCTATGGTGAAAAATGAAATATCTTCCGTTCAAAACTGGAAAGAAGCTTTCTGAGAAACTGCTCTGTGTTCTCTGAATTCATCTCACAGAGTTACATCTTTCCCTTCAAGAAGCCTTTCGCTAAGGCTGTTCTTGAGGAATTGGCAAAGGGATATTTGGAAGCCCATAGACGGCTATGGTTAAAAAGGAAATATCTTCCGATCAAAACTGGAAAGAAGCTTTCTGAGAAACTGCTCTGTGTTCTGTGAATTCATCTCACAGAGTTACATCTTTCCCTTCAAGAAGCCTTTCGCTAAGGCTGTTCTTGTGGAATTGGCAAAGCGATATTTGGAAACCCATAGAGGGCTATGGTGAAAAAGGAAATATCTTCCGTTCAAAACTGGAAAGAAGCTTTCTGAGAAACTGCTCTGTGTTCTGTGAATTCATCTCACAGAGTTACATCTTTCCCTTCAAGAAGCCTTTCGCTAAGGCTGTTCTTCTGGAATTTGCAAAGGGATATTTGGAAGACCATAGAGGGCTATGGTGAAAAAGGAAATATCTTCCGTTCAAAACTGGAAAGAAGCTTTCTGAGAAACTGCTCTGTGTTCTGTGAATTCATCTCACAGAGTTACATCTTTCCCTTCAAGAAGCCTTTCGCTAAGGCTGTTCTTGTGGAATTGGCAAAGCGATATTTGGAAGTCTGTAGAGGGCTATGGTGAAAAAGGAAATATCTTCCGTTCAAAACTGGAAAGAAGCTTTCTGAGAAACTGCTCTGTGTTCTGTGAATTCATCTCACAGAGTTACATCATTCCCTTCAAGAAGCCTTTCGCTAAGGCTGTTCTTGTGGAATTGGCAAAGGGATATTTGGAAGCCCATAGAGGCCTATGGTGAAAAAGGAAATATCTTCCGTTCAAAATTGGAAAGAAGCTTTCTGAGAAACTGCTCTGTGTTCTGTGAATTCATCTCACAGAGTTAATTATTTCCCTTCAATAAGCCTTTCGCTAAGGCTGTTCTTGTGGTATTGGCAAAGGGATATTTGGAAGCCCATAGAGGGCTATGGTGAAAAAGGAAATATCTTCCGTTCAAAACTGGAAAGAAGCTTTCTGAGAAACTGCTCTGTGTTCGGTGAATTCATCTCACAGAGTTACATCTTTCCCTTCAAGAAGCCTTTCGCTAAGGCTGTTCTTGTGGAATTGGCAAACGGATATTTGTAACCCATTGAGGGCTATGGTGAAAAAGGAAATATCTTCCGTTCAAAACTGGAAAGAATCTTTCTGAGAAACTGCTCTGTGTTCTGTTAATTCATCTCACAGAGTTACATCTTTCCCTTCAAGAAGCCTTTCGCTAAGGCTGTTCTTGAGGAATTGGCAAAGGGATATTTGGAAGCCCATAGACGGCTATGGTGAAAAAGGAAATATCTTCCGTTCAAAACTGGAAAGAAGCTTTCTGAGAAACTGCTCTGTGTTCTGTGAATTCATCTCACAGAGTTACATCTTTCCCTTCAAGAAGACTTTCACTAAGGCTGTTCTTGTGGAATTGTCAAGGCGATATTTGGTAACCCATAGAGGGCTACGGTGAAAAAGGAAATATCTTCCGTTCAAAACTGGAAAGAAGCTTTCTGAGAAACTGCTCTGTGTTCTGTTAATTCATCTGACAGAGTTACATCTTTCCATTCAAGAAGCCTTTCGCTAAGGCTGTTCTTGTGGAATTGGCAAAGGGATATTTGGAAGCCCATAGTGGCCTATGGTGAAAAAGGAAATATCTTCGGTTCAAAACTGGAAAGAAGCTTTCTGAGAAACTGCTCTGTGTTCTCTGAATTCATCTCACAGAGTTACATCTTTCCCTTCAAGAAGCCTTTCGCTAAGGCTGTTCTTGAGGAATTGGCAAAGGGATATTTGGAAGCCCATAGACGGCTATGGTTAAAAAGGAAATATCTTCCGATCAAAACTGGAAAGAAGCTTTCTGAGAAACTGCTCTGTGTTCTGTGAATTCATCTCACAGAGTTACATCTTTCCCTTCAAGAAGCCTTTCGCTAAGGCTGTTGTTGTGGAATTGGCAAAGCGATATTTGGAAACCCATAGAGGGCTATGGTGAAAAAGGAAATATCTTCCGTTCAAAACTGGAAAGAAGCTTTCTGAGAAACTGCTCTGTGTTCTGTGAATTCATCTCACAGAGTTACATCTTTCCCTTCAAGAAGCCTTTCGCTAAGGCTGTTCTTCTGGAATTGGCAAAGGGATATTTGGAAGCCCATAGAGGGCTATGGTGAAAAAGGAAATATCTTCCGTTCAAACCTGGAAAGAAGCTTTCTGAGAAACTGCTCTGTGTTCTGTTAATTCATCTCACAGAGTTACATCTTTCCCTTCAAGAAGCCTTTCGCTAAGGCTGTTCTTGAGGAATTGGCAAAGGGATATTTGGAAGCCCATTGACGGCTATGGTGAAAAAGGAAATATCTTCCGTTCAAAACTGGAAAGAAGCTTTCTGAGAAACTGCTCTGTGTTCTGTGAATTCATCTCACAGAGTTACATCTTTCCCTTCAAGAAGCCTTTCGCTAAGGCTGTTCTTGTGGAATTGGCAAAGCGATATTTGGAAGCCCATAGAGGGCTATGGTGAAAAAGGAAATATCTTCCGTTCAAAACTGGAAAGAAGCTTTCTGAGAAACTGCTCTGTGTTCTCTGAATTCATCTCACAGAGTTACATCTTTCCCTTCAAGAAGCCTTTCGCTAAGGCTGTTCTTGTGGAATTGGCAAAGGGATATTTGGAAGCCCATAGAGGGCTATGGTGACAAAGGAAATATCTTCCGTTCAAAACTGGAAAGAAGCTTTCTGAGAAACAGCTCTGTGTTCTGTGAATTCATCTCACAGAGTTACATCTTTCCCTTGAAGAAGCCTTTCGCTAAGGTTGTTCTTGTGGAATTGGCAAAGCGATATTTGGAAGCCCATAGAGGGCTATGGTGAAAAAGGAAATATCTTCCGTTCAAAACTGGAAAGAAGCTTTCTGAGAAACTGCTCTGTGTTCTGTGAATTCATCTCACAGAGTTACATCTTTCCCTTCAAGAAGCCTTTCGCTAAGGCTGTTCTTGTGGAATTGGCAAAGGGATATTTGGAAGCCCATAGAGGGCTATGGTGAAAAAGGAAATATCTTCCGTTCAAAACTGGAAAGAAGCTTTCTGAGAAACTGCTCTGTGTCCTGTGAATTCATCTCACAGAGTTACATCTTTCCCTTCAAGAAGCCTTTCGCTAAGGCTGTTCTTGTGGAATTGGCAAAGGGATATTTGGAAGCCCATAGAGGGCTATGGTGAAAAAGGAAATATCTTCCGTTCAAAACTGGAAAGAAGCTTTCTGAGAAGCTGCTCTGTGTTCTGTTAATTCATCTCACAGAATTACATCTTTCCCTTCAAGAAGCCTTTCGCTAAGGCTGTTCTTGAGGAATTGGCAAAGGGATATTTGGAAGCCCATAGACGGCTATGGTTAAAAAGGAAATATCTTCCGTTCAAAACTGGAAAGAAGCTTTCTGAGAAACTGCTCTGTGTTCTGTGAATTCATCTCACAGAGTTACATCTTTCCCTTCAAGAAGACTTTCACTAAGGCTGTTCTTGTGGAATTGTCAAGGCGATATTTGGAAACCCATAGAGGGCTACGGTGAAAAAGGAAATATCTTCCGTTCAAAACTGGAAAGAAGCTTTCTGAGAAACTGCTCTGTGTTCTGTTAATTCATCTGACAGAGTTACATCTTTCCATTCAAGAAGCCTTTCGCTAAGGCTGTTCTTGTGGAATTGACAAAGGGATATTTGGAAGCCCATAGAGGCCTATGGTGAAAAAGGAAATATCTTCCGTTCAAAACTGGAAAGAAGCTTTCTGAGAAACTGCTCTGTGTTCTGTTAATTCATCTCACAGAGTTAAATCTTTCCCTTGAAGAAGCCTTTCGCTAAGGTTGTTCTTGTGGAATTGGCAAAGGGATATTAGGAAGCCCATAGAGGCCTATGGTGAAAAAGGAAATATCTGCCGTTCAAAACTGGAAAGAAGCTTTCTGAGAAACTGCTCTGTGTTCTCTGAATTCATCTCACAGAGTTACATCTTTCCCTTCAAGAAGCCTTTCGCTAAGGCTGTTCTTGAGGAATTGGCAAAGGGATATTTGGAAGCCCATAGACGGCTATGGTTAAAAAGGTAATATCTTCCGATCAAAACTGGAAAGAAGCTTTCTGAGAAACTGCTCTGTGTTCTGTGAATTCATCTCACAGAGTTACATCTTTCCCTTCAAGAAGCCTTTCGCTAAGGCTGTTGTTGTGGAATTGGCAAAGCGATATTTGGAAACCCATAGAGGGCTATGGTGAAAAAGGAAATATCTTCCGTTCAAAACTGGAAAGACGCTTTCTGAGAAACTGCTCTGTGTTCTGTGAATTCATCTCACAGAGTTACATCTTTCCCTTCAAGAAGCCTTTCGCTAAGGCTGTTCTTCTGGAATTGGCAAAGGGATATTTGGAAGCCCATAGAGGGCTATGGTGAAAAAGGAAATATCTTCCGTTCAAACCTGGAAAGAAGCTTTCTGAGAAACTGCTCTGTGTTCTGTGAATTCATCTCACAGAGTTACATCTTTCCCTTCAAGAAGCCTTTCGCTAAGACTGTTCTTGTGGAAATGGCAAAGGGATATTTGGAAGCCCATAGACGACTATGGTGAAAAAGGAAATATCTTCCGTTCCAAACTGGAAAGAAGCTTTCTGAGAAACTGCTCTGTGTTCTGTTAATTCATCTCACAGAGTTACATCTTTCCCTTCAAGAAGGCTTTCGCTAAGGCTGTTCTTGTGGAATTGGCAAAGGGATATTTGGAAGCCTATAGAGGGCTATGGTGAAAAAGGAAATATCTTCCGTTCAAAACTGGAAAGAAGCTTTCTGAGAAGCTGCTCTGTGTTCTGTTAATTCATCTCACAGAATTACATCTTTCCCTTCAAGAAGCCTTTCGCTAAGGCTGTTCTTGAGGAATTGGCAAAGGGATATTTGGAAGCCCATAGACGGCTATGGTTAAAAAGGAAATATCTTCCGTTCAAAACTGGAAAGAAGCTTTCTGAGAAACTGCTCTGTGTTCTGTGAATTCATCTCACAGAGTTACATCTTTCCCTTCAAGAAGACTTTCACTAAGGCTGTTCTTGTGGAATTGTCAAGGCGATATTTGGAAACCCATAGAGGGCTACGGTGAAAAAGGAAATATCTTCCGTTCAAAACTGGAAAGAAGCTTTCTGAGAAACTGCTCTGTGTTCTGTTAATTCATCTGACAGAGTTACATCTTTCCATTCAAGAAGCCTTTCGCTAAGGCTGTTCTTGTGGAATTGACAAAGGGATATTTGGAAGCCCATAGAGGCCTATGGTGAAAAAGGAAATATCTTCCGTTCAAAACTGGAAAGAAGCTTTCTGAGAAACTGCTCTGTGTTCTGTTAATTCATCTCACAGAGTTAAATCTTTCCCTTGAAGAAGCCTTTCGCTAAGGTTGTTCTTGTGGAATTGGCAAAGGGATATTAGGAAGCCCATAGAGGCCTATGGTGAAAAAGGAAATATCTGCCGTTCAAAACTGGAAAGAAGCTTTCTGAGAAACTGCTCTGTGTTCTCTGAATTCATCTCACAGAGTTACATCTTTCCCTTCAAGAAGCCTTTCGCTAAGGCTGTTCTTGAGGAATTGGCAAAGGGATATTTGGAAGCCCATAGACGGCTATGGTTAAAAAGGTAATATCTTCCGATCAAAACTGGAAAGAAGCTTTCTGAGAAACTGCTCTGTGTTCTGTGAATTCATCTCACAGAGTTACATCTTTCCCTTCAAGAAGCCTTTCGCTAAGGCTGTTGTTGTGGAATTGGCAAAGCGATATTTGGAAACCCATAGAGGGCTATGGTGAAAAAGGAAATATCTTCCGTTCAAAACTGGAAAGACGCTTTCTGAGAAACTGCTCTGTGTTCTGTGAATTCATCTCACAGAGTTACATCTTTCCCTTCAAGAAGCCTTTCGCTAAGGCTGTTCTTCTGGAATTGGCAAAGGGATATTTGGAAGCCCATAGAGGGCTATGGTGAAAAAGGAAATATCTTCCGTTCAAACCTGGAAAGAAGCTTTCTGAGAAACTGCTCTGTGTTCTGTGAATTCATCTCACAGAGTTACATCTTTCCCTTCAAGAAGCCTTTCGCTAAGACTGTTCTTGTGGAAATGGCAAAGGGATATTTGGAAGCCCATAGACGACTATGGTGAAAAAGGAAATATCTTCCGTTCCAAACTGGAAAGAAGCTTTCTGAGAAACTGCTCTGTGTTCTGTTAATTCATCTCACAGAGTTACATCTTTCCCTTCAAGAAGGCTTTCGCTAAGGCTGTTCTTGTGGAATTGGCAAAGGGATATTTGGAAGCCTATAGAGGGCTACGGTGAAAAAGGAAATATCTTCCGTTCAAAACTGGAAAGAAGCTTTCTGAGAAACTGCTCTGTGTTCTGTTAATTCATCTGACAGAGTTACATCTTTCCATTCAAGAAGCCTTTCGCTAAGGCTGTTCTTGTGGAATTGGCAAAGGGATATTTGGAAGCCCATAGTGGCCTATGGTGAAAAAGGAAATATCTTCGGTTCAAAACTGGAAAGAAGCTTTCTGAGAAACTGCTCTGTGTTCTCTGAATTCATCTCACAGAGTTACATCTTTCCCTTCAAGAAGCCTTTCGCTAAGGCTGTTCTTGAGGAATTGGCAAAGGGATATTTGGAAGCCCATAGACGGCTATGGTTAAAAAGGAAATATCTTCCGATCAAAACTGGAAAGAAGCTTTCTGAGAAACTGCTCTGTGTTCTGTGAATTCATCTCACAGAGTTACATCTTTCCCTTCAAGAAGCCTTTCGCTAAGGCTGTTGTTGTGGAATTGGCAAAGCGATATTTGGAAACCCATAGAGGGCTATGGTGAAAAAGGAAATATCTTCCGTTCAAAACTGGAAAGAAGCTTTCTGAGAAACTGCTCTGTGTTCTGTGAATTCATCTCACAGAGTTACATCTTTCCCTTCAAGAAGCCTTTCGCTAAGGCTGTTCTTCTGGAATTGGCAAAGGGATATTTGGAAGCCCATAGAGGGCTATGGTGAAAAAGGAAATATCTTCCGTTCAAACCTGGAAAGAAGCTTTCTGAGAAACTGCTCTGTGTTCTGTTAATTCATCTCACAGAGTTACATCTTTCCCTTCAAGAAGCCTTTCGCTAAGGCTGTTCTTGAGGAATTGGCAAAGGGATATTTGGAAGCCCATTGACGGCTATGGTGAAAAAGGAAATATCTTCCGTTCAAAACTGGAAAGAAGCTTTCTGAGAAACTGCTCTGTGTTCTGTGAATTCATCTCACAGAGTTACATCTTTCCCTTCAAGAAGCCTTTCGCTAAGGCTGTTCTTGTGGAATTGGCAAAGCGATATTTGGAAGCCCATAGAGGGCTATGGTGAAAAAGGAAATATCTTCCGTTCAAAACTGGAAAGAAGCTTTCTGAGAAACTGCTCTGTGTTCTCTGAATTCATCTCACAGAGTTACATCTTTCCCTTCAAGAAGCCTTTCGCTAAGGCTGTTCTTGTGGAATTGGCAAAGGGATATTTGGAAGCCCATAGAGGGCTATGGTGACAAAGGAAATATCTTCCGTTCAAAACTGGAAAGAAGCTTTCTGAGAAACAGCTCTGTGTTCTGTGAATTCATCTCACAGAGTTACATCTTTCCCTTGAAGAAGCCTTTCGCTAAGGTTGTTCTTGTGGAATTGGCAAAGCGATATTTGGAAGCCCATAGAGGGCTATGGTGAAAAAGGAAATATCTTCCGTTCAAAACTGGAAAGAAGCTTTCTGAGAAACTGCTCTGTGTTCTGTGAATTCATCTCACAGAGTTACATCTTTCCCTTCAAGAAGCCTTTCGCTAAGGCTGTTCTTGTGGAATTGGCAAAGGGATATTTGGAAGCCCATAGAGGGCTATGGTGAAAAAGGAAATATCTTCCGTTCAAAACTGGAAAGAAGCTTTCTGAGAAACTGCTCTGTGTCCTGTGAATTCATCTCACAGAGTTACATCTTTCCCTTCAAGAAGCCTTTCGCTAAGGCTGTTCTTGTGGAATTGGCAAAGGGATATTTGGAAGCCCATAGAGGGCTATGGTGAAAAAGGAAATATCTTCCGTTCAAAACTGGAAAGAAGCTTTCTGAGAAGCTGCTCTGTGTTCTGTTAATTCATCTCACAGAATTACATCTTTCCCTTCAAGAAGCCTTTCGCTAAGGCTGTTCTTGAGGAATTGGCAAAGGGATATTTGGAAGCCCATAGACGGCTATGGTTAAAAAGGAAATATCTTCCGTTCAAAACTGGAAAGAAGCTTTCTGAGAAACTGCTCTGTGTTCTGTGAATTCATCTCACAGAGTTACATCTTTCCCTTCAAGAAGACTTTCACTAAGGCTGTTCTTGTGGAATTGTCAAGGCGATATTTGGAAACCCATAGAGGGCTACGGTGAAAAAGGAAATATCTTCCGTTCAAAACTGGAAAGAAGCTTTCTGAGAAACTGCTCTGTGTTCTGTTAATTCATCTGACAGAGTTACATCTTTCCATTCAAGAAGCCTTTCGCTAAGGCTGTTCTTGTGGAATTGACAAAGGGATATTTGGAAGCCCATAGAGGCCTATGGTGAAAAAGGAAATATCTTCCGTTCAAAACTGGAAAGAAGCTTTCTGAGAAACTGCTCTGTGTTCTGTTAATTCATCTCACAGAGTTAAATCTTTCCCTTGAAGAAGCCTTTCGCTAAGGTTGTTCTTGTGGAATTGGCAAAGGGATATTAGGAAGCCCATAGAGGCCTATGGTGAAAAAGGAAATATCTGCCGTTCAAAACTGGAAAGAAGCTTTCTGAGAAACTGCTCTGTGTTCTCTGAATTCATCTCACAGAGTTACATCTTTCCCTTCAAGAAGCCTTTCGCTAAGGCTGTTCTTGAGGAATTGGCAAAGGGATATTTGGAAGCCCATAGACGGCTATGGTTAAAAAGGTAATAACTTCCGATCAAAACTGGAAAGAAGCTTTCTGAGAAACTGCTCTGTGTTCTGTGAATTCATCTCACAGAGTTACATCTTTCCCTTCAAGAAGCCTTTCGCTAAGGCTGTTGTTGTGGAATTGGCAAAGCGATATTTGGAAACCCATAGAGGGCTATGGTGAAAAAGGAAATATCTTCCGTTCAAAACTGGAAAGACGCTTTCTGAGAAACTGCTCTGTGTTCTGTGAATTCATCTCACAGAGTTACATCTTTCCCTTCAAGAAGCCTTTCGCTAAGGCTGTTCTTCTGGAATTGGCAAAGGGATATTTGGAAGCCCATAGAGGGCTATGGTGAAAAAGGAAATATCTTCCGTTCAAACCTGGAAAGAAGCTTTCTGAGAAACTGCTCTGTGTTCTGTGAATTCATCTCACAGAGTTACATCTTTCCCTTCAAGAAGCCTTTCGCTAAGACTGTTCTTGTGGAAATGGCAAAGGGATATTTGGAAGCCCATAGACGACTATGGTGAAAAAGGAAATATCTTCCGTTCCAAACTGGAAAGAAGCTTTCTGAGAAACTGCTCTGTGTTCTGTTAATTCATCTCACAGAGTTACATCTTTCCCTTCAAGAAGGCTTTCGCTAAGGCTGTTCTTGTGGAATTGGCAAAGGGATATTTGGAAGCCTATAGAGGGCTATGGTGAAAAAGGAAATATCTTCCGTTCAAAACTGGAAAGAAGCTTTCTGAGAAACTGCTCTGTGTTCTGTTAATTCATCTCACAGAGTTACATCTTTCCCTTCAAGAAGCCTTTCGCTAAGGCTGTTCTTGAGGAATTTGCAAAGGGATATTTGGAAGCCCATTGACGGCTATGGTGAAAAAGGAAATATCTTCCGTTCAAAACTGGAAAGAAGCTTTCTGAGAAACTGCTCTGTGTTCTGTGAATTCATCTCACAGAGTTACATCTTTCCCTTCAAGAAGCCTTTCGCTAAGGCTGTTCTTGTGGAATTGGCAAAGCGATATTTGGAAGTCTGTAGAGGGCTATGGTGAAAAAGGAAATATCTTCCGTTCAAAACTGGAAAGAAGCTTTCTGAGAAACTGCTCTGTGTTCTGTGAATTCATCTCACAGAGTTACATCATTCCCTTCAAGAAGCCTTTCGCTAAGGCTGTTCTTGTGGAATTGGCAAAGGGATATTTGGAAGCCCATAAAGGCCTATGGTGAAAAAGGAAATATCTTCCGTTCAAAATTGGAAAGAAGCTTTCTGAGAAACTGCTCTGTGTTCTGTGAATTCATCTCACAGAGTTAATTATTTCCCTTCAATAAGCCTTTCGCTAAGGCTGTTCTTGTGGTATTGGCAAAGGGATATTTGGAAGCCCATAGAGGCCTATGGTGAAAAAGGAAATATCTTCCATTCAAAACTGGAAAGAAGCTTTCTGAGAAACTGCTCTGTGTTCGGTGAATTCATCTCACAGAGTTACATCTTTCCCTTCAAGAAGCCTTTCGCTAAGGCTGTTCTTGTGGAATTGGCAAACGGATATTTGTAACCCATTGAGGGCTATGGTGAAAAAGGAAATATCTTCCGTTCAAAACTGGAAAGAATCTTTCTGAGAAACTGCTCTGTGTTCTGTTAATTCATCTCACAGAGTTACATCTTTCCCTTCAAGAAGCCTTTCGCTAAGGCTGTTCTTGAGGAATTGGCAAAGGGATATTTGGAAGCCCTTAGACGGCTATGGTGAAAAAGGAAATATCTTCCGTTCAAAACTGGAAAGAAGCTTTCCGAGAAACTGCTCTGTGTTCTGTGAATTCATCTCACAGAGTTACATCTTTCCCTTCAAGAAGACTTTCACTAAGGCTGTTCTTGTGGAATTGTCAAGGCGATATTTGGTAACCCATAGAGGGCTACGGTGAAAAAGGAACTATCTTCCGTTCAAAACTGGAAAGAAGCTTTCTGAGAAACTGCTCTGTGTTCTGTGAATTCATCTCACAGAGTTACATCATTCCCTTCAAGAAGCCTTTCGCTAAGGCTGTTCTTGTGGAATTGGCAAAGGGATATTTGGAAGCCCATAGAGGCCTATGGTGAAAAAGGAAATATCTTCCGTTCAAAATAGGAAAGAAGCTTTCTGAGAAACTGCTCTGTGTTCTGTGAATTCATCTCACAGAGTTAATTATTTCCCTTCAATAAGCCTTTCGCTAAGGCTGTTCTTGTGGTATTGGCAAAGGGATATTTGGAAGCCCATAGACGGCTATGGTGAAAAAGGAAATATCTTCCGTTCAAAACTGGAAAGAAGCTTTCTGAGAAACTGCTCTGTGTTCGGTGAATTCATCTCACAGAGTTACATCTTTCCCTTCAAGAAGCCTTTCGCTAAGGCTGTTCTTGTGGAATTGGCAAACGGATATTTGTAACCCATTGAGGGCTATGGTGAAAAAGGAAATATCTTCCGTTCAAAACTGGAAAGAATCTTTCTGAGAAACTGCTCTGTGTTCTGTTAATTCATCTCACAGAGTTACATCTTTCCCTTCAAGAAGCCTTTCGCTAAGGCTGTTCTTGAGGAATTGGCAAAGGGATATTTGGAAGCCCATAGACGGCTATGGTGAAAAAGGAAATATCTTCCGTTCAAAACTGGAAAGAAGCTTTCTGAGAAACTGCTCTGTGTTCTGTGAATTCATCTCACAGAGTTACATCTTTCCCTTCAAGAAGACTTTCACTAAGGCTGTTCTTGTGGAATTGTCAAGGCGATATTTGGTAACCCATAGAGGGCTACGGTGAAAAAGGAAATATCTTCCGTTCCAAACTGGAAAGAAGCTTTCTGAGAAACTGCTCTGTGTTCTGTTAATTCATCTGACAGAGTTACATCTTTCCATTCAAGAAGCCTTTCGCTAAGGCTGTTCTTGTGGAATTGGCAAAGGGATATTTGGAAGCCCATAGTGGCCTATGGTGAAAAAGGAAATATCTTCGGTACAAAACTGGAAAGAAGCTTTCTGAGAAACTGCTCTGTGTTCTCTGAATTCATCTCACAGAGTTACATCTTTCCCTTCAAGAAGCCTTT
Source organism: Chlorocebus sabaeus (assembly GCF_047675955.1). Lineage (NCBI taxonomy): Eukaryota > Metazoa > Chordata > Mammalia > Primates > Cercopithecidae > Chlorocebus > Chlorocebus sabaeus. Next base: position 453,894 of record NW_027327759.1, on the reverse strand, counting down.
CGCTAAGGCTGTTCTTGAGGAATTGGCAAAGGGATATTTGGAAGCCCATAGACGGCTATGGTTAAAAAGGAAATATCTTCCGATCAAAACTGGAAAGAAGCTTTCTGAGAAACTGCTCTGTGTTCTGTGAATTCATCTCACAGAGTTACATCTTTCCCTTCAAGAAGCCTTTCGCTAAGGCTGTTGTTGTGGAATTGGCAAAGCGATATTTGGAAACCCATAGAGGGCTATGGTGAAAAAGGAAATATCTTCCGTTCAAAACTGGAAAGAAGCTTTCTGAGAAACTGCTCTGTGTTCTGTGAATTCATCTCACAGAGTTACATCTTTCCCTTCAAGAAGCCTTTCGCTAAGGCTGTTCTTCTGGAATTGGCAAAGGGATATTTGGAAGCCCATAGAGGGCTATGGTGAAAAAGGAAATATCTTCCGTTCAAACCTGGAAAGAAGCTTTCTGAGAAACTGCTCTGTGTTCTGTTAATTCATCTCACAGAGTTACATCTTTCCCTTCAAGAAGCCTTTCGCTAAGGCTGTTCTTGAGGAATTGGCAAAGGGATATTTGGAAGCCCATTGACGGCTATGGTGAAAAAGGAAATATCTTCCGTTCAAAACTGGAAAGAAGCTTTCTGAGAAACTGCTCTGTGTTCTGTGAATTCATCTCACAGAGTTACATCTTTCCCTTCAAGAAGCCTTTCGCTAAGGCTGTTCTTGTGGAATTGGCAAAGCGATATTTGGAAGCCCATAGAGGGCTATGGTGAAAAAGGAAATATCTTCCGTTCAAAACTGGAAAGAAGCTTTCTGAGAAACTGCTCTGTGTTCTCTGAATTCATCTCACAGAGTTACATCTTTCCCTTCAAGAAGCCTTTCGCTAAGGCTGTTCTTGTGGAATTGGCAAAGGGATATTTGGAAGCCCATAGAGGGCTATGGTGACAAAGGAAATATCTTCCGTTCAAAACTGGAAAGAAGCTTTCTGAGAAACAGCTCTGTGTTCTGTGAATTCATCTCACAGAGTTACATCTTTACCTTGAAGAAGCCTTTCGCTAAGGTTGTTCTTGTGGAATTGGCAAAGCGATATTTGGAAGCCCATAGAGGGCTATGGTGAAAAAGGAAATATCTTCCGTTCAAAACTGGAAAGAAGCTTTCTGAGAAACTGCTCTGTGTTCTGTGAATTCATCTCACAGAGTTACATCTTTCCCTTCAAGAAGCCTTTCGCTAAGGCTGTTCTTGTGGAATTGGCAAAGGGATATTTGGAAGCCCATAGAGGGCTATGGTGAAAAAGGAAATATCTTCCGTTCAAAACTGGAAAGAAGCTTTCTGAGAAACTGCTCTGTGTCCTGTGAATTCATCTCACAGAGTTACATCTTTCCCTTCAAGAAGCCTTTCGCTAAGGCTGTTCTTGTGGAATTGGCAAAGGGATATTTGGAAGCCCATAGAGGGCTATGGTGAAAAAGGAAATATCTTCCGTTCAAAACTGGAAAGAAGCTTTCTGAGAAGCTGCTCTGTGTTCTGTTAATTCATCTCACAGAATTACATCTTTCCCTTCAAGAAGCCTTTCGCTAAGGCTGTTCTTGAGGAATTGGCAAAGGGATATTTGGAAGCCCATAGACGGCTATGGTTAAAAAGGAAATATCTTCCGTTCAAAACTGGAAAGAAGCTTTCTGAGAAACTGCTCTGTGTTCTGTGAATTCATCTCACAGAGTTACATCTTTCCCTTCAAGAAGACTTTCACTAAGGCTGTTCTTGTGGAATTGTCAAGGCGATATTTGGAAACCCATAGAGGGCTACGGTGAAAAAGGAAATATCTTCCGTTCAAAACTGGAAAGAAGCTTTCTGAGAAACTGCTCTGTGTTCTGTTAATTCATCTGACAGAGTTACATCTTTCCATTCAAGAAGCCTTTCACTAAGGCTGTTCTTGTGGAATTGACAAAGGGATATTTGGAAGCCCATAGAGGCCTATGGTGAAAAAGGAAATATCTTCCGTTCAAAACTGGAAAGAAGCTTTCTGAGAAACTGCTCTGTGTTCTGTTAATTCATCTCACAGAGTTAAATCTTTCCCTTGAAGAAGCCTTTCGCTAAGGTTGTTCTTGTGGAATTGGCAAAGCGATATTTGGAAGCCCATAGAGTTCTATGGTGAAAAAGGAAATATCTTCCGTTCAAAACTGGAAAGAAGCTTTCTGAGAAACTGCTCTGTGTTCTCTGAATTCATCTCACAGAGTTACATCTTTCCCTTCAAGAAGCCTTTCGCTAAGGCTGTTCTTGTGGAATTGGCAAAGGGATATTTGGAAGCCCATAGAGGGCTATGGTGAAAAAGGAAATATCTTCCGTTCAAAACTGGAAAGAAGCTTTCTGAGAAACTGCTCTGTGTTCTGTGAATTCATCTCACAGAGTTACATCTTTCCCTTCAAGAAGCCTTTCACTAAGGCTGTTCTTGTGGAATTGGCAAAGGGATATTTGGAAGCCCATAGAGGGCTATGGTGAAAAAGGAAATATCTTCCGTTCAAAACTGGAAAGAAGCTTTCTGAGAAGCTGCTCTGTGTTCTGTTAATTCATCTCACAGAATTACATCTTTCCCTTCAAGAAGCCTTTCGCTAAGGCTGTTCTTCAGGAATTGGCAAAGGGATATTTGGAAGCCCATAGACGGCTATGGTTAAAAAGGAAATATCTTCCGTTCAAAACTGGAAAGAAGCTTTCTGAGAAACTGCTCTGTGTTCTGTGAATTCATCTCACAGAGTTACATCTTTCCCTTCAAGAAGACTTTCACTAAGGCTGTTCTTGTGGAATTGTCAAGGCGATATTTGGAAACCCATAGAGGGCTACGGTGAAAAAGGAAATATCTTCCGTTCAAAACTGGAAAGAAGCTTTCTGAGAAACTGCTCTGTGTTCTGTTAATTCATCTGACAGAGTTACATCTTTCCATTCAAGAAGCCTTTCGCTAAGGCTGTTCTTGTGGAATTGGCAAAGGGATATTAGGAAGCCCATAGAGGCCTATGGTGAAAAAGGAAATATCTGCCGTTCAAAACTGGAAAGAAGCTTTCTGAGAAACTGCTCTGTGTTCTCTGAATTCATCTCACAGAGTTACATCTTTCCCTTCAAGAAGCCTTTCGCTAAGGCTGTTCTTGAGGAATTGGCAAAGGGATATTTGGAAGCCCATAGACGGCTATGGTTAAAAAGGTAATATCTTCCGATCAAAACTGGAAAGAAGCTTTCTGAGAAACTGCTCTGTGTTCTGTGAATTCATCTCACAGAGTTACATCTTTCCCTTCAAGAAGCCTTTCGCTAAGGCTGTTGTTGTGGAATTGGCAAAGCGATATTTGGAAACCCATAGAGGGCTATGGTGAAAAAGGAAATATCTTCCGTTCAAAACTGGAAAGAAGCTTTCTGAGAAACTGCTCTGTGTTCTGTGAATTCATCTCACAGAGTTACATCTTTCCCTTCAAGAAGCCTTTCGCTAAGGCTGTTCTTCTGGAATTGGCAAAGGGATATTTGGAAGCCCATAGAGGGCTATGGTGAAAAAGGAAATATCTTCCGTTCAAACCTGGAAAGAAGCTTTCTGAGAAACTGCTCTGTGTTCTGTGAATTCATCTCACAGAGTTACATCTTTCCCTTCAAGAAGCCTTTCGCTAAGACTGTTCTTGTGGAAATGGCAAAGGGATATTTGGAAGCCCATAGACGACTATGGTGAAAAAGGAAATATCTTCCGTTCCAAACTGGAAAGAAGCTTTCTGAGAAACTGCTCTGTGTTCTGTTAATTCATCTCACAGAGTTACATCTTTCCCTTCAAGAAGGCTTTCGCTAAGGCTGTTCTTGTGGAATTGGCAAAGGGATATTTGGAAGCCTATAGAGGGCTATGGTGAAAAAGGAAATATCTTCCGTTCAAAACTGGAAAGAAGCTTTCTGAGAAACTGCTCTGTGTTCTGTTAATTCATCTCACAGAGTTACATCTTTCCCTTCAAGAAGCCTTTCGCTAAGGCTGTTCTTGAGGAATTTGCAAAGGGATATTTGGAAGCCCATTGACGGCTATGGTGAAAAAGGAAATATCTTCCGTTCAAAACTGGAAAGAAGCTTTCTGAGAAACTGCTCTGTGTTCTGTGAATTCATCTCACAGAGTTACATCTTTCCCTTCAAGAAGCCTTTCGCTAAGGCTGTTCTTGTGGAATTGGCAAAGCGATATTTGGAAGTCTGTAGAGGGCTATGGTGAAAAAGGAAATATCTTCCGTTCAAAACTGGAAAGAAGCTTTCTGAGAAACTGCTCTGTGTTCTGTGAATTCATCTCACAGAGTTACATCATTCCCTTCAAGAAGCCTTTCGCTAAGGCTGTTCTTGTGGAATTGGCAAAGGGATATTTGGAAGCCCATAAAGGCCTATGGTGAAAAAGGAAATATCTTCCGTTCAAAATTGGAAAGAAGCTTTCTGAGAAACTGCTCTGTGTTCTGTGAATTCATCTCACAGAGTTAATTATTTCCCTTCAATAAGCCTTTCGCTAAGGCTGTTCTTGTGGTATTGGCAAAGGGATATTTGGAAGCCCATAGAGGCCTATGGTGAAAAAGGAAATATCTTCCATTCAAAACTGGAAAGAAGCTTTCTGAGAAACTGCTCTGTGTTCGGTGAATTCATCTCACAGAGTTACATCTTTCCCTTCAAGAAGCCTTTCGCTAAGGCTGTTCTTGTGGAATTGGCAAACGGATATTTGTAACCCATTGAGGGCTATGGTGAAAAAGGAAATATCTTCCGTTCAAAACTGGAAAGAATCTTTCTGAGAAACTGCTCTGTGTTCTGTTAATTCATCTCACAGAGTTACATCTTTCCCTTCAAGAAGCCTTTCGCTAAGGCTGTTCTTGAGGAATTGGCAAAGGGATATTTGGAAGCCCTTAGACGGCTATGGTGAAAAAGGAAATATCTTCCGTTCAAAACTGGAAAGAAGCTTTCTGAGAAACTGCTCTGTGTTCTGTGAATTCATCTCACAGAGTTACATCTTTCCCTTCAAGAAGACTTTCACTAAGGCTGTTCTTGTGGAATTGTCAAGGCGATATTTGGTAACCCATAGAGGGCTACGGTGAAAAAGGAACTATCTTCCGTTCAAAACTGGAAAGAAGCTTTCTGAGAAACTGCTCTGTGTTCTGTTAATTCATCTGACAGAGTTACATCTTTCCATTCAAGAAGCCTTTCGCTAAGGCTGTTCTTGTGGAATTGGCAAAGGGATATTTGGAAGCCCATAGTGGCCTATGGTGAAAAAGGAAATATGTTCGGTTCAAAACTGGAAAGAAGCTTTCTGAGAAACTGCTCTGTGTTCTCTGAATTCATCTCACAGAGTTACATCTTTCCCTTCAAGAAGCCTTTCGCTAAGGCTGTTCTTGAGGAATTGGCAAAGGGATATTTGGAAGCCCATAGACGGCTATGGTTAAAAAGGAAATATCTTCCGATCAAAACTGGAAAGAAGCTTTCTGAGAAACTGCTCTGTGTTCTGTGAATTCATCTCACAGAGTTACATCTTTCCCTTCAAGAAGCCTTTCGCTAAGGCTGTTGTTGTGGAATTGGCAAAGCGATATTTGGAAACCCATAGAGGGCTATGGTGAAAAAGGAAATATCTTCCGTTCAATACTGGAAAGAAGCTTTCTGAGAAACTGCTCTGTGTTCTGTGAATTCATCTCACAGAGTTACATCTTTCCCTTCAAGAAGCCTTTCGCTAAGGCTGTTCTTCTGGAATTGGCAAAGGGATATTTGGAAGCCCATAGAGGGCTATGGTGAAAAAGGAAATATCTTCCGTTCAAACCTGGAAAGAAGCTTTCTGAGAAACTGCTCTGTGTTCTGTTAATTCATCTCACAGAGTTACATCTTTCCCTTCAAGAAGCCTTTCGCTAAGGCTGTTCTTGAGGAATTGGCAAAGGGATATTTGGAAGCCCATTGACGGCTATGGTGAAAAAGGAAATATCTTCCGTTCAAAACTGGAAAGAAGCTTTCTGAGAAACTGCTCTGTGTTCTGTGAATTCATCTCACAGAGTTACATCTTTCCCTTCAAGAAGCCTTTCGCTAAGGCTGTTCTTGTGGAATTGGCAAAGCGATATTTGGAAGCCCATAGAGGGCTATGGTGAAAAAGGAAATATCTTCCGTTCAAAACAGGAAAGAAGCTTTCTGAGAAACTGCTCTGTGTTCTCTGAATTCATCTCACAGAGTTACATCTTTCCCTTCAAGAAGCCTTTCGCTAAGGCTGTTCTTGTGGAATTGGCAAAGGGATATTTGGAAGCCCATAGAGGGCTATGGTGACAAAGGAAATATCTTCCGTTCAAAACTGGAAAGAAGCTTTCTGAGAAACAGCTCTGTGTTCTGTGAATTCATCTCACAGAGTTACATCTTTCCCTTGAAGAAGCCTTTCGCTAAGGTTGTTCTTGTGGAATTGGCAAAGCGATATTTGGAAGCCCATAGAGGGCTATGGTGAAAAAGGAAATATCTTCCGTTCAAAACTGGAAAGAAGCTTTCTGAGAAACTGCTCTGTGTTCTGTGAATTCATCTCACAGAGTTACATCTTTCCCTTCAAGAAGCCTTTCGCTAAGGCTGTTCTTGTGGAATTGGCAAAGGGATATTTGGAAGCCCATAGAGGGCTATGGTGAAAAAGGAAATATCTTCCGTTCAAAACTGGAAAGAAGCTTTCTGAGAAACTGCTCTGTGTTCTCTGAATTCATCTCACAGAGTTACATCTTTCCCTTCAAGAAGCCTTTCGCTAAGGCTGTTCTTGAGGAATTGGCAAAGGGATATTTGGAAGCCCATAGACGGCTATGGTTAAAAAGGTAATATCTTCCGATCAAAACTGGAAAGAAGCTTTCTGAGAAACTGCTCTGTGTTCTGTGAATTCATCTCACAGAGTTACATCTTTCCCTTCAAGAAGCCTTTCGCTAAGGCTGTTGTTGTGGAATTGGCAAAGCGATATTTGGAAACCCATAGAGGGCTATGGTGAAAAAGGAAATATCTTCCGTTCAAAACTGGAAAGAAGCTTTCTGAGAAACTGCTCTGTGTTCTGTGAATTCATCTCACAGAGTTACATCTTTCCCTTCAAGAAGCCTTTCGCTAAGGCTGTTCTTCTGGAATTGGCAAAGGGATATTTGGAAGCCCATAGAGGGCTATGGTGAAAAAGGAAATATCTTCCGTTCAAACCTGGAAAGAAGCTTTCTGAGAAACTGCTCTGTGTTCTGTGAATTCATCTCACAGAGTTACATCTTTCCCTTCAAGAAGCCTTTCGCTAAGACTGTTCTTGTGGAAATGGCAAAGGGATATTTGGAAGCCCATAGACGACTATGGTGAAAAAGGAAATATCTTCCGTTCCAAACTGGAAAGAAGCTTTCTGAGAAACTGCTCTGTGTTCTGTTAATTCATCTCACAGAGTTACATCTTTCCCTTCAAGAAGGCTTTCGCTAAGGCTGTTCTTGTGGAATTGGCAAAGGGATATTTGGAAGCCTATAGAGGGCTATGGTGAAAAAGGAAATATCTTCCGTTCAAAACTGGAAAGAAGCTTTCTGAGAAACTGCTCTGTGTTCTGTTAATTCATCTCACAGAGTTACATCTTTCCCTTCAAGAAGCCTTTCGCTAAGGCTGTTCTTGAGGAATTGGCAAAGGGATATTTGGAAGCCCATTGACGGCTATGGTGAAAAAGGAAATATCTTCCGTTCAAAACTGGAAAGAAGCTTTCTGAGAAACTGCTCTGTGTTCTGTGAATTCATCTCACAGAGTTACATCTTTCCCTTCAAGAAGCCTTTCGCTAAGGCTGTTCTTGTGGAATTGGCAAAGCGATATTTGGAAGTCTGTAGAGGGCTATGGTGAAAAAGGAAATATCTTCCGTTCAAAACTGGAAAGAAGCTTTCTGAGAAACTGCTCTGTGTTCTGTGAATTCATCTCACAGAGTTACATCATTCCCTTCAAGAAGCCTTTCGCTAAGGCTGTTCTTGTGGAATTGGCAAAGGGATATTTGGAAGCCCTTAAAGGCCTATGGTGAAAAAGGAAATATCTTCCGTTCAAAATTGGAAAGAAGCTTTCTGAGAAACTGCTCTGTGTTCTGTGAATTCATCTCACAGAGTTAATTATTTCCCTTCAATAAGCCTTTCGCTAAGGCTGTTCTTGTGGTATTGGCAAAGGGATATTTGGAAGCCCATAGAGGCCTATGGTGAAAAAGGAAATATCTTCCATTCAAAACTGGAAAGAAGCTTTCTGAGAAACTGCTCTGTGTTCGGTGAATTCATCTCACAGAGTTACATCTTTCCCTTCAAGAAGCCTTTCGCTAAGGCTGTTCTTGTGGAATTGGCAAACGGATATTTGTAACCCATTGAGGGCTATGGTGAAAAAGGAAATATCTTCCGTTCAAAACTGGAAAGAATCTTTCTGAGAAACTGCTCTGTGTTCTGTTAATTCATCTCACAGAGTTACATCTTTCCCTTCAAGAAGCCTTTCGCTAAGGCTGTTCTTGAGGAATTGGCAAACGGATATTTGGAAGCCCTTAGACGGCTATGGTGAAAAAGGAAATATCTTCCGTTCAAAACTGGAAAGAAGCTTTCTGAGAAACTGCTCTGTGTTCTGTGAATTCATCTCACAGAGTTACATCTTTCCCTTCAAGAAGACTTTCACTAAGGCTGTTCTTGTGGAATTGTCAAGGCGATATTTGGTAACCCATAGAGGGCTACGGTGAAAAAGGAACTATCTTCCGTTCAAAACTGGAAAGAAGCTTTCTGAGAAACTGCTCTGTGTTCTGTTAATTCATCTGACAGAGTTACATCTTTCCATTCAAGAAGCCTTTCGCTAAGGCTGTTCTTGTGGAATTGGCAAAGGGATATTTGGAAGCCCATAGTGGCCTATGGTGAAAAAGGAAATATGTTCGGTTCAAAACTGGAAAGAAGCTTTCTGAGAAACTGCTCTGTGTTCTCTGAATTCATCTCACAGAGTTACATCTTTCCCTTCAAGAAGCCTTTCGCTAAGGCTGTTCTTGAGGAATTGGCAAAGGGATATTTGGAAGCCCATAGACGGCTATGGTTAAAAAGGAAATATCTTCCGATCAAAACTGGAAAGAAGCTTTCTGAGAAACTGCTCTGTGTTCTGTGAATTCATCTCACAGAGTTACATCTTTCCCTTCAAGAAGCCTTTCGCTAAGGCTGTTGTTGTGGAATTGGCAAAGCGATATTTGGAAACCCATAGAGGGCTATGGTGAAAAAGGAAATATCTTCCGTTCAATACTGGAAAGAAGCTTTCTGAGAAACTGCTCTGTGTTCTGTGAATTCATCTCACAGAGTTACATCTTTCCCTTCAAGAAGCCTTTCGCTAAGGCTGTTCTTCTGGAATTGGCAAAGGGATATTTGGAAGCCCATAGAGGGCTATGGTGAAAAAGGAAATATCTTCCGTTCAAACCTGGAAAGAAGCTTTCTGAGAAACTGCTCTGTGTTCTGTTAATTCATCTCACAGAGTTACATCTTTCCCTTCAAGAAGCCTTTCGCTAAGGCTGTTCTTGAGGAATTGGCAAAGGGATATTTGGAAGCCCATTGACGGCTATGGTGAAAAAGGAAATATCTTCCGTTCAAAACTGGAAAGAAGCTTTCTGAGAAACTGCTCTGTGTTCTGTGAATTCATCTCACAGAGTTACATCTTTCCCTTCAAGAAGCCTTTCGCTAAGGCTGTTCTTGTGGAATTGGCAAAGCGATATTTGGAAGCCCATAGAGGGCTATGGTGAAAAAGGAAATATCTTCCGTTCAAAACTGGAAAGAAGCTTTCTGAGAAACTGCTCTGTGTTCTCTGAATTCATCTCACAGAGTTACATCTTTCCCTTCAAGAAGCCTTTCGCTAAGGCTGTTCTTGTGGAATTGGCAAAGGGATATTTGGAAGCCCATAGAGGGCTATGGTGACAAAGGAAATATCTTCCGTTCAAAACTGGAAAGAAGCTTTCTGAGAAACAGCTCTGTGTTCTGTGAATTCATCTCACAGAGTTACATCTTTCCCTTGAAGAAGCCTTTCGCTAAGGTTGTTCTTGTGGAATTGGCAAAGCGATATTTGGAAGCCCATAGAGGGCTATGGTGAAAAAGGAAATATCTTCCGTTCAAAACTGGAAAGAAGCTTTCTGAGAAACTGCTCTGTGTTCTGTGAATTCATCTCACAGAGTTACATCTTTCCCTTCAAGATGCCTTTCGCTAAGGCTGTTCTTGTGGAATTGGCAAAGGGATATTTGGAAGCCCATAGAGGGCTATGGTGAAAAAGGAAATATCTTCCGTTCAAAACTGGAAAGAAGCTTTCTGAGAAACTGCTCTGTGTCCTGTGAATTCATCTCACAGAGTTACATCTTTCCCTTCAAGAAGCCTTTCGCTAAGGCTGTTCTTGTGGAATTGGCAAAGGGATATTTGGAAGCCCATAGAGGGCTATGGTGAAAAAGGAAATATCTTCCGTTCAAAACTGGAAAGAAGCTTTCTGAGAAGCTGCTCTGTGTTTTGTTAATTCATCTCACAGAATTACATCTTTCCCTTCAAGAAGCCTTTCGCTAAGGCTGTTCTTGAGGAATTGGCAAAGGGATATTTGGAAGCCCATAGACGGCTATGGTTAAAAAGGAAATATCTTCCGTTCAAAACTGGAAAGAAGCTTTCTGAGAAACTGCTCTGTGTTCTGTGAATTCATCTCACAGAGTTACATCTTTCCCTTCAAGAAGACTTTCACTAAGGCTGTTCTTGTGGAATTGTCAAGGCGATATTTGGAAACCCATAGAGGGCTACGGTGAAAAAGGAAATATCTTCCGTTCAAAACTGGAAAGAAGCTTTCTGAGAAACTGCTCTGTGTTCTGTTAATTCATCTGACAGAGTTACATCTTTCCATTCAAGAAGCCTTTCGCTAAGGCTGTTCTTGTGGAATTGACAAAGGGATATTTGGAAGCCCATAGAGGCCTATGGTGAAAAAGGAAATATCTTCCGTTCAAAACTGGAAAGAAGCTTTCTGAGAAACTGCTCTGTGTTCTGTTAATTCATCTCACAGAGTTAAATCTTTCCCTTGAAGAAGCCTTTCGCTAAGGTTGTTCTTGTGGAATTGGCAAAGCGATATTTGGAAGCCCATAGAGGGCTACGGTGAAAAAGGAAATATCTTCCGTTCAAAATTGGAAAGAAGCTTTCTGAGAAACTGCTCTGTGTTCTCTGAATTCATCTCACAGAGTTACATCTTTCCCTTCAAGAAGCCTTTCACTAAGGCTGTTCTTGTGGAATTGGCAAAGGGATATTTGGAAGCCCATAGAGGGCTATGGTGAAAAAGGAAATATCTTCCGTTCAAAACTGGAAAGAAGCTTTCTGAGAAGCTGCTCTGTGTTCTGTTAATTCATCTCACAGAATTACATCTTTCCCTTCAAGAAGCCTTTCGCTAAGGCTGTTCTTCAGGAATTGGCAAAGGGATATTTGGAAGCCCATAGACGGCTATGGTTAAAAAGGAAATATCTTCCGTTCAAAACTGGAAAGAAGCTTTCTGAGAAACTGCTCTGTGTTCTGTGAATTCATCTCACAGAGTTACATCTTTCCCTTCAAGAAGACTTTCACTAAGGCTGTTCTTGTGGAATTGTCAAGGCGATATTTGGAAACCCATAGAGGGCTACGGTGAAAAAGGAAATATCTTCCGTTCAAAACTGGAAAGAAGCTTTCTGAGAAACTGCTCTGTGTTCTGTTAATTCATCTGACAGAGTTACATCTTTCCATTCAAGAAGCCTTTCGCTAAGGCTGTTCTTGTGGAATTGGCAAAGGGATATTTGGAAGCCCATAGAGGCCTATGGTGAAAAAGGAAATATCTGCCGTTCAAAACTGGAAAGAAGCTTTCTGAGAAACTGCTCTGTGTTCTCTGAATTCATCTCACAGAGTTACATCTTTCCCTTCAAGAAGCCTTTCGCTAAGGCTGTTCTTGAGGAATTGGCAAAGGGATATTTGGAAGCCCATAGACGGCTATGGTTAAAAAGGTAATATCTTCCGATCAAAACTGGAAAGAAGCTTTCTGAGAAACTGCTCTGTGTTCTGTGAATTCATCTCACAGAGTTACATCTTTCCCTTCAAGAAGCCTTTCGCTAAGGCTGTTGTTGTGGAATTGGCAAAGCGATATTTGGAAACCCATAGAGGGCTATGGTGAAAAAGGAAATATCTTCCGTTCAAAACTGGAAAGAAGCTTTCTGAGAAACTGCTCTGTGTTCTGTGAATTCATCTCACAGAGTTACATCTTTCCCTTCAAGAAGCCTTTCGCTAAGGCTGTTCTTCTGGAATTGGCAAAGGGATATTTGGAAGCCCATAGAGGGCTATGGTGAAAAAGGAAATATCTTCCGTTCAAACCTGGAAAGAAGCTTTCTGAGAAACTGCTCTGTGTTCTGTTAATTCATCTCACAGAGTTACATCTTTCCCTTCAAGAAGCCTTTCGCTAAGGCTGTTCTTGAGGAATTGGCAAAGGGATATTTGGAAGCCCATTGACGGCTATGGTGAAAAAGGAAATATCTTCCGTTCAAAACTGGAAAGAAGCTTTCTGAGAAACTGCTCTGTGTTCTGTTAATTCATCTCACAGAGTTACATCTTTCCCTTCAAGAAGCCTTTCGCTAAGGCTGATCTTGTGGAATTGGCCAAGGGATATTTGGAAACCCATAGAGGGCTATGGTGAAAAAGGAAATATCTTCCGTTCAAAACTGGAAAGAAGCTTTCTGAGAAACTGCTCTGTGTTCTGTTAATTCATCTCACAGAGTTACATCTTTCCCTTCAAGAAGCCTTTGGCTAAGGCTGTTCTTGTGGAATTGGCAAAGGGATATTTGGAAGCCCATAGACGGCTATGGTGAAAAAGGAAATATCTTCCGTTCAAAATTGGAAAGAAGCTTTCTGAGAAACTGCTCTGTGTTCTGTGAATTCATCTCACAGAGTTACTTCTTTCCCTTCAATAAGCCTTTCGCTAAGGCTGTTCTTGTGGTATTGGCAAAGGGATATTTGGAAGCCCATAGAGGCCTATGGTGAAAAAGGAAATATCTTCCGCTCAAAACTGGAAAGAAGCTTTCTGAGAAACTGCTCTGTGTTCTGTGAATTCATCTCACAGAGTTACATCTTTCCCTTCAAGAAGCCTTTCGCTAAGGCTGTTCTTGTGGAATTGGCAAAGGGATATTTGGAAGCCCATAGAGGGCTATGGTGAAAAAGGAAATATCTTCCGTTCAAAACTGGAAAGAAGCTTTCTGAGAAACTGCTCTGTGTTCTGTGAATTCATCTCACAGTGTTACATCTTTCCCTTCAAGAAGCCTTTCGCTAAGGCTGTTCTTGTGGAATTGGCAAAGCGATATTTGGAAGCCCATAGAGGGCTATGGTGAAAAAGGAAATATCTTCCGTTCAAAACTGGAAAGAAGCTTTCTGAGAAACTGCTCTGTGTTCTCTGAATTCATCTCACAGAGTTACATCTTTCCCTTCAAGAAGCCTTTCGCTAAGGCTGTTGTTGTGGAATTGGCAAAGGGATATTTGGAAGCCCATAGAGGGCTATGGTGAAAAAGGAAATATCTTCCGTTCAAAACTGGAAAGAAGCTTTCTGAGAAACTGCTCTGTGTTCTGTGAATTCATCTCACAGAGTTACATCTTTCCCTTCAAGAAGCCTTTCGCTAAGGCTGTTCTTGTGGAATTGGCAAAGGGATATTTGGAAGCCCATAGAGGGCTATGGTGAAAAAGGAAATATCTTCCCTTCAAAACTGGAAAGAAGCTTTCTGAGAAGCTGCTCTGTGTTCTGTTAATTCATCTCACAGAGTTACATCTTTCCCTTCAAGAAGCCTTTCGCTAAGGCTGTTCTTGAGGAATTGGCAAAGGGATATTTGGAAGCCCATAGACGGCTATGGTTAAAAAGGAAATATCTTCCGTTCAAAACTGGAAAGAAGCTTTCTGAGAAACTGCTCTGTGTTCTGTTAATTCATCTCACAGAGTTACATCTTTCCCTTCAAGAAGCCTATCGCTAAGGCTGTTCTTGTGGAATTGGCAAAGGGATATTTGGAAGCCCATAAAGGGCTATGGTGAAAAAGGAAATATCTTCCGTTCAAAACTGGAAAGAAGCTTTCTGAGAAACTGCTCTGTGTTCTGTGAATTCATCTCACAGAGTTACATCTTTCCCTTCAAGAAGCCTTTCGCTAAGGCTGTTCTTGTGGAATTGGCAAAGGGATATTTTTAATCCCATAGAGGGCTATGGTGAAAAAGGAAATATCTTCCGTTCAAAACTGGAAAGAAGCTTTCTGAGAAACTGCTCTGTGTTCTGTGAATTCATCTCACAGAGTTACATCTTTCCCTTCAAGAAGCCTTTCGCTAAGGCTGTTCTTGTGGAATTGGCAAAGGGATATTTGGAAGCCCATAGACGGCTATGGTTAAAAAGGAAGTATCTTCCGATCAAAACTGGAAAGAAGCTTTCTGAGAAACTGCTCTGTGTTCTGTGAATTCATCTCACAGAGTTACATCTTTCCCTTCAAGAAGCCTTTCGCTAAGGCTGATCTTGTGGAATTGGCCAAGGGATATTTGGAAACCCATAGAGGGCTATGGTGAAAAAGGAAATATCTTCCGTTCAAAACTGGAAAGAAGCTTTCTGAGAAACTGCTCTGTGTTCTGTTAATTCATCTCACAGAGTTACATCTTTCCCTTCAAGAAGCCTTTGGCTAAGGCTGTTCTTGTGGAATTGGCAAAGGGATATTTGGAAGCCCATAGACGGCTATGGTGAAAAAGGAAATATCTTCCGTTCAAAATTGGAAAGAAGCTTTCTGAGAAACTGCTCTGTGTTCTCTGAATTCATCTCACAGAGTTACTTCTTTCCCTTCAATAAGCCTTTCGCTAAGGCTGTTCTTGTGGTATTGGCAAAGGGATATTTGGAAGCCCATAGAGGCCTATGGTGAAAAAGGAAATATCTTCCGCTCAAAACTGGAAAGAAGCTTTCTGAGAAACTGCTCTGTGTTCTGTGAATTCATCTCACAGAGTTACATCTTTCCCTTCAAGAAGCCTTTCGCTAAGGCTGTTCTTGTGGAATTGGCAAAGGGATATTTGGAAGCCCATAGAGGGCTATGGTGAAAAAGGAAATATCTTCCGTTCAAAACTGGAAAGAAGCTTTCTGAGAAACTGCTCTGTGTTCTGTTAATTCATCTCACAGAGTTACATCTTTCCCTTGAAGAAGCCTTTCGCTAAGGTTGTTCTTGTGGAATTGGCAAAGGGATATTTGGAAGCCCATAGAGGGCTATGGTGAAAAAGGAAATATCTTCCGTTCAAAACTGGAAAGAAGCTTTCTGAGAAACTGCTCTGTGTTCTGTGAATTCATCTCACAGAGTTACATCTTTCCCTTCAAGAAGCCTTTCGCTAAGGCTGTTCTTGTGGAATTGGCAAAGGGATATTTGGAAGCCCATAGAGGGCTATGGTGAAAAAGGAAATATCTTCCGTTCAAAACTGGAAAGAAGCTTTCCGAGAAACTGCTCTGTGTTCTCTGAAATCATCTCACAGAGTTACATCTTTCCCTTCAAGAAGCCTTTCGCTAAGGCTGTTCTTGTGGAATTGGCAAAGGGATATTTGGAAGCCCATAGAGGGCTATGGTGAAAAAGGAAATATCTTCCGTTCAAAACTGGAAGAAGCTTTCTGAGAAACTGCTCTGTGTTCTGTTAATTCATCTCACAGAGTTACATCTTTCCCTTCAAGAAGCCTTTCGCTAAGGCTGTTCTTGTGGAATTGGCAAAGGAATATTTGGAAATCCATAGAGGGCTATGGTGAAAAAGGAAATATCTTCCGTTCAAAACTGGAAAGAAGCTTTCTGAGAAACTGCTCTGTGTTCTGTTAATTCATCTCACAGAGTTACATCTTTGCCTTCAAGAAGCCTTTCGCTAAGGCTGTTCTTGTCGAATTGGCAAAGGGATATTTGGAAGCCCATAGACGGCTATGGTGAAAAAGGAAATATCTTCCGTTCAAAATTGGAAAGAAGCTTTCTGAGAAACTGCTCTGTGTTCTGTGAATTCATCTCACAGAGTTACTTCTTTCCCTTCAATAAGCCTTTCGCTAAGGCTGTTCTTGTGGTATTGGCAAAGGGATATTTGGAAGCCCATAGAGGCCTATGGTGAAAAAGGAAATATCTTCCGTTCAAAACTGGAAAGAAGCTTTCTGAGAAACTGCTCTGTGTTCTGTGAATTCATCTCACAGAGTTACATCTTTCCCTTCAAGAAGCCTTTCGCTAAGGCTGTTCTTGTGGAAATGGCAAAGGGATATTTGGAAGCCCATAGAGGGCTATGGTGAAAAAGGAAATACCTTCCGTTCAAAACTGGAAAGAAGCTTTCTGAGAAACTGCTCTGTGTTCTGTTAATTCATCTCACAGAGTTACATCTTTCCCTCGAAGAAGCCTTTCGCTAAGGTTGTTCTTGTGGAATTGGCAAAGCGATATTTGGAAGCCCATAGAGGGCTATGATGAAAAAGGAAATATCTTCCGTTCAAAACTGGAAAGAAGTTTCTGAGAAACTGCTCTGTGTTCTGTGAATTCATCTCACAGAGTTACATCTTTCCCTTCAAGAAGCCTTTCGCTAAGGCTGTTCTTGAGGAATTGGCAAAGGGATATTTGGAAGCCCATAGACGGCTATGGTTAAAAAGGAAATATCTTCCGATCAAAACTGGAAAGAAGCTTTCTGAGAAACTGCTCTGTGTTCTGTGAATTCATCTCACAGAGTTACATCTTTCCCTTCAAGAAGCCTTTCGCTAAGCCTGTTGTTGTGGAATTGGCAAAGCGATATTTGGAAACCCATAGAGGGCTATGGTGAAAAAGGAAATAT
The DNA here is from genome assembly GCF_047675955.1 of Chlorocebus sabaeus. NCBI lineage: Eukaryota > Metazoa > Chordata > Mammalia > Primates > Cercopithecidae > Chlorocebus > Chlorocebus sabaeus. The sequence goes on along the minus strand of NW_027327759.1, from coordinate 437,138 downwards.
CTTCCGTTCAAAACTGGAAAGAAGCTTTCTGAGAAACTGCTCTGTGTTCTGTTAATTCATCTCACAGAGTTACATCTTTCCCTTCAAGAAGCCTTTCGCTAAGGCTGTTCTTGAGGAATTGTCAAAGGGATATTTGGAAGCCCATAGAGGGCTATGGTGAAAAAGGAAATATTTTCCGTTCAAAACTGGAAAGAAGCTTTCTGAGAAACTGCTCTGTGTTCTGTTAATTCATCTCACAGAGTTACATCTTTCCCTTCAAGAAGCCTTTCGCTAAGGCTGTTCTTGAGGAATTGGCAAAGGGATATTTGGAAGCCCATAGACGGCTACGGTGAAAAAGGAAATATCCTCCGTTCAAAACTGGAAAGAAGCGTTCTGAGAAACTGCTCTGTGTTCTGTGAATTCATCTCACAGAGTTACATCTTTCCCTTCAAGAAGCCTTTCGCTAAGGCTGTTCTTGTGGAATTGGCAAAGCGATATTTGGAAGCCCGTAGAGGGCTATGGTGAAAAAGGAAATATCTTCCGTTCAAAACTGGAAAGAAGCTTTCTGAGAAACTGCTCTATGTTCTGTTAATTCATCTCACAGAGATACATCTTTCCCTTCAAGAAGCCTTTCGCTAAGGCTGTTCTTGTGGAATTGGCAAAGGGATATTTGGAATCCCATAGAGGGCTATGGTGAAAAAGGAAATATCTTCCGTTCAAAACTGGAAAGAAGCTTTCTGAGAAACTGCTCTGTGTTCTCTGACTTCATCTCACAGAGTTACATCTTTCCCTTCAAGAAGCCTTTCACTAAGGCTGTTCTTGTGGAATTGGCAAAGGGATATTTGGAAGCCCACAGAGGGCTATGGTGAAAAAGGAAATATCTTCCGTTCAAAACTGGAAAGAAGCTTTCTGAGAAACTGCTCTGTGTTCTGTTAATTCATCTCACAGAGTTACATCTTTCCCTTCAAGAAGCCTTTCGCTAAGGCTGTTCTTGTGGAATTGGCAAAGCGATATTTGGAAGCCCGTAGAGGGCTATGGTGAAAAAGGAAATATCTTCCGTTCAAAACTGGAAAGAAGCTTTCTGAGAAACTGCTCTGTGTTCTTTTAATTCATCTCACAGAGTTACATCTTTCCCTTCAAGAAGCCTTTCGCTAAGGCTGTTCTTGTGGAATTGGCAAAGGGATATTTGGAAGACCATAGAGGGCTATGTTGAAAAAGGAAATATCTTCCGTTCAAAACTGGAAAGAAGCTTTCTGAGAAACTGCTCTGTGTTCTGTTAATTCATCTCACAGAGTTACATCTTTCCCTTCAAGAAGCCTTTCGCTAAGGCTGTTCTTGTGGAATTGGCAAAGGGATATTTGGAAGCCCATAGACGGCTATGGTTAAAAACGAAATATCTTCCGTTCAAAACTGGAAAGAAGCTTTCTGAGAAACTGCTCTGTGTTCTGTGAATTCATCTCACAGAGTTACATCTTTAACTTCAAGAAGCCTTTCGCTAAGGCTGTTCTTGTGGAATTGGCAAAGGGATATTTGGAAGCCCATAGAGGCCTATGGTAAGAAAGGAAATATCTTCCGTTCAAAACTGGAAAGAAGCTTTCTGAGAAACTGCTCTGTGTTCTCTGAATTCATCTCACAGAGTTACATCTTTCCCTTCAAGAAGCCTTTCGCTAAGGCTGTTCTTGAGGAATTGGCAAAGGGATATTTGGAAGCCCTTAGACGGCTATGGTTAAAAAGGAAATATCTTCCGATCAAAACTGGAAAGAAGCTTTCTGAGAAACTGCTCTGTGTTCTGTGAATTCATCTCACAGAGTTACATCTTTCCCTTCAAGAAGCCTTTCGCTAAGGCTGTTGTTGTGGAATTGGCAAAGCGATATTTGGAAACCCATAGAGGGCTATGGTGAAAAAGGAAATATCTTCCGTTCAAAACTGGAAAGAAGCTTTCTGAGAAACTGCTCTGTGTTCTGTTAATTCATCTCACAGAGTTACATCTTTCCCTTCAAGAAGACTTTCGCTAAGGCTGTTCTTGTGGAATTGTCAAAGCGATATTTGGAAACCCATAGAGGGCTACGGTGAAAAAGGAAATATCTTCCGTTCAAAACTGGAAAGAAGCTTTCTGAGAAACTGCTCTGTGTTCTGCTAATTCATCTCACAGAGTTACATCTTTCCATTGAAGAAGCCTTTCGCTAAGGCTGTTCTTGTGGAATTGGCAAAGTGATATTTGGAAGCCCATAGAGGCCTATGGTGAAAAAGGAAATATCTTCCGTTCAAAACTGGAAAGAAGCTTTCTGAGAAACTGCTCTGTGTTCTCTGAATTCATCTCACAGAGTTACATCTTTCCCTTCAAGAAGCCTTTCGCTAAGGCTGTTCTTGAGGAATTGGCAAAGGGATATTTGGAAGCCCATAGACGGCTATGGTTAAAAAGGAAATATCTTCCGATCAAAACTGGAAAGAAGCTTTCTGAGAAACTGCTCTGTGTTCTGTGAATTCATCTCACAGAGTTACATCTTTCCCTTCAAGAAGCCTTTCGCTAAGGCTGTTGTTGTGGAATTGGCAAAGCGATATTTGGAAACCCATAGAGGGCTATGGTGAAAAAGGAAATATCTTCCGTTCAAAACTGGAAAGAAGCTTTCTGAGAAACTGCTCTGTGTTCTGTTAATTCATCTCACAGAGTTACATCTTTTACTTCAAGAAGACCTTCGCTAAGGCTGTTCTTGTGGAATTGGCAAAGGGATATTTGGAAGCCCATAGAGGGCTATGGTGAAAAAGGAAATATCTTCCGTTCAAAACTGGAAAGAAGCTTTCTGAGAAACTGCTCTGTGTTCTGTTAATTCATCTCACAGAGTTACATCTTTCCCTTCAAGAAGCCTTTCGCTAAGGCTGTTCTTGTGGAATTGGCAAAGGGATATTTCTAAGCCCATAGACGGCTATGGTGAAAAAGGAAATATCTTCCGTTCAAAACTGGAAAGAAGCTTTCTGAGAAACTGCTCTGTGTTCTGTGAATTCATCTCACAGAGTTACATCTTTCCCTTCAAGAAGCCTTTCGCTAAGGCTGTTCTTGTGGAATTGGCAAAGGGATATTTGGAAGCCCATAGAGGCCTATGGTGAAAAAGGAAATATCTTCCGTTCAAACTGGAAAGAAGCTTCCTGAGAAACTTCTCTGTGTTCTCTGAATTCATCTCACAGAGTTACATCTTTCCCTTCAAGAAGCCTTTCGCTAAGGCTGTTCTTGTGGAATTGGCAAAGGGATATTTGGAAGCCCGTAGAGGGCTATGGTGAAAAAGGAAATATCTTCCATTCAAAACTGGAAAGAAGCATTCTGAGAAACTGCTCTGTGTTCTGTTAATTCATCTCACAGAGTTACATCTTTCCCTTCAAGAAGCCTTTCGCTAAGGCTGTTCTTGTGGAATTGGCAAAGGGATATTTGGAAGCCCATAGAGGGCTATGGTGAAAAAGGAAATATTTTCCGTTCAAAACTGGAAAGAAGCTTTCTGAGAAACTGCTCTGTGTTCTGTTAATTCATCTCACAGAGTTACATCTTTCCCTTCAAGAAGCCTTTCGCTAAGGCTGCTCTTGAGGAATTCGCAAAGGGATATTTGGAAGCCCATAGACGGCTACGGTGAAAAAGGAAATATCCTCCGTTCAAAACTGGAAAGAAGCTTTCTGAGAAACTGCTCTGTGTTCTGTGAATTCATCTCAAAGAGTTACATCTTTCCCTTCAAGAAGCCTTTCGCTAAGGCTGTTCTTGTGGAATTGGCAAAGCGATATTTGGAAGCCCGTAGAGGGCTATGGTGAAAAAGGAAATATCTTCCGTTCAAAACTGGAAAGAAGCTTTCTGAGAAACTGCTCTGTGTTCTGTTAATTCATCTCACAGAGTTACATCTTTCCCTTCAAGAAGCCTTTCGCTAAGGCTGTTCTTGTGGAATTGGCAAAGGGATATTTGGAAGCCCATAGAGGGCTATGGTGAAAAAGGAATTATCTTCCGTTCAAAACTGGAAAGAAGCTTTCTGAGAAACTGCTCTGTGTTCTCTGACTTCATCTAACAGAGTTACATCTTTCCCTTCAAGAAGCCTTTCGCTAAGGCTGTTCTTGTGGAATTGGCAAAGGGATATTTGGTAGCCCACAGAGGGCTATGGTGAAAAAGGAAATATCTTCCGTTCAAAACTGGAAAGAAACTTTCTGAGAAACTGCTCTGTGTTCTGTTAATTCATCTCACAGAGTTACATCTTTCCCTTCAAGAAGCCTTTCGCTAAGGCTGTTCTTGTGGAATTGGCAAAGCGATATTTGGAAGCCCGTAGAGGGCTATGGTGAAAAAGGAAATATCTTCCGTTCAAAACTGGAAAGAAGCTTTCTGAGAAACTGCTCTGTGTTCTTTTAATTCATCTCACAGAGTTACATCTTTCCCTTCAAGAAGCTTTTCGCTAAGGCTGTTCTTGTGGAATTGGCAAAGGGATATTTGGAAGCCCATAGAGGGCTATGGTGAAAAAGGAAATATCTTCCGTTCAAAACTGGAAAGAAGCTTTCTGAGAAACTGCTCTGTGTTCTGTGAATTCATCTCACAGAGTTACATCTTTCCCTTCAAGAAGCCTTTCGCTAAGGCTGTTCTTGTGGAATTGGCAAAGGGATATTTGGAAGCCCATAGAGGGCTATGGTGAAAAAGGAAATATCTTCTGTTCAAAACTGGAAAGAAGCTTTCTGAGAAACTGCTCTGTGTTCTGTGAATTCATCTCACAGAGTTACATCTTTCCCTTCAAGAAGCCTTTCGCTAAGGCTGTTCTTGAGGAATTGGCAAAGGGATATTTGGAAGCCCATAGACGGCTATGGTGAAAAAGGAAATATCTTCCGTTCAAAACTGGAAAGAAGCTTTCTGAGAAACTGCTCTGTGTTCTGTGAGTTCATCTCACAGAGTTACATCTTTCCCTTCAAGAACCCTTTCGCTAAGGCTGTTCTTGTGGAATTGGCAAAGCGATATTTGGAAGCCCGTAGAGGGCTATGGTGGAAAAGGAAATATCTTCCGTTCAAAACTTGAAAGAAGCTTTCTGAGAAACTGCTCTGTGTTCTTTTAATTCATCTCACAGAGTTACATCTTTCCCTTCAAGAAGCCTTTCGCTAAGTCTGTTCTTGTGGAATTGGCAAAGGGATATTTGGAAGCCCATAGAGGGCTATGGTGAAAAAGGAAATATCTTCCGTTCAAAACTGGAAAGAAGCTTTCTGAGAAACTGCTCTGTGTTCTCTGAATTCATCTCACAGAGTTACATCTTTCCCTTCAAGAAGCCTTTCGCTAAGGCTGTTCTTGTGGAATTGGCAAAGGGATATTTGGAAGCCCATAGACGGCTATGGTTAAAAAGGAAATATCTTCCGTTCAAAACTGGAAAGAAGCTTTCTGAGAAACTGCTCTGTGTTCTCTGAATTCATCTCACAGAGTTACATCTTTACCTTCAAGAAGCCTTTCGCTAAGGCTGTTCTTGTGGAATTGGCAAAGCGATATTTGGAAACCCCTAGAGGGCTATGGTGAAAAAGGAAATATCTTCCGTTCAAAACTGGAAACAAGCTTTCTGAGAAACTGCTCTGTGTTCTGTTAATTCATCTCACAGAGTTACATCTTTCCCTTCAAGAAGCCTTTCGCTAAGGCTGTTCTTGTGGAATTGGCAAAGGGATATTTGGAAGCCCGTAGAGGGCTATGGTGAAAAAGGAAATATCTTCCGTTCAAAACTGGAAAGAAGCTTTCTGAGAAACTGCTCTGTGTTCTGTTAATTCATCTCACAGAGTTACATCTTTCCCTTCAAGAAGCCTTTCGCTAAGGCTGTTCTTGTGGAATTGGCAAAGGGATATTTGGAAGCCCATAGAGGGCTATGGTGAAAAAGGAAATATCTTCCGTTCAAAACTGGAAAGGAGCTTTCTGAGAAACTGCTCTGTGTTCTGTTAATTCATCTCACAGAGTTACATCTTTCCCTTCAAGAAGCCTTTCGCTAAGGCTGTTCTTGAGGAATTGGCAAAGGGATATTTGGAAGCCAGTAGACGGCTATGGTGAAAAAGGAAATATCTTCCGTTCAAAACTGGAAAGAAGCTTTCTGAGAAACTGCTCTGTGTTCTGTGAATTCATCTCAGAGAGTTACATCTTTCCCTTCAAGAAGCCTTTCGCTAAGGCTGTTCTTGAGGAATTGGCAAAGGGATATTTTGAAGCCCACAGAGGCCTATGGTGAAAAAGGAAATATCTTCCGTTCAAAACTGGAAAGAAGCTTTCTGAGAAACTGCTCTGTGTTCTGTGAATTCATCTCACAGAGTTACATCTTTCCCTTCAAGAAGCCTTTGGCTAAGGCTGTTCTTGTGGAATTGGCAAAGGGATATTTGGAAGCCCATAGACGGCTATGGTGAAAAAGGAAATATCTTCCGTTCAAAACTGGAAAGAAGCTTTCTGAGAAACTGCTCTGTGTTCTGTGAATTCATCTCACAGAGTTACATCTTTCCCTTCAAGAAGCCTTTCGCTAAGGCTGTTCTTTTGGAATTGGCAAAGGGATATTTGGAAGCCCATAGAGGCCTATGGTGAAAAAGGAAATATCTTCCGTTCAAAACTGGAAAGAAGCTTTCTGAGAAACTGCTCTGTGTTCTGTGAATTCATCTCACAGAGTTACATCTTTCCCTTCAAGAAGCCTTTCGCTAAGGCTGTTCTTGTGGAATTGGCAAAGGGATATTTGGAAGCCCATAGAGGGCTATGGTGAAAAAGGAAATATCTTCCGTTCAAAACTGGAAAGAAGCTTTCTGAGAAACTGCTCTGTGTTCTGTTAATTCATCTCACAGAGTTACATCTTTCCCTTCAAGAAGCCTTTCGCTAAGGCTGTTCTTGAGGAATTGGCAAAGGGATATTTGGAAGCCCATAGAGGCCTATGGTGAAAACGGAAATATCTTCCGTTCAAAACTGGAAAGAAGCTTTCTGAGAAACTGCTCTGTGTTCTGTTAATTCATCTCACAGAGTTACATCTTTCCCTTCAAGAAGCCTTTGGCTAAGGCTGTTCTTGCGGAATTGGCAAAGGGATCTTTGGAAGCCCATAGACGGCTATGGTGAAAAAGGAAATATCTTCCGTTCAAAACTGGAAAGAAGCTTTCTGAGAAACTGCTCTGTGTTCTGTGAATTCATCTCACAGAGTTACATCTTTCCCTTCAAGAAGCCTTTCGCTAAGGCTGTTCTTCTGGAATTGGCAAAGGGATATTTGTTAGCCCATAGAGGCCTATGGTGAAAAAGGAAATATCTTCCGTTCAAAACTGGAAAGAAGCTTTCTGAGAAACTGCTCTCTGTTCTGTGAATTCATCTCACAGAGTTACATCTTTCCCTTCAAGAAGCCTTTCGCTAAGGCTGTTCTTGTGGAATTGGCAAAGGGATATTTGGAAGCCCATAGAGGGCTATGGTGAAAAAGGAAATATCTTCCGTTCAAAACTGGAAAGAAGCTTTCTGAGAAACTGCTCTGTGTTCTGTTAATTCATCTCACAGAATTACATCTTTCTCTTCAAGAAGCCTTTCGCTAAGGCTGTTCTTGTGGAATTCGCAAAGCGATATTTGGAAGCCCGTAGAGGGCTATGGTGAAAAAGGAAATATCTTCCGTTCAAAACTGGAAAGAAGCTTTCTGAGAAACTGCTCTGTGTTCTGTTAATTCATCTCACAGAGTTACATCTTTCCCTTCAAGAATCCTTTCGCTAAGGCTGTTCTTGTGGAATTGGCAAAGGGATATTTGGAAGCCCGTAGACGGCTATGGTGAAAAAGGAAATATCTTCCGTTCAAAACTGGAAAGAAGCTTTCTGAGAAACTGCTCTGTGTTCTGTGAATTCATCTCACAGAGTTACATCTTTCACTTCAAGAAGCCTTTCGCTACGGCTGTTCTTGTGGAATTCGCAAAGGGATATTTGGAAGCCCATAGAGGCCTATGGTGAAAAAGGAAATATCTTCCGTTCAAAACTGGAAAGAAGCTTTCTGAGAAACTGCTCTGTGTTCTCTGAATTCATCTCACAGAGTTACATCTTTCCCTTCAAGAAGCCTTTCGCTAAGGCTGTTCTTGTGGAATTGGCAAAGGGATATTTGGAAGCCCATAGAGGGCTATGGTGAAAAAGGAAATATCTTCCGTTCAAAACTGGAAAGAAGCTTTCTGAGAAACTGCTCTGTGTTCTGTGAATTCATCTCACAGAGTTACATCTTTCCCTTCAAGAAGCCTTTCGCTAAGGCTGTTGTTGTGGAATTGGCAAAGGGATATTTGGAAGCCCATAGAGGCCTATGGTGAAAAAGGAAATATCTTCCGTTCAAAACTGGAAAGAAGCTTTCTGAGAAACTGCTCTGTGTTCTGTTAATTCATCTCACAGAGTCACATCTTTCCCTTCAAGAAGCCTTTCGCTACGCTGTTCTTGTGGAAATGGCAAAGGGATATTTGGAAGCCTATAGACGGCTATGGTGAAAAAGGAAATATCTTCCGTTCAAAACTGGAAAGAAGCTTTCTGAGAAACTGCTCTGTGTTCTGTGAATTCATCTCAAAGAGTTACATCTTTCCCTTCAAGAAGCCTTTCGCTAAGGCTGTTCTTGTGGAATTGGCAAAGGGATATTTGGAAGCCCATAGAGGCCTATGGTGAAAAAGGAAATATCTTCCGTTCAAAACTGGAAAGAAGCTTTCTGAGAAAGTGCTCTGTGTTCTGTGAATTCATCTCACAGAGTTACATCTTTCCCTTCAAGAAGCCTTTCGCTAAGGCTGTTCTTGTGGAATTGGCAAAGGGATATTTGGAAGCCCATAGAGGGCTATGGTGAAAAAGGAAATATCTTCCGTTCAAAACTGGAAAGAAGCTTTCTGAGAAGCTGCTCTGTGTTCTGTGAATTCATCTCACAGAGTTACATCTTTCCCTTCAAGAAGCCTTTCGCTAAGGCTGTTCTTGAGGAATTGGCAAAGGGATATTTGGAAGCCCATAGACGGCTATGGTTAAAAAGGAAATATCTTCCGTTCAAAACTGGAAAGAAGCTTACTGAGAAACTGCTCTGTGTTCTGTGAATTCATCTCACAGAGTTACATCTTTCCCTTCAAGATGACTTTCGCTAAGGCTGTTCTTGTGGAATTGTCAAAGCGATATTTGGAAACCCATAGAGGGCTACGGTGAAAAAGGAAATATCTTCCGTTCAAAACTGGAAAGAAGCTTTCTGAGAAACTACTCTGTGTTCTGTTAATTCATCTCACAGAGTTACATCTTTCCATTCAAGAAGCCTTTCGCTAAGGCTGTTCTTGTGGAATTGGCAAAGGGATATTTGGAAGCCCATAGAAGCCTATGGTGAGAAAGGAAATATCTTCCGTTCAAAACTGGAAAGAAGCTTTCTGAGAAACTGCTCTGTGTTCTCTGAATTCATCTCACAGAGTTACATCTTTCCCTTCAAGAAGCCTTTCGCTAAGGCTGTTCTTGAGGAATTGGCAAAGGGATATTTGGAAGCCCATAGACGGCTATGGTGAAAAAGGAAATATCTTCCGTTCAAAACTGGAAAGAAGCTTTCTGAGAAACTGCTCTGTGTTCTGTGAATTCATCTCACAGAGTTACATCTTTCCCTTTAAGAAGCCTTTCGCTAAGGCTGTTGTTGTGGAATTGGCAAAGCGATATTTGGAAACCCATAGAGGGCTATGGTGAAAAAGGAAATATCTTCCGTTCAAAACTGGAAAGAAGCTTTCTGAGAAACTGCTCTGTGTTCTGTGAATTCATCTCACAGAGTTACATCTTTCCCTTCAAGAAGACTTTCGCTAAGGCTGTTCTTGTGGAATTGGCAAAGGGATATTTGGAAGCCCATAGAGGGCTATGGTGAAAAAGGAAATATCTTCCGTTCAAAACTGGAAAGAAGCTTTCTGAGAAACTGCTCTGTGTTCTGTTAATTCATCTCACAGAGTTACATCTTTCCCTTCAAGAAGCCTTTCGCTAAGGCTGTTCTTGTGTATTTGGCAAAGGGATATTTGGAAGCCCGTAGAGGCCTATGGTGAAAAAGGAAATATCTTCCATTCAAAACTGGAAAGAAGCTTTCTGAGAAACTGCTCTGTGTTCTTTTAATTCATCTCACAGAGTTACATCTTTCCCTTCAAGAAGCCTTTCGCTAAGTCTGTTCTTGTGGAATTGGCAAAGGGATATTTGGAAGCCCATAGAGGGCTATGGTGAAAAAGGAAATATCTTCCGTTCAAAACTGGAAAGAAGCTTTCTGAGAAACTGCTCTGTGTTCTGTTAATTCATCTCACAGAGTTACATCTTTCCCTTCAAGAAGCCTTTCGCTAAGGCTGTTCTTGTGGAATTGGCAAAGGGATATTTGGAAGCCCATAGACGGCTATGCTTAAAAAGGAAATATCTTCCGTTCAAAACTGGAAAGAAGCTTTCTGAGAAACTGCTCTGTGTTCTCTGAATTCATCTCACAGAGTTACATCTTTACCTTCAAGTAGCCTTTCGCTAAGGCTGTTCTTGTGGAATTGGCAAAGCGATATTTGGAAACCCCTAGAGGGCTATGGTGAAAAAGGAAATATCTTCCGTTCAAAACTGGAAAGAAGCTTTCTGAGAAACTGCTCTGTGTTCTGTTAATTCATCTCACAGAGTTACATCTTTCCCTTCAAGAAGACTTACGCTAAGGCTGTTCTTGTGGAATTGGCAAAGCGATATTTGGAAGCCCATAGAGGCCTATGGTGAAAAAGGAAATATCTTCCGTTCAAAACTGGAAAGAAGCTTTCTGAGAAACTGCTCTGTGTTCTGTTAATTCATCTCACAGAGTTACATCTTTCCCTTCAAGAAGCCTTTCGCTAAGGCTGTTCTTGTGGAATTGGCAAAGGGATATTTGGAAGCCCATAGAGGGCTATGGTGAAAAAGGAAATATCTTCCGTTCAAAACTGGAAAGAAGCTTTCTGAGAAACTGCTCCGTGTTCTGTTAATTCATCTCACAGAGTTACATCTTTCCCTTCAAGAAGCCTTTCGCTAAGGCTGTTCTTGAGGAATTGGCAAAGGGATATTTGGAAGCCCATAGAGGGCTATGGTGAAAAAGGAAATATCTTCCGTTCAAAACTGGAAAGAAGCTTTCTGAGAAACTGCTCTGTGTTCTGTGAATTCATCTCAGAGAGTTACATCTTTCCCTTCAAGAAGCCTTTCGCTAAGGCTGTTCTTGAGGAATTGGCAAAGGGATATTTGGAAGCCCACAGAGGCCTATGGTGAAAAAGGAAATATCTTCCGTTCAAAACTGGAAAGAAGCTTTCTGAGAAACTGCTCTGTGTTCTGTTAATTCATCTCACAGAGTTACATCTTTCCCTTCAAGAAGCCTTTGGCTAAGGCTATTCTTGTGGAATTGGCAAAGGGATACTTGGAAGCCCATAGACGGCTATGGTGAAAAAGGAAATATCTTCCGTTCAAAACTGGAAAGAAGCTTTCTGAGAAACTGCTCTGTGTTCTGTGAATTCATCGCACAGAGTTACATCTTTCCCTTCAAGAAGCCTTTCGCTAAGGCTGTTCTTTTGGAATGGGCAAAGGGATATTTGGAAGCCCATAGAGGCCTATGGTAAAAAGGAAATATCTTCCGTTCAAAACTGGAAAGAAGCTTTCTGAGAAACTGCTCTGTGTTCTGTGAATTCATCTCACAGAGTTACATCTTTCCCTTCAAGAAGCCTTTCGCTAAGGCTGTTCTTGTGGAATTGGCAAAGGGATATTTGGAAGCCCATAGAGGGCTATGGTGAAAAAGGAAATATCTTCCGTTCAAAACTGGAAAGAAGCTTTCTGAGAAACTGCTCTGTGTTCTGTTAATTCATCTCACAGAGTTACATCTTTCCCTTCAAGAAGCCTTTCGCTAAGGCTGTTCTTGAGGAATTCGCAAAGGGATATTTGGAAGCCCATAGAGGGCTATGGTGAAAACGGAAATATCTTCCGTTCAAAACTGGAAAGAAGCTTTCTGAGAAACTGCTCTGTGTTCTGTTAATTCATCTCACAGAGTTACATCTTTCCCTTCAAGAAGCCTTTCGCTAAGGCTGTTCTTGTGGAATTGGCAAAGGGATATTTGGAAGCCCATAGAGGGCTATGGTGAAAAAGGAAATATCTTCCGTTCAAAACTGGAAAGAAGCTTTCTGAGAAACTGCTCCGTGTTCTGTTAATTCATCTCACAGAGTTACATCTTTCCCTTCAAGAAGCCTTTCGCTAAGGCTGTTCTTGAGGAATTGGCAAAGGGATATTTGGAAGCCCATAGACGGCTATGGTGAAAAAGGAAATATCTTCCGTTCAAAACTGGAAAGAAGCTTTCTGAGAAACTGCTCTGTGTTCTGTGAATTCATCTCAGAGAGTTACATCTTTCCCTTCAAGAAGCCTTTCGCTAAGGCTGTTCTTGAGGAATTGGCAAAGGGATATTTGGAAGCCCACAGAGGCTTATGGTGAAAAAGGAAATATCTTCCGTTCAAAACTGGAAAGAAGCTTTCTGAGAAACTGCTCTGTGTTCTGTTAATTCATCTCACAGAGTTACATCTTTCCCTTCAAGAAGCCTTTGGCTAAGGCTGTTCTTGTGGAATTGGCAAAGGGATACTTGGAAGCCCATAGACGGCTATGGTGAAAAAGGAAATATCTTCCGTTCAAAACTGGAAAGAAGCTTTCTGAGAAACTGCTCTGTGTTCTGTGAATTCATCGCACAGAGTTACATCTTTCCCTTCAAGAAGCCTTTCGCTAAGGCTGTTCTTTTGGAATTGGCAGAGGGATATTTGGAAGTCCATAGAGGCCTATGGTAAAAAGGAAATATCTTCCGTTCAAAACTGGAAAGAAGCTTTCTGAGAAACTGCTCTGTGTTCTGTGAATTCATCTCACAGAGTTACATCTTTCCCTTCAAGAAGCCTTTCGCTAAGGCTGTTCTTGTGGAATTGGCAAAGGGATATTTGGAAGCCCATAGAGGGCTATGGTGAAAAAGGAAATATCTTCCGTTCAAAACTGGAAAGAAGCTTTCTGAGAAACTGCTCTGTGTTCTGTTAATTCATCTCACAGAGTTCCATCTTTCTCTTCAAGAAGCCTTTCGCTAAGGCTGTTCTTGTGGAATTCGCAAAGCGATATTTGGAAGCCCGTAGAGGGCTATGGTGAAAAAGGAAATATCTTCCATTCAAAACTGGAAAGAAGCTTTCTGAGAAACTGCTCTGTGTTCTGTGAATTCATCTCACAGAGTTACATCTTTCCCTTCAAGAAGCCTTTCGCTAAGTCTGTTCTTGTGGAATTGGCAAAGCGATATTTGGAAGCCCATAGAGGGCTATGGTGAAAAAGGAAATATCTTCCGTTCAAAACTGGAAAGAAGCTTTCTGAGAAAGTGCTCTGTGTTCTGTTAATTCATCTCACAGAGTTACATCTTTCCCTTCAAGTAGCCTTTTGCTAAGGCTGATATTGTGGAATTGGCAAAGGGATATTTTTAAGCCCATAGAGGGCGATGGTGAAAAAGGAAATATCTTCCGTTCAAAACTGGAAAGAAGCTTTCTGAGAAACTGCTCTGTGTTCTGTTAATTCATCTCACAGAGTTACTTCTTTCCATTCAAGTAGCGTTTGGCTAAGGCTGTTCTTGTGGAATTGGCAAAGGGATATTTGGAAACCATAGACGGCTATGGTGAAAAAGGAAATATCTTCCGTTCAAAATTGGAAAGAAGCTTTCTGAGAAACTGCTCTGTATTCTGTGAATTCATCTCACAGAGTTACATCTTTCCCTTCAAGAAGCCTTTCGCTAAGGCTGTTCTTGTGGTATTGGCAATGGGATATTTGGAAGCCCATAGGGGCCTATGGTGAAAAAGGAAATATCTTCCATTCAAAACTGGAAAGAAGCTTTCTGAGAAACTGCTCTGTGTTCTGTGAATTCATCTCACAGAGTTACATCTTTCCCTTCAAGAAGACTTTCGCTAAGGCTGTTCTTGTGGAATTGGCAAAGGGATATTTGGAATCCCATAGAGGGCTATGGTGAAAAAGGAAATATCTTCCGTTCAAAACTGGAAAGAAGCTTTCTGAGAAACTGCTCTGTGTTCTGTTAATTCATCTCACAGAGTTACATCTTTCCCTTCAAGAAGCCTTTCGCTAAGGCTGTTCTTGTGGAATTGGCAAAGGGATATTTGGAAGCCCATAGAGGCCTATGGTGAAAAAGGAAATATCTTCCGTTCAAAACTGGAAAGAAGCTTTATGAGAAACTGCTCTGTGTTCTCTGAATTCATCTCACAGAGTTACATATTTCCCTTCAAGAAGCCTTTCGCTAAGGCTGTTCTTGTGGAATTGGCAAAGGGATATTTGGAAGCCCTTAGAGGGCTATGGTGAAAAAGGAAATATCTTCCGTTCAAAACTGGAAAGAAGCTTTCTGAGAAACTGCTCTGTGTTCTGTGAATTCATCTCACAGAGTTACATCTTTCCCTTCAAGAAGCCTTTCGCTAAGGCTGTTCTTGTGGAATTGGCAAAGCGATATTTGGAAGCCCATAGAGGGCTATGGTGAAAAAGGAAATATCTTCCGTTCAAAACTGGAAAGAAGCTTTCTGAGAAACTGCTCTGTGTTCTGTTAATTCATCTCACAGAGTTACATCTTTCCCTTCAAGAAGCCTTTCGCTAAGGCTGTTCTTGAGGAATTGGCAAAGGGATATTTGGAAGCCCATAGACGGCTATGGTTAAAAAGGAAATACCTTCCGTTCAAAACTGGAAAGAAGCTTTCTGAGAAACTGCTCTGTGTTCTGTGAATTCATCTCACAGAGATACATCTTTCCCTTCAAGAAGCCTTTCGCTAAGGCTGTTCTTGTGGAAATGGCAAAGGGATATTTGGAAGCCCATAGACGGCTATGGTGAAAAAGGAAATATCTTCCGTTCAAAACTGGAAAGAAGCTTTCTGAGAAACTGCTCTGTGTTCTCTGAATTCATCTCACAGAGTTACATCTTTCCCTTCAAGAAGCCTTTGGCTAAGGCTGTTCTTGTGGAATTGGCAAAGGGATATTTGGAAGCCCATAGAGGGCTATGGTGAAAAAGGAAATATCTTCTGTTCAAAACTGGAAAGAAGCTTTCTGAGAAACTGCTCTGTGTTCTGTTAATTCATCTCACAGAGTTACATCTTTCCCTTCAAGAAGCCTTTCGCTAAGGCTGTTCTTGTGGAAATGGAAAAGGGATATTTGGAAGCCCATAGAGGGCTATGGTGAAAAAGGAAATATCTTCCGTTCAAAACTGGAAAGAAGCTTTCTGAGAAACTGCTCTGTGTTCTGTGAATTCATCTCACAGAGTTACATCTTTCCATACAAGAAGCCTTTCGCTAAGGCTGTTCTTGTGGAATTGGCAAAGGGATATTTGGAAGCCCATAGAGGCCTATGGTGAAAAAGGAAATATCTTCCGTTCAAAACTGGAAAGAAGCTTTCTGAGAAACTGCTCTGTGTTCTGTGAATTCATCTCACAGAGTTACATCTTTCCCTTCAAGAAGACTTTCGCTAAGGCTGTTCTTGTGGAATTGGCAAAGGGATATTTGGAAGCCCATAGAGGCCTATGGTGAAAAAGGAAATATCTTCCGTTCAAAACTGGAAAGAAGCTTTCTGAGAAACTGCTCTGTGTTCTGTGAATTCATCTCACAGAGTTACATCTTTCCCTTCAAGAAGCCTTTCACTAAGGCTGTTCTTGTGGAATTGGCAAAGGGATATTTGGAAGCCCATAGACGGCTCTGGTGAAAAAGTAAATATCTTCCGTTCAAAACTGGAAAGAAGCTTTCTGAGAAACTGCTCTGTGTTCTGTGAATTCATCTCACAGAGTTACATCTTTCCCTTCAAGAAGCCTTTCGCTAAGGCTGTTCTTGTGGAATTGGCAAAGCGATATTTGGAAGCCCATAGAGTGCTATGGTGAAAAAGGAAATATCTTCCGTTCAAAACTGGAAAGATGCTTTCTGAGAAAGTGCTCTCTGTTCTGTTAATTCATCTCACAGAGTTACATCTTTCCCTTCAAGTAGCCTTTTGCTAAGGCTGATATTGTGGAATTGACAAAGGGATATTTTTAAGCCCATAGAGGGCGATGGTGAAAAAGGAAATATCTTCCGTTCAAAACTGGAAAGAAGCTTTCTGAGAAACTGCTCTGTGTTCTGTTAATTCATCTCACAGAGTTACATCTTTCCATTCAAGTAGCGTTTGGCTAAGGCTGTTCTTGTGGAATTGGCAAAGGGATATTTGGAAACCATAGACGGCTATGGTGAAAAAGGAAATATCTTCCGTTCAAAATTGGAAAGAAGCTTTTTGAGAAACTGCTCTGTATTCTGTGAATTCATCTCACAGAGTTACTTCTTTCCCTTCAAGAAGCCTTTCGCTAAGGCTGTTCTTGTGGTATTGGCAAAGGGATATTTGGAAGCCCATAGAGGCCTATGGTGAAAAAGGAAATATCTTCCTTTCAAAACTGGAAAGAAGCTTTCTGAGAAACTGCTCTGTGTTCTGTGAATTCATCTCACAGAGTTACATCTTTCCCTTCAAGAAGACTTTCGCTAAGGCTGTTCTTGTGGATTTGGCAAAGGGATATTTGGAAGCCCATAGAGGGCTATGGTGAAAAAGTAAATATCTTCCGTTCAAAACTGGAAAGAAGCTTTCTGAGAAACTGCTCTGTGTTCTGTGAATTCATCTCACAGAGTTACATCTTTCCCTTCAAGAAGCCTTTGGCTAAGGCTGTTCTTGTGGAATTGGCAAAGGGATATTTTTAAGCCCATAGACGGCTATGGTGAAAAAGGAAATATCTTCCGTTCAAACCTGGAAAGAAGCTTTCTGAGAAACTGCTCTGTGTTCTGTTAATTCATCTCACAGAGTTACATCTTTCCCTTCAAGAAGCCTTTCGCTAAGGCTGTTCTTGTGGAATTGGCAAAGGGATATTTGGAAGCCCATAGAGGCCTATGGTGAAAAAGGAAATATCTTCCGTTCAAAACTGGAAAGAAGCTTTCTGAGAAACTGCTCTGTGTTCTGTGAATTCAACTCACAGAGTTACATCTTTCCTTTCAAGAAGCCTTACGCTAAGGCTGTTCTTGTGGAATTGGCAAAGGGATATTTGGAAGCCCATAGAGGGCTATGGTGAAAAAGTAAATATCTTCCGTTCAAAACTGGAAAGAAGCTTTCTGAGAAACTGCTCTGTGTTCTGTGAATTCATCTCACAGAGTTACATCTTTCCCTTCAAGAAGCCTTTCGCTAAGGCTGTTCTTGAGGAATTGGCAAAGGGATATTTGGAAGCCCATAGAGGGCTATGGTGAAAACGGAAATATCTTCCGTTCAAAACTGGAAAGAAGCTTTCTGAGAAACTGCTCTGTGTTCTGTTAATTCATCTCAAAGAGTTACATCTTTCCCTTCAAGAAGCCTTTGGCTAAGGCTGTTCTTGTGGAATTGGCAAAGGGATATTTGGAAGCCCATAGACGGCTATGGTGAAAAAGGAAATATTTCCGTTCAAAACTGGAAAGAAGCTTTCTGAGAAACTGCTCTGTGTTCTGTGAATTCATCTCACCGAGTTACATCTTTCCCTTCAAGAAGCCTTTCGCTAAGGCTGTTCTTGTGGAATTGGCAAAGGGATATTTGGAAGCCCATAGAGGCCTATGGTGAAAAAGGAAATATCTTCCGTTCAAAACTGGAAAGAAGCTTTCTGAGAAACTACTCTGGGTTCTGTGTATTCATCTCACAGAGTTACATCTTTCCCTTCAAGAAGCCTTTCGCTAAGGCTGTTCTTGTGGAATTGGCAAAGGGATATTTGGAAGCCCATAGTGGGCTATGGTGAAAAAGGAAATATCTTCCGTTCAAAACTGGAAAGAAGCTTTCTGAGAAACTGCTCTGTGTTCTGTTAATTCATCTCACAGAGTTACATCTTTCCCTTCAAGAAGCCTTTCGCTAAGGCTGTTCTTGAGGAATTGGCAAAGGGATATTTGGAAGCCCATAGAGGGCTATGGTGAAAACGGAAATATCTTCCGTTCAAAACTGGAAAGAAGCTTTCTGAGAAACTGCTCTGTGTTCTGTTAATTCATCTCACAGAGTTACATCTTTCCCTTCAAGAAGCCTTTGGCTAAGGCTGTTCTTGTGGAATTGGCAAAGGGATATTTGGAAGCCCATAGACGGCTATGGTGAAAAAGGAAATATCTTCCGTTCAAAACTGGAAAGAAGCTTTCTGAGAAACTGCTCTGTGTTCTGTGAATTCATCTCACAGAGTTACATCTTTCCCTTCAAGAAGCCTTTCGCTAAGGCTGTTCTTGTAGAATTGGCAAAGGGATATTTGGAAGCCCGTAGAGGCCTATGGTGAAAAAGGAAATATCTTCCGTTCAAAAATGGAAAGAAGCTTTCTGAGAAACTGCTCTGTGTTCTGTGAATTCATCTCACAGAGTTACATCTTTCCCTTCAAGAAGCCTTTCGCTAAGGCTGTTCTGGTGGAATTGGCAAAGGGATATTTGGAAGCCCATAGAGGGCTATGGTGAAAAAGGTAATATCTTCCTTTCAAAACTGGAAAGAAGCTTTCTGAGAAACTGCTCTGTGTTCTGTTAATTCATCTCACAGAGTTCCATCTTTCTCTTCAAGAAGCCTTTCGCTAAGGCTGTTCTTGTGGAATTCGCAAAGCGATATTTGGAAGCCCGTAGAGGGCTATGGTGAAAAAGGAAATATCTTCCGTTCAAAACTGGAAAGAAGCTTTCTGAGAAACTGCTCTGTGTTCTGTTAATTCATCTCACAGAGTTACATCTTTCCCTTCAAGAAGCCTTTCGCTAAGGCTGTTATTGTGGAATTGGCAAAGGGATATTTGGAAGCCCGTAGACGGCTATGGTGAAAAAGGAAATATCTTCCGTTCAAAACTGGAAAGAAGCTTTCTGAGAAACTGCTCTGTGTTCTGTGAATTCATCTCACAGAGTTACATCTTTCACTTCAAGAAGCCTTTGGCTAAGGCTGTTCTTGTGGAATTGGCAAAGGGATATTTGGAAGCCCTTAGAGGCCTATGGTGAAAAAGGAAATATCTTCCGTTCAAAACTGGAAAGAAGCTTTCTGAGAAACTGCTCTGTGTTCTCTGAATTCATCTCACAGAGTTACATCTTTCCCTTCAAGAAGCCTTTCGCTAAGGCTGTTCTTGTGGAATTGGCAAAGGGATATTTGGAAGCCCATAGAGGGCTATGGTGAAAAAGGAAATATCCTCCGTTCAAAACTGGAAAGAAGCTTTCTGAGAAACTGCTCTGTGTTCCGTGAATTCATCTCAAAGAGTTACATCTTTCCCTTCAAGAAGCCTTTCGCTAAGGCTGTTCTTGTGGAATTGGCAAAGGGATATTTGGAAGCCCATTAGAGGCCTATGGTGAAAAAGGAAATATCTTCCGTTCAAAACTGGAAAGAAGCTTTCTGAGAAACTGCTCTGTGTTCTGTGAATTCATCTCACAGAGTTACATCTTTCCCTTCAAGAAGCCTTTCACTAAGGCTGTTCTTGTGGAATTGGCAAAGGGATATTTGGAAGCCCATAGACGGCTACGGTGAAAAAGTAAATATCTTCCGTTCAAAACTGGAAAGAAGCTTTCTGAGAAACTGCTCTGTGTTCTGTGAATTCATCTCACAGAGTTACATCTTTCCCTTCAAGAAGCCTTTCGCTAAGGCTGTTCTTGTGGAATTGGCAAAGGGATATTTGGAAACCCATAGAGGCCTATGGTGAAAAAGGAAATATCTTCCATTCAAAACTGGAAAGAAGCTTTTTGAGAAACTGCTCTGTGTTCTCTGAATTCATCTCACAGAGTTACATCTTTCCCTTCAAGAAGCCTTTCGCTAAGGCTGTTCTTGTGGAATTGGCAAAGGGATATTTGGAAGCCCATAGAGGGCTATGGTGAAAAGGAAATATCTTCTGTTCAAAACTGGAAAGAAGCTTTCTGAGAAACTGCTCTGTGTTCTGTTAATTCATCTCACAGAGTTACATCTTTCCCTTCAAGAAGCCTTTCGCTAAGGCTGTTCTTGTGGAAATGGCAAAGGGATATTTGGAAGCCCATAGACGGCTATGGTGAAAAAGGAAATATCTTCCGTTCAAAACTGGAAAGAAGCTTTCTGAGAAACTGCTCTGTGTTCTGTTAATTCATCTCACAGAGTTCCATCTTTCTCTTCAAGAAGCCTTTCGCTAAGGCTGTTCTTGTGGAATTCGCAAAGCGATATTTGGAAGCCCGTAGAGGGCTACGGTGAAAAAGGAAATATCTTCCGTTCAAAACTGGAAAGAAGCTTTCTGAGAAACTGCTCTGTGTTCTGTTAATTCATCTCACAGAGTTACATCTTTCCCTTCAAGAAGCCTTTCGCTAAGGCTGTTCTTGTGGAATTGGCAAAGGGATATTTGGAAGCCCGTAGACGGCTATGGTGAAAAAGGAAATATCTTCCGTTCAAAACTGGAAAGAAGCTTTCTGAGAAACTGCTCTGTGTTCTGTGAATTCATCTCACAGAGTTACATCTTTCCCTTCAAGAAGCCTTTCGCTAAGGCTGTTCTTGTGGAATTGGCAAAGGGATATTTGGAAGCCCATAGAGGCCTATGGTGAAAAAGGAAATATCTTCCGTTCAAAACTGGAAAGAAGCTTTCTGAGAAACTGCTCTGTGTTCTCTGAATTCATCTCACAGAGTTACATCTTTCCCTTCAAGGAGCCTTTGGCTAAGGCTGTTCTTGTGGAATTGGCAAAGGGATATTTGGAAGCCCATAGAGGGCTATGGTGAAAAAGGAAATATCTTCCGTTCAAAACTGGAAAGAAGCTTTCTGAGAAACTGCTCTGTGTTCTGTTAATTCATCTCACAGAGTTACATCTTTCCCTTCAAGTAGCGTTTGGCTAAGGCTGTTCTTGTGGAATTGGCAAAGGGATATTTGGAAACCATAGATGGCAATGGTGAAAAAGGAAATATCTTCCGTTCAAAATTGGAAAGAAGCTTTCTGAGAAACTGCTCTGTATTCCGTGAATTCATCTCACAGAGTTACTTCTTTCCCTTCAAGAAGCCTTTCGCTAAGGCTGTTCTTGTGGTATTGGCAATGGGATATTTGGAAGCCCATAGGGGCCTATGGTGAAAAAGGAAATATCTTCCATTCAAAACTGGAAAGAAGCTTTCTGAGAAACTGCTCTGTGTTCTGTGAATTCATATCACAGAGTTACATCTTTCCCTTCAAGAAGACTTTCGCTAAGGCTGTTCTTGTGGAATTGGCAAAGGGATATTTGGAAGCCCATAGAGGGCTATGGTGAAAAAGGAAATATCTTCCGTTCA
Organism: Chlorocebus sabaeus; assembly: GCF_047675955.1. NCBI lineage: Eukaryota > Metazoa > Chordata > Mammalia > Primates > Cercopithecidae > Chlorocebus > Chlorocebus sabaeus. The sequence goes on along the minus strand of NW_027327759.1, from coordinate 415,980 downwards.
AAACTGGAAAGAAGCTTTCTGAGAAACTGCTCTGTGTTCTGTTAATTCATCTCACAGAGTTACATCTTTCCCTTCAAGAAGCCTTTCGCTAAGGCTGTTCTTGTGGAATTGGCAAAGGGATATTTGGAAGCCCATAGAGGCCTATGGTGAAAAAGGAAATATCTTCCGTTCAAAACTGGAAAGAAGCTTTCTGAGAAACTGCTCTGTGTTCTCTGAATTCATCTCACAGAGTTACATATTTCCCTTCAAGAAGCCTTTCGCTAAGGCTGTTCTTGTGGAATTGGCAAAGGGATATTTGGAAGCCCTTAGAGGGCTATGGTGAAAAAGGAAATATCTTCCGTTCAAAACTGGAAAGAAGCTTTCTGAGAAACTGCTCTGTGTTCTGTGAATTCATCTCACAGAGATACATCTTTCCCTTCAAGAAGCCTTTCGCTAAGGCTGTTCTTGTGGAATTGGCAAAGCGATATTTGGAAGCCCGTAGAGGGCTATGGTGAAAAAGGAAATATCTTCCGTTCAAAACTGGAAAGAAGCTTTCTGAGAAACTGCTCTGTGTTCTGTTAATTCATCTCACAGAGTTACATCTTTCCCTTCAAGAAGCCTTTCGCTAAGGCTGTTCTTGAGGAATTGGCAAAGGGATATTTGGAAGCCCATAGACGGTATGGTTAAAAAGGAAATATCTTCCGTTCAAAACTGGAAAGAAGCTTTCTGAGAAACTGCTCTGTGTTCTGTGAATTCATCTCACAGAGTTACATCTTTCCCTTCAAGAATCCTTTCGCTAAGGCTGTTCTTGTGGAATTGGCAAGGGGATATTTGGAAGCCCATAGAGGCCTATGGTGAAAAAGGAAATACCTTCCGTTCAAAACTGGAAAGAAGCTTTCTGAGAAACTGCTCTGTGTTCTCTGAATTCATCTCACAGAGTTACATCTTTCCCTTCAAGAAGCCTTTCGCTAAGGCTGTTCTTGTGGAATTGGCAAAGGGATATTTGGAAGCCCATAGAGGGCTATGGTGAAAAAGGAAATATCTTCCGTTCAAAACTGGAAAGAAGCTTTCTGAGAAACTGCTCTGTGTTCTGTGAATTCATCTCACAGAGTTACATCTTTCCCTTCAAGAAGCCTTTCGCTAAGACTGTTCTTGTGGAAATGGCAAAGGGATATTTGAAAGCCCATAGACGGCTATGGTGAAAAAAGAAATATCTTCCGTTCAAAACTGGAAAGAAGCTTTCTGAGAAACTGCTCTGTGTTCTGTGAATTCATCTCACAGAGTTACATCTTTCCCTTCAAGAAGCCTTTCGCTAAGGCTGTTCTTGTGGAATTGGCAAAGGGATATTTGGAAGCCCATAGAGGGCTATGGTGAAAAAGGAAATATCTTCCGTTCAAAACTGGAAAGAAGCTTTCTGAGAAACTGCTCTGTGTTCTGTTAATTCATCTCACAGAGTTACGTCTTTCCCTTCAAGAAGACTTACGCTAAGGCTGTTCTTGTGGAATTGAAAAGGGATATTTGGAAGCCCATAGAGGCCTATGGTGAAAAAGGAAATATCTTCCGTTCAAAACTGGAAAGAAGCTTTCTGAGAAACTGCTCTGTGTTCTCTGAATTCATCTCACAGAGTTACATCTTTCCCTTCAAGAAGCCTTTCGCTAAGGCTGTTCTTGTGGAATTGGCAAAGGGATATTTGGAAGCCCATAGAGGCCTATGGTGAAAAAGGAAATATCTTCCGTTCAAAACTGGAAAGAAGCTTTCTGAGAAACTGCTCTGTGTTCTCTGAATTCATCTCACAGAGTTACATCTTTCCCTTCAAGAAGCCTTTCGCTAAGGCTGTTCTTGTGGAATTGGCAAAGGGATATTTGGAAGCCCATAGAGGGCTATGGTGAAAAAGGAAATATCTTCTGTTCAAACTGGAAAGAAGCTTTCTGAGAAACTGCTCTGTGTTCTGTTAATTCATCTCACAGAGTTACATCTTTCCCTTCAAGAAGCCTTTCGCTAAGGCTGTTCTTGTGGAAATGGCAAAGGGATATTTGGAAGCCCATAGACGGCTATGGTGAAAAAGGAAATATCTTCCGTTCAAAACTGGAAAGAAGCTTTCTGAGAAACTGCTCTGTGTTCTCTGAATTCATCTCACAGAATTACATCTTTCTCTTCAAGAAGCCTTTGGCTAAGGCTGTTCTTGTGGAATTGGCAAAGGGATATTTGGAAGCCCATAGAGGGCTATGGTGAAAAAGGAAATATCTTCTGTTCAAAACTGGAAAGAAGCTTTCTGAGAAACTGCTCTGTGTTCTGTTAATTCATCTCACAGAGTTACATCTTTCCCTTCAAGAAGCCTTTCGCTAAGGCTGTTCTTGTGGAAATGGCAAAGGGATATTTGGAAGCCCGTAGAGGGCTATGGTGAAAAAGGAAATACCTTCCGTTCAAAACTGGAAAGAAGCTTTCTGAGAAACTGCTCTGTGTTCTGTGAATTCATCTCACAGAGTTACATCTTTCCATACAAGAAACCTTTCGCTAAGGCTGTTCTTGTGGAATTGGCAAAGGGATATTTGGAAGCCCATAGAGGCCTATGGTGAAAAAGGAAATATCTTCCGTTCAAAACTGGAAAGAAGCTTTCTGAGAAACTGCTCTGTGTTCTGTGAATTCATCTCACAGAGTTACATCTTTCCCTTCAAGAAGCCTTTCGCTAAGGCTGTTCTTGTGGAATTGGCAAAGGGATATTTGGAAGCCCATAGAGGCCTATGGTGAAAAAGGAAAAATCTTCCGTTCAAAACTGGAAAGAAGCTTTCTGAGAAACTGCTCTGTGTTCTGTGAATTCATCTCACAGAGTTACATCTTTCCCTTCAAGAAGCCTTTCACTAAGGCTGTTCTTGTGGAATTGGCAAAAGGATATTTGGAAGCCCATAGACGGCTATGGTGAAAAAGTAAATATCTTCCGTTCAAAACTGGAAAGAAGCTTTCTGAGAAACTGCTCTGTGTTCTGTGAATTCATCTCACAGAGTTACATCTTTCCCTTCAAGAAGCCTTTCGCTAAGGCTGTTTTTGTGGAATTGGCAAAGCGATATTTGGAAGCCCATAGAGTGCTATGGTAAAAAAGGAAATAACTTCCGTTCAAAACTGGAAAGAAGCTTTCTGAGAAAGTGCTCTGTGTTCTGTTAATTCATCTCACAGAGTTACATCTTTCCCTTCAAGTAGCCTTTTGCTAAGGCTGATATTGTGGAATTGGCAAAGGGATATTTTTAAGCCCATAGAGGGCGATGGTGAAAAAGGAAATATCTTCCGTTCAAAACTGGAAAGAAGCTTTCTGAGAAACTGCTCTGTGTTCTGTTAATTCATCTCACAGAGTTACATCTTTCCATTCAAGTAGCGTTTGGCTAAGGCTGTTCTTGTGGAATTGGCAAAGGGATATTTGGAAACCATGGACGGCTATGGTGAAAAAGGAAATATCTTCCGTTCAAAATTGGAAAGAAGCTTTTTGAGAAACTGCTCTGTATTCTGTGAATTCATCTCACAGAGTTACTTCTTTCCCTTCAAGAAGCCTTTCGCTAAGGCTGTTCTTGTGGTATTGGCAAAGGGATATTTGGAAGCCCATAGAGGCCTATGGTGAAAAAGGAAATATCTACCATTCAAAACTGGAAAGAAGCTTTCTGAGAAACTGCTCTGTGTTCTGTGAATTCATCTCACAGAGTTACATCTTTCCCTTCAAGAAGCCTTTCGCTAAGGCTGTTCTTGTGGAATTGGCAAAGGGATATTTGGAAGCCCATAGAGGCCTATGGTGAAAAAGGAAATATCTTCCGTTCAAAACTGGAAAGAAGCTTTCTGAGAAACTGCTCTGTGTTCTCTGAATTCATCTCACAGAGTTACATCTTTCCCTTCAAGAAGCCTTTCGCTAAGGCTGTTCTTGTGGAATTGGCAAAGGGATATTTGGAAGCCCATAGAGGGCTATGGTGAAAAAGGAAATATCTTCTGTTCAAACTGGAAAGAAGCTTTCTGAGAAACTGCTCTGTGTTCTGTTAATTCATCTCACAGAGTTACATCTTTCCCTTCAAGAAGCCTTTCGCTAAGGCTGTTCTTGTGGAAATGGCAAAGGGATATTTGGAAGCCCATAGACGGCTATGGTGAAAAAGGAATTATCTTCCGTTCAAAACTGGAAAGAAGCTTTCTGAGAAACTGCTCTGTGTTCTCTGAATTCATCTCACAGAGTTACATCTTTCTCTTCAAGAAGCCTTTGGCTAAGGCTGTTCTTGTGGAATTGGCAAAGGGATATTTGGAAGCCCATAGAGGGCTATGGTGAAAAAGGAAATATCTTCTGTTCAAAACTGGAAAGAAGCTTTCTGAGAAACTGCTCTGTGTTCTGTTAATTCATCTCACAGAGTTACATCTTTCCCTTCAAGAAGCCTTTCGCTAAGGCTGTTCTTGTGGAAATGGCAAAGGGATATTTGGAAGCCCATAGAGGGCTATGGTGAAAAAGGAAATATCTTCCGTTCAAAACTGGAAAGAAGCTTTCTGAGAAACTGCTCTGTGTTCTGTGAATTCATCTCACAGAGTTACATCTTTCCATACAAGAAACCTTTCGCTAAGGCTGTTCTTGTGGAATTGGCAAAGGGATATTTGGAAGCCCATAGACGGCTATGGTGAAAAAGGAAATATCCTCCGTTCAAAACTGGAAAGAAGCTTTCTGAGAAACTGCTCTGTGTTCTGTGAATTCATCTCAGAGAGTTACACCTTTCCCTTCAAGAAGCGTTTCGCTAAGGCTGTTCTTGAGGAATTGGCAAAGGGATATTTGGAAGCCCATAGAGGGCTATGGTGAAAACGGAAATATCTTCCGTTCAAAACTGGAAAGAAGCTTTCTGAGAAACTGCTCTGTGTTCTGTTAATTCATCTCACAGAGTTACATCTTTCCCTTCAAGAAGCCTTTGGCTAAGGCTGTTCTTGTGGAATTGGCAAAGGGATATTTGGAAGCCCATAGACGGCTATGGTGAAAAAGGAAATATCTTCCGTTCAAAACTGGAAAGAAGCTTTCTGAGAAACTGCTCTGTGTTCTGTGAATTCATCTCACAGAGTTACATCTTTCCCTTCAAGAAGCCTTTCGCTAAGGCTGTTCTTGTGGAATTGGCAAAGGGATATTTGGAAGCCCATAGAGGCCTATGGTGAAAAAGGAAATATCTTCTGTTCAAAACTGGAAAGAAGCTTTCTGAGAAACTACTCTGTGTTCTGTGTATTCATCTCACAGAGTTACATCTTTCCCTTCAAGAAGCCTTTCGCTAAGGCTGTTCTTGTGGAATTGGCAAAGGGATATTTGGAAGCCCATAGAGGGCTATGGTGAAAAAGGAAATATCTTCCGTTCAAAACTGGAAAGAAGCTTTCTGAGAAACTGCTCTGTGTTCTGTTAATTCATCTCACATAGTTACATCTTTCCCTTCAAGAAGCCTTTCGCTAAGGCTGTTCTTGAGGAATTGGCAAAGGGATATTTGGAAGCCCATAGAGGGCTATGGTGAAAACGGAAATATCTTCCGTTCAAAACTGGAAAGAAGCTTTCTGAGAAACTGCTCTGTGTTCTGTTAATTCATCTCACAGAGTTACATCTTTCCCTTCAAGAAGCCTTTGGCTAAGGCTGTTCTTGTGGAATTGGCAAAGGGATATTTGGAAGCCCATAGACGGCTATGGTGAAAAAGGAAATATCTTCCGTTCAAAACTGGAAAGAAGCTTTCTGAGAAACTGCTCTGTGTTCTGTGAATTCATCTCACAGAGTTACATCTTTCCCTTCAAGAAGCCTTTCGCTAAGGCTGTTCTTGTGGAATTGGCAAAGGGATATTTGGAAGCCCATAGAGGCCTATGGTGAAAAAGGAAATATCTTCCGTTCAAAACTGGAAAGAAGCTTTCTGAGAAACTGCTCTGTGTTCTGTGAATTCATCTCACAGAGTTACAGCTTTCCCTTCAAGAAGCCTTTCGCTAAGGCTGTTCTTGTGGAATTGGCAAAGGGATATTTGGAAGCCCATAGAGGGCTATGGTGAAAAAGGAAATATCTTCCGTTCAAAACTGGAAAGAAGCTTTCTGAGAAACTCCTCTGTGTTCTGTTAATTCATCTCACAGAGTTCCATCTTTCTCTTCAAGAAGCCTTTCGCTAAGGCTGTTCTTGTGGAATTCGCTAAGCGATATTTGGAAGCCCGTAGAGGGCTATGGTGAAAAAGGAAATATCTTCCGTTCAAAACTGGAAAGAAGCTTTCTGAGAAACTGCTCTGTGTTCTGTTAGTTCATCTCACAGAGTTACATCTTTCCCTTCAAGAAGCCTTTCGCTAAGGCTGTTCTTGTGGAATTGGCAAAGGGATATTTGGAAGCCCGTAGACGGCTATGGTGAAAAAGGAAATATCTTCCGTTCAAAACTGGAAAGAAGCTTTCTGAGAAACTGCTCTGTGTTCTGTGAATTCATCTCACAGAGTTACATCTTTCACTTCAAGAAGCCTTTCGCTAAGGCTGTTCTTATGGAATTGGCAAAGGGATATTTGGAAGCCCATAGAGGCCTATGGTGAAAAAGGAAATATCTTCCGTTCAAAACTGGAAAGAAGCTTTCTGAGAAACTGCTCTGTGTTCTCTGAATTCATCTCACAGAGTTACATCTTTCCCTTCAAGAAGCCTTTCGCTAAGGCTGTTCTTGTGGAATTGGCAAAGGGATATTTGGAAGCCCATAGAGGGCTATGGTGAAAAGGAAATATCTTCTGTTCAAAACTGGAAAGAAGCTTTCTGAGAAACTGCTCTGTGTTCTGTTAATTCATCTCACAGAGTTACATCTTTCCCTTCAAGAAGCCTTTCGCTAAGGCTGTTCTTGTGGAAATGGCAAAGGGATATTAGAAAGCCCATAGACGGCTATGGTGAAAAAGGAAATATCTTCCGTTCAAAACTGGAAAGAAGCTTTCTGAGAAACTGCTCTGTTTTCTGTGAATTCATCTCACAGAGTTACATCTTTCCCTTCAAGAAGCCTTTCGCTAAGGCTGTTCTTGAGGAATTGGCAAAGGGATATTTGGAAGCCCATAGAGGGCTATGGTGAAAACGGAAATATCTTCCGTTCAAAACTGGAAAGAAGCTTTCTGAGAAACTGCTCTGTGTTCTGTTAATTCATCTCAAAGAGTTACATCTTTCCCTTCAAGAAGCCTTTGGCTAAGGCTGTTCTTGTGGAATTGGCAAAGGGATATTTGGAAGCCCATAGACGGCTATGGTGAAAAAGGAAATATTTCCGTTCAAAACTGGAAAGAAGCTTTCTGAGAAACTGCTCTGTGTTCTGTGAATTCATCTCACAGAGTTACATCTTTCCCTTCAAGAAGCCTTTCGCTAAGGCTGTTCTTGTGGAATTGGCAAAGGGATATTTGGAAGCCCATAGAGGCCTATGGTGAAAAAGGAAATATCTTCCGTTCAAAACTGGAAAGAAGCTTTCTGAGAAACTACTCTGGGTTCTGTGTATTCATCTCACAGAGTTACATCTTTCCCTTCAAGAAGCCTTTCGCTAAGGCTGTTCTTGTGGAATTGGCAAAGGGATATTTGGAAGCCCATAGTGGGCTATGGTGAAAAAGGAAATATCTTCCGTTCAAAACTGGAAAGAAGCTTTCTGAGAAACTGCTCTGTGTTCTGTTAATTCATCTCACAGAGTTACATCTTTCCCTTCAAGAAGCCTTTCGCTAAGGCTGTTCTTGAGGAATTGGCAAAGGGATATTTGGAAGCCCATAGAGGGCTATGGTGAAAACGGAAATATCTTCCGTTCAAAACTGGAAAGAAGCTTTCTGAGAAACTGCTCTGTGTTCTGTTAATTCATCTCACAGAGTTACATCTTTCCCTTCAAGAAGCCTTTGGCTAAGGCTGTTCTTGTGGAATTGGCAAAGGGATATTTGGAAGCCCATAGACGGCTATGGTGAAAAAGGAAATATCTTCCGTTCAAAACTGGAAAGAAGCTTTCTGAGAAACTGCTCTGTGTTCTGTGAATTCATCTCACAGAGTTACATCTTTCCCTTCAAGAAGCCTTTCGCTAAGGCTGTTCTTGTGGAATTGGCAAAGGGATATTTGGAAGCCCGTAGAGGCCTATGGTGAAAAAGGAAATATCTTCCGTTCAAAAATGGAAAGAAGCTTTCTGAGAAACTGCTCTGTGTTCTGTTAATTCATCTCACAGAGTTACATCTTTCCCTTCAAGAAGCCTTTCGCTAAGGCTGTTCTGGTGGAACTGGCAAAGGGATATTTGGAAGCCCATAGAGGGCTATGGTGAAAAAGGAAATATCTTCCTTTCAAAACTGGAAAGAAGCTTTCTGAGAAACTGCTCTGTGTTCTGTTAATTCATCTCACAGAGTTCCATCTTTCTCTTCAAGAAGCCTTTCGCTAAGGCTGTTCTTGTGGAATTCGCAAAGCGATATTTGGAAGCCCGTAGAGGGCTATGGTGAAAAAGGAAATATCTTCCGTTCAAAACTGGAAAGAAGCTTTCTGAGAAACTGCTCTGTGTTCTGTTAATTCATCTCACAGAGTTACATCTTTCCCTTCAAGAAGCCTTTCGCTAAGGCTGTTATTGTGGAATTGGCAAAGGGATATTTGGAAGCCCGTAGACGGCTATGGTGAAAAAGGAAATATCTTCCGTTCAAAACTGGAAAGAAGCTTTCTGAGAAACTGCTCTGTGTTCTGTGAATTCATCTCACAGAGTTACATCTTTCACTTCAAGAAGCCTTTGGCTAAGGCTGTTCTTGTGGAATTGGCAAAGGGATATTTGGAAGCCCTTAGAGGCCTATGGTGAAAAAGGAAATATCTTCCGTTCAAAACTGGAAAGAAGCTTTCTGAGAAACTGCTCTGTGTTCTCTGAATTCATCTCACAGAGTTACATCTTTCCCTTCAAGAAGCCTTTCGCTAAGGCTGTTCTTGTGGAATTGGCAAAGGGATATTTGGAAGCCCATAGAGGGCTATGGTGAAAAAGGAAATATCCTCCGTTCAAAACTGGAAAGAAGCTTTCTGAGAAACTGCTCTGTGTTCCGTGAATTCATCTCAAAGAGTTACATCTTTCCCTTCAAGAAGCCTTTCGCTAAGGCTGTTCTTGTGGAATTGGCAAAGGGATATTTGGAAGCCCATTAGAGGCCTATGGTGAAAAAGGAAATATCTTCCGTTCAAAACTGGAAAGAAGCTTTCTGAGAAACTGCTCTGTGTTCTGTGAATTCATCTCACAGAGTTACATCTTTCCCTTCAAGAAGCCTTTCACTAAGGCTGTTCTTGTGGAATTGGAAAAGGGATATTTGGAAGCCCATAGACGGCTACGGTGAAAAAGTAAATATCTTCCGTTCAAAACTGGAAAGAAGCTTTCTGAGAAACTGCTCTGTGTTCTGTGAATTCATCTCACAGAGTTACATCTTTCCCTTCAAGAAGCCTTTCGCTAAGGCTGTTCTTGTGGAATTGGCAAAGGGATATTTGGAAACCCATAGAGGCCTATGGTGAAAAAGGAAATATCTTCCATTCAAAACTGGAAAGAAGCTTTTTGAGAAACTGCTCTGTGTTCTCTGAATTCATCTCACAGAGTTACATCTTTCCCTTCAAGAAGCCTTTCGCTAAGGCTGTTCTTGTGGAATTGGCAAAGGGATATTTGGAAGCCCATAGAGGGCTATGGTGAAAAGGAAATATCTTCTGTTCAAAACTGGAAAGAAGCTTTCTGAGAAACTGCTCTGTGTTCTGTTAATTCATCTCACAGAGTTACATCTTTCCCTTCAAGAAGCCTTTCGCTAAGGCTGTTCTTGTGGAAATGGCAAAGGGATATTTGGAAGCCCATAGACGGCTATGGTGAAAAAGGAAATATCTTCCGTTCAAAACTGGAAAGAAGCTTTCTGAGAAACTGCTCTGTGTTCTGTTAATTCATCTCACAGAGTTCCATCTTTCTCTTCAAGAAGCCTTTCGCTAAGGTTGTTCTTGTGGAATTCGCAAAGCGATATTTGGAAGCCCGTAGAGGGCTACGGTGAAAAAGGAAATATCTTCCGTTCAAAACTGGAAAGAAGCTTTCTGAGAAACTGCTCTGTGTTCTGTTAATTCATCTCACAGAGTTACATCTTTCCCTTCAAGAAGCCTTTCGCTAAGGCTGTTCTTGTGGAATTGGCAAAGGGATATTTGGAAGCCCGTAGACGGCTATGGTGAAAAAGGAAATATCTTCCGTTCAAAACTGGAAAGAAGCTTTCTGAGAAACTGCTCTGTGTTCTGTGAATTCATCTCACAGAGTTACATCTTTCACTTCAAGAAGCCTTTGGCTAAGGCTGTTCTTGTGGAATTGGCAAAGGGATATTTGGAAGCCCTTAGAGGCCTATGGTGAAAAAGGAAATATCTTCCGTTCAAAACTGGAAAGAAGCTTTCTGAGAAACTGCTCTGTGTTCTCTGAATTCATCTCACAGAGTTACATCTTTCCCTTCAAGAAGCCTTTCGCTAAGGCTGTTCTTGTGGAATTGGCAAAGGGATATTTGGAAGCCCATAGAGGGCTATGGTGAAAAAGGAAATATCCTCCGTTCAAAACTGGAAAGAAGCTTTCTGAGAAACTGCTCTGTGTTCCGTGAATTCATCTCAAAGAGTTACATCTTTCCCTTCAAGAAGCCTTTCGCTAAGGCTGTTCTTGTGGAATTGGCAAAGGGATATTTGGAAGCCCATTAGAGGCCTATGGTGAAAAAGGAAATATCTTCCGTTCAAAACTGGAAAGAAGCTTTCTGAGAAACTGCTCTGTGTTCTGTGAATTCATCTCACAGAGTTACATCTTTCCCTTCAAGAAGCCTTTCACTAAGGCTGTTCTTGTGGAATTGGAAAAGGGATATTTGGAAGCCCATAGACGGCTACGGTGAAAAAGTAAATATCTTCCGTTCAAAACTGGAAAGAAGCTTTCTGAGAAACTGCTCTGTGTTCTGTGAATTCATCTCACAGAGTTACATCTTTCCCTTCAAGAAGCCTTTCGCTAAGGCTGTTCTTGTGGAATTGGCAAAGGGATATTTGGAAACCCATAGAGGCCTATGGTGAAAAAGGAAATATCTTCCATTCAAAACTGGAAAGAAGCTTTTTGAGAAACTGCTCTGTGTTCTCTGAATTCATCTCACAGAGTTACATCTTTCCCTTCAAGAAGCCTTTCGCTAAGGCTGTTCTTGTGGAATTGGCAAAGGGATATTTGGAAGCCCATAGAGGGCTATGGTGAAAAGGAAATATCTTCTGTTCAAAACTGGAAAGAAGCTTTCTGAGAAACTGCTCTGTGTTCTGTTAATTCATCTCACAGAGTTACATCTTTCCCTTCAAGAAGCCTTTCGCTAAGGCTGTTCTTGTGGAAATGGCAAAGGGATATTTGGAAGCCCATAGACGGCTATGGTGAAAAAGGAAATATCTTCCGTTCAAAACTGGAAAGAAGCTTTCTGAGAAACTGCTCTGTGTTCTGTTAATTCATCTCACAGAGTTCCATCTTTCTCTTCAAGAAGCCTTTCGCTAAGGTTGTTCTTGTGGAATTCGCAAAGCGATATTTGGAAGCCCGTAGAGGGCTACGGTGAAAAAGGAAATATCTTCCGTTCAAAACTGGAAAGAAGCTTTCTGAGAAACTGCTCTGTGTTCTGTTAATTCATCTCACAGAGTTACATCTTTCCCTTCAAGAAGCCTTTCGCTAAGGCTGTTCTTGTGGAATTGGCAAAGGGATATTTGGAAGCCCGTAGACGGCTATGGTGAAAAAGGAAATATCTTCCGTTCAAAACTGGAAAGAAGCTTTCTGAGAAACTGCTCTGTGTTCTGTGAATTCATCTCACAGAGTTACATCTTTCCCTTCAAGAAGCCTTTCGCTAAGGCTGTTCTTGTGGAATTGGCAAAGGGATATTTGGAAGCCCATAGAGGCCTATGGTGAAAAAGGAAATATCTTCCGTTCAAAACTGGAAAGAAGCTTTCTGAGAAACTGCTCTGTGTTCTCTGAATTCATCTCACAGAGTTACATCTTTCCCTTCAAGGAGCCTTTGGCTAAGGCTGTTCTTGTGGAATTGGCAAAGGGATATTTGGAAGCCCATAGAGGGCTATGGTGAAAAAGGAAATATCTTCCGTTCAAAACTGGAAAGAAGCTTTCTGAGAAACTGCTCTGTGTTCTGTTAATTCATCTCACAGAGTTACATCTTTCCCTTCAAGTAGCGTTTGGCTAAGGCTGTTCTTGTGGAATTGGCAAAGGGATATTTGGAAACCATAGACGGCAATGGTGAAAAAGGAAATATCTTCCGTTCAAAATTGGAAAGAAGCTTTCTGAGAAACTGCTCTGTATTCTGTGAATTCATCTCACAGAGTTACTTCTTTCCCTTCAAGAAGCCTTTCGCTAAGGCTGTTCTTGAGGAATTGGCAAAGGGATATTTGGAAGCCCATAGAGGGCTATGGTGAAAAAGGAAATATCTTCTGTTCAAACTGGAAAGAAGCTTTCTGAGAAACTGCTCTGTGTTCTGTTAATTCATCTCACAGAGTTACATCTTTCCCTTCAAGAAGCCTTTCGCTAAGGCTGTTCTTGTGGAAATGGCAAAGGGATATTTGGAAGCCCATAGACGGCTATGGTGAAAAAGGAAATATCTTCCGTTCAAAACTGGAAAGAAGCTTTCTGAGAAACTGCTCTGTGTTCTCTGAATTCATCTCACAGAATTGCATCTTTCTCTTCAAGAAGCCTTTGGCTAAGGCTGTTCTTGTGGAATTGGCAAAGGGATATTTGGAAGCCCATAGAGGGCTATGGTGAAAAAGGAAATATCTTCTGTTCAAAACTGGAAAGAAGCTTTCTGAGAAACTGCTCTGTGTTCTGTTAATTCATCTCACAGAGTTACATCTTTCCCTTCAAGAAGCCTTTCGCTAAGGCTGTTCTTGTGGAAATGGCAAAGGGATATTTGGAAGCCCGTAGAGGGCTATGGTGAAAAAGGAAATACCTTCCGTTCAAAACTGGAAAGAAGCTTTCTGAGAAACTGCTCTGTGTTCTGTGAATTCATCTCACAGAGTTACATCTTTCCATACAAGAAACCTTTCGCTAAGGCTGTTCTTGTGGAATTGGCAAAGGGATATTTGGAAGCCCATAGAGGCCTATGGTGAAAAAGGAAATATCTTCCGTTCAAAACTGGAAAGAAGCTTTCTGAGAAACTGCTCTGTGTTCTGTGAATTCATCTCACAGAGTTACATCTTTCCCTTCAAGAAGCCTTTCGCTAAGGCTGTTCTTGTGGAATTGGCAAAGGGATATTTGGAAGCCCATAGAGGCCTATGGTGAAAAAGGAAAAATCTTCCGTTCAAAACTGGAAAGAAGCTTTCTGAGAAACTGCTCTGTGTTCTGTGAATTCATCTCACAGAGTTACATCTTTCCCTTCAAGAAGCCTTTCACTAAGGCTGTTCTTGTGGAATTGGCAAAAGGATATTTGGAAGCCCATAGACGGCTATGGTGAAAAAGTAAATATCTTCCGTTCAAAACTGGAAAGAAGCTTTCTGAGAAACTGCTCTGTGTTCTGTGAATTCATCTCACAGAGTTACATCTTTCCCTTCAAGAAGCCTTTCGCTAAGGCTGTTTTTGTGGAATTGGCAAAGCGATATTTGGAAGCCCATAGAGTGCTATGGTAAAAAAGGAAATAACTTCCGTTCAAAACTGGAAAGAAACTTTCTGAGAAAGTGCTCTGTGTTCTGTTAATTCATCTCACAGAGTTACATCTTTCCCTTCAAGTAGCCTTTTGCTAAGGCTGATATTGTGGAATTGGCAAAGGGATATTTTTAAGCCCATAGAGGGCGATGGTGAAAAAGGAAATATCTTCCGTTCAAAACTGGAAAGAAGCTTTCTGAGAAACTGCTCTGTGTTCTGTTAATTCATCTCACAGAGTTACATCTTTCCATTCAAGTAGCGTTTGGCTAAGGCTGTTCTTGTGGAATTGGCAAAGGGATATTTGGAAACCATGGACGGCTATGGTGAAAAAGGAAATATCTTCCGTTCAAAATTGGAAAGAAGCTTTTTGAGAAACTGCTCTGTATTCTGTGAATTCATCTCACAGAGTTACTTCTTTCCCTTCAAGAAGCCTTTCGCTAAGGCTGTTCTTGTGGTATTGGCAAAGGGATATTTGGAAGCCCATAGAGGCCTATGGTGAAAAAGGAAATATCTACCATTCAAAACTGGAAAGAAGCTTTCTGAGAAACTGCTCTGTGTTCTGTGAATTCATCTCACAGAGTTACATCTTTCCCTTCAAGAAGCCTTTCGCTAAGGCTGTTCTTGTGGAATTGGCAAAGGGATATTTGGAAGCCCATAGAGGCCTATGGTGAAAAAGGAAATATCTTCCGTTCAAAACTGGAAAGAAGCTTTCTGAGAAACTGCTCTGTGTTCTCTGAATTCATCTCACAGAGTTACATCTTTCCCTTCAAGAAGCCTTTCGCTAAGGCTGTTCTTGTGGAATTGGCAAAGGGATATTTGGAAGCCCATAGAGGGCTATGGTGAAAAAGGAAATATCTTCTGTTCAAACTGGAAAGAAGCTTTCTGAGAAACTGCTCTGTGTTCTGTTAATTCATCTCACAGAGTTACATCTTTCCCTTCAAGTAGCGTTTGGCTAAGGCTGTTCTTGTGGAATTGGCAAAGGGATATTTGGAAACCATAGATGGCAATGGTGAAAAAGGAAATATCTTCCGTTCAAAATTGGAAAGAAGCTTTCTGAGAAACTGCTCTGTATTCTGTGAATTCATCTCACAGAGTTACTTCTTTCCCTTCAAGAAGCCTTTCGCTAAGGCTGTTCTTGTGGTATTGGCAATGGGATATTTGGAAGCCCATAGGGGCCTATGGTGAAAAAGGAAATATCTTCCATTCAAAACTGGAAAGAAGCTTTCTGAGAAACTGCTCTGTGTTCTGTGAATTCATATCACAGAGTTACATCTTTCCCTTCAAGAAGACTTTCGCTAAGGCTGTTCTTGTGGAATTGGCAAAGGGATATTTGGAAGCCCATAGAGGGCTATGGTGAAAAAGGAAATATCTTCCGTTCAAAACTGGAAAGAAGCTTTCTGAGAAACTGCTCTGTGTTCTGTTAATTCATCTACAGAGTTACATCTTTCCCTTCAAGAAGCCTTTCGCTAAGGCTGTTCTTGTGGAATTGGCAAAGGGATATTTGGAAGCCCATAGAGGCCTATGGTGAAAAAGGAAATATCTTCCGTTCAAAACTGGAAAGAAGCTTTCTGAGAAACTGCTCTGTGTTCTCTGAATTCATCTCACAGAGTTACATATTTCCCTTCAAGAAGCCTTTCGCTAAGGCTGTTCTTGTGGAATTGGCAAAGGGATATTTGGAAGCCCTTAGAGGGCTATGGTGAAAAAGGAAATATCTTCCGTTCAAAACTGGAAAGAAGCTTTCTGAGAAACTGCTCTGTGTTCTGTGAATTCATCTCACAGAGATACATCTTTCCCTTCAAGAAGCCTTTCGCTAAGGCTGTTCTTGTGGAATTGGCAAAGCGATATTTGGAAGCCCGTAGAGGGCTATGGTGAAAAAGGAAATATCTTCCGTTCAAAACTGGAAAGAAGCTTTCTGAGAAACTGCTCTGTGTTCTGTTAATTCATCTCACAGAGTTACATCTTTCCCTTCAAGAAGCCTTTCGCTAAGGCTGTTCTTGAGGAATTGGCAAAGGGATATTTGGAAGCCCATAGACGGTATGGTTAAAAAGGAAATATCTTCCGTTCAAAACTGGAAAGAAGCTTTCTGAGAAACTGCTCTGTGTTCTGTGAATTCATCTCACAGAGTTACATCTTTCCCTTCAAGAATCCTTTCGCTAAGGCTGTTCTTGTGGAATTGGCAAGGGGATATTTGGAAGCCCATAGAGGCCTATGGTGAAAAAGGAAATACCTTCCGTTCAAAACTGGAAAGAAGCTTTCTGAGAAACTGCTCTGTGTTCTCTGAATTCATCTCACAGAGTTACATCTTTCCCTTCAAGAAGCCTTTCGCTAAGGCTGTTCTTGTGGAATTGGCAAAGGGATATTTGGAAGCCCATAGAGGGCTATGGTGAAAAAGGAAATATCTTCCGTTCAAAACTGGAAAGAAGCTTTCTGAGAAACTGCTCTGTGTTCTGTGAATTCATCTCACAGAGTTACATCTTTCCCTTCAAGAAGCCTTTCGCTAAGACTGTTCTTGTGGAAATGGCAAAGGGATATTTGAAAGCCCATAGACGGCTATGGTGAAAAAAGAAATATCTTCCGTTCAAAACTGGAAAGAAGCTTTCTGAGAAACTGCTCTGTGTTCTGTGAATTCATCTCACAGAGTTACATCTTTCCCTTCAAGAAGCCTTTCGCTAAGGCTGTTCTTGTGGAATTGGCAAAGGGATATTTGGAAGCCCATAGAGGACTATGGTGAAAAAGGAAATATCTTCCGTTCAAAACTGGAAAGAAGCTTTCTGAGAAACTGCTCTGTGTTCTGTTAATTCATCTCACAGAGTTACGTCTTTCCCTTCAAGAAGACTTACGCTAAGGCTGTTCTTGTGGAATTGAAAAGGGATATTTGGAAGCCCATAGAGGGCTATGGTGAAAAAGGAAATATCTTTCGTTCAAAACTGGAAAGAAGCTTTCTGAGAAACTGCTCTGTGTTCTGTTAATTCATCTCACAGAGTTACATCTTTCCCTTCAAGAAGCCTTTCGCTAAGGCTGTTCTTGTGGAATTGGCAAAGGGATATTTGGAAGCCCATAGAGGCCTATGGTGAAAAAGGAAATATCTTCCGTTCAAAACTGGAAAGAAGCTTTCTGAGAAACTGCTCTGTGTTCTCTGAATTCATCTCACAGAGTTACATCTTTCCCTTCAAGAAGCCTTTCGCTAAGGCTGTTCTTGTGGAATTGGCAAAGGGATATTTGGAAGCCCATAGAGGGCTATGGTGAAAAAGGAAATATCTTCTGTTCAAACTGGAAAGAAGCTTTCTGAGAAACTGCTCTGTGTTCTGTTAATTCATCTCACAGAGTTACATCTTTCCCTTCAAGAAGCCTTTCGCTAAGGCTGTTCTTGTGGAAATGGCAAAGGGATATTTGGAAGCCCATAGACGGCTATGGTGAAAAAGGAAATATCTTCCGTTCAAAACTGGAAAGAAGCTTTCTGAGAAACTGCTCTGTGTTCTCTGAATTCATCTCACAGAATTACATCTTTCTCTTCAAGAAGCCTTTGGCTAAGGCTGTTCTTGTGGAATTGGCAAAGGGATATTTGGAAGCCCATAGAGGGCTATGGTGAAAAAGGAAATATCTTCTGTTCAAAACTGGAAAGAAGCTTTCTGAGAAACTGCTCTGTGTTCTGTTAATTCATCTCACAGAGTTACATCTTTCCCTTCAAGAAGCCTTTCGCTAAGGCTGTTCTTGTGGAAATGGCAAAGGGATATTTGGAAGCCCGTAGAGGGCTATGGTGAAAAAGGAAATACCTTCCGTTCAAAACTGGAAAGAAGCTTTCTGAGAAACTGCTCTGTGTTCTGTGAATTCATCTCACAGAGTTACATCTTTCCATACAAGAAACCTTTCGCTAAGGCTGTTCTTGTGGAATTGGCAAAGGGATATTTGGAAGCCCATAGAGGCCTATGGTGAAAAAGGAAATATCTTCCGTTCAAAACTGGAAAGAAGCTTTCTGAGAAACTGCTCTGTGTTCTGTGAATTCATCTCACAGAGTTACATCTTTCCCTTCAAGAAGCCTTTCGCTAAGGCTGTTCTTGTGGAATTGGCAAAGGGATATTTGGAAGCCCATAGAGGCCTATGGTGAAAAAGGAAAAATCTTCCGTTCAAAACTGGAAAGAAGCTTTCTGAGAAACTGCTCTGTGTTCTGTGAATTCATCTCACAGAGTTACATCTTTCCCTTCAAGAAGCCTTTCACTAAGGCTGTTCTTGTGGAATTGGCAAAAGGATATTTGGAAGCCCATAGACGGCTATGGTGAAAAAGTAAATATCTTCCGTTCAAAACTGGAAAGAAGCTTTCTGAGAAACTGCTCTGTGTTCTGTGAATTCATCTCACAGAGTTACATCTTTCCCTTCAAGAAGCCTTTCGCTAAGGCTGTTTTTGTGGAATTGGCAAAGCGATATTTGGAAGCCCATAGAGTGCTATGGTAAAAAAGGAAATAACTTCCGTTCAAAACTGGAAAGAAGCTTTCTGAGAAAGTGCTCTGTGTTCTGTTAATTCATCTCACAGAGTTACATCTTTCCCTTCAAGTAGCCTTTTGCTAAGGCTGATATTGTGGAATTGGCAAAGGGATATTTTTAAGCCCATAGAGGGCGATGGTGAAAAAGGAAATATCTTCCGTTCAAAACTGGAAAGAAGCTTTCTGAGAAACTGCTCTGTGTTCTGTTAATTCATCTCACAGAGTTACATCTTTCCATTCAAGTAGCGTTTGGCTAAGGCTGTTCTTGTGGAATTGGCAAAGGGATATTTGGAAACCATGGACGGCTATGGTGAAAAAGGAAATATCTTCCGTTCAAAATTGGAAAGAAGCTTTTTGAGAAACTGCTCTGTATTCTGTGAATTCATCTCACAGAGTTACTTCTTTCCCTTCAAGAAGCCTTTCGCTAAGGCTGTTCTTGTGGTATTGGCAAAGGGATATTTGGAAGCCCATAGAGGCCTATGGTGAAAAAGGAAATATCTACCATTCAAAACTGGAAAGAAGCTTTCTGAGAAACTGCTCTGTGTTCTGTGAATTCATCTCACAGAGTTACATCTTTCCCTTCAAGAAGCCTTTCGCTAAGGCTGTTCTTGTGGAATTGGCAAAGGGATATTTGGAAGCCCATAGAGGCCTATGGTGAAAAAGGAAATATCTTCCGTTCAAAACTGGAAAGAAGCTTTCTGAGAAACTGCTCTGTGTTCTCTGAATTCATCTCACAGAGTTACATCTTTCCCTTCAAGAAGCCTTTCGCTAAGGCTGTTCTTGTGGAATTGGCAAAGGGATATTTGGAAGCCCATAGAGGGCTATGGTGAAAAAGGAAATATCTTCTGTTCAAACTGGAAAGAAGCTTTCTGAGAAACTGCTCTGTGTTCTGTTAATTCATCTCACAGAGTTACATCTTTCCCTTCAAGAAGCCTTTCGCTAAGGCTGTTCTTGTGGAAATGGCAAAGGGATATTTGGAAGCCCATAGACGGCTATGGTGAAAAAGGAATTATCTTCCGTTCAAAACTGGAAAGAAGCTTTCTGAGAAACTGCTCTGTGTTCTCTGAATTCATCTCACAGAGTTACATCTTTCTCTTCAAGAAGCCTTTGGCTAAGGCTGTTCTTGTGGAATTGGCAAAGGGATATTTGGAAGCCCATAGAGGGCTATGGTGAAAAAGGAAATATCTTCTGTTCAAAACTGGAAAGAAGCTTTCTGAGAAACTGCTCTGTGTTCTGTTAATTCATCTCACAGAGTTACATCTTTCCCTTCAAGAAGCCTTTCGCTAAGGCTGTTCTTGTGGAAATGGCAAAGGGATATTTGGAAGCCCATAGAGGGCTATGGTGAAAAAGGAAATATCTTCCGTTCAAAACTGGAAAGAAGCTTTCTGAGAAACTGCTCTGTGTTCTGTGAATTCATCTCACAGAGTTACATCTTTCCATACAAGAAACCTTTCGCTAAGGCTGTTCTTGTGGAATTGGCAAAGGGATATTTGGAAGCCCATAGACGGCTATGGTGAAAAAGGAAATATCCTCCGTTCAAAACTGGAAAGAAGCTTTCTGAGAAACTGCTCTGTGTTCTGTGAATTCATCTCAGAGAGTTACACCTTTCCCTTCAAGAAGCGTTTCGCTAAGGCTGTTCTTGAGGAATTGGCAAAGGGATATTTGGAAGCCCATAGAGGGCTATGGTGAAAACGGAAATATCTTCCGTTCAAAACTGGAAAGAAGCTTTCTGAGAAACTGCTCTGTGTTCTGTTAATTCATCTCACAGAGTTACATCTTTCCCTTCAAGAAGCCTTTGGCTAAGGCTGTTCTTGTGGAATTGGCAAAGGGATATTTGGAAGCCCATAGACGGCTATGGTGAAAAAGGAAATATCTTCCGTTCAAAACTGGAAAGAAGCTTTCTGAGAAACTGCTCTGTGTTCTGTGAATTCATCTCACAGAGTTACATCTTTCCCTTCAAGAAGCCTTTCGCTAAGGCTGTTCTTGTGGAATTGGCAAAGGGATATTTGGAAGCCCATAGAGGCCTATGGTGAAAAAGGAAATATCTTCTGTTCAAAACTGGAAAGAAGCTTTCTGAGAAACTACTCTGTGTTCTGTGTATTCATCTCACAGAGTTACATCTTTCCCTTCAAGAAGCCTTTCGCTAAGGCTGTTCTTGTGGAATTGGCAAAGGGATATTTGGAAGCCCATAGAGGGCTATGGTGAAAAAGGAAATATCTTCCGTTCAAAACTGGAAAGAAGCTTTCTGAGAAACTGCTCTGTGTTCTGTTAATTCATCTCACATAGTTACATCTTTCCCTTCAAGAAGCCTTTCGCTAAGGCTGTTCTTGAGGAATTGGCAAAGGGATATTTGGAAGCCCATAGACGGCTATGGTGAAAAAGGAAATATCTTCCGTTCAAAACTGGAAAGAAGCTTTCTGAGAAACTGCTCTGTGTTCTGTGAATTCATCTCACAGAGTTACATCTTTCCCTTCAAGAAGCCTTTCGCTAAGGCTGTTCTTGTGGAATTGGCAAAGGGATATTTGGAAGCCCGTAGAGGCCTATGGTGAAAAAGGAAATATCTTCCGTTCAAAAATGGAAAGAAGCTTTCTGAGAAACTGCTCTGTGTTCTGTGAATTCATCTCACAGAGTTACATCTTTCCCTTCAAGAAGCCTTTCGCTAAGGCTGTTCTGGTGGAACTGGCAAAGGGATATTTGGAAGCCCATAGAGGGCTATGGTGAAAAAGGAAATATCTTCCTTTCAAAACTGGAAAGAAGCTTTCTGAGAAACTGCTCTGTGTTCTGTTAATTCATCTCACAGAGTTCCATCTTTCTCTTCAAGAAGCCTTTCGCTAAGGCTGTTCTTGTGGAATTCGCAAAGCGATATTTGGAAGCCCGTAGAGGGCTATGGTGAAAAAGGAAATATCTTCCGTTCAAAACTGGAAAGAAGCTTTCTGAGAAACTGCTCTGTGTTCTGTTAATTCATCTCACAGAGTTACATCTTTCCCTTCAAGAAGCCTTTCGCTAAGGCTGTTATTGTGGAATTGGCAAAGGGATATTTGGAAGCCCGTAGACGGCTATGGTGAAAAAGGAAATATCTTCCGTTCAAAACTGGAAAGAAGCTTTCTGAGAAACTGCTCTGTGTTCTGTGAATTCATCTCACAGAGTTACATCTTTCCCTTCAAGAAGCCTTTCACTAAGGCTGTTCTTGTGGAATTGGAAAAGGGATATTTGGAAGCCCATAGACGGCTACGGTGAAAAAGTAAATATCTTCCGTTCAAAACTGGAAAGAAGCTTTCTGAGAAACTGCTCTGTGTTCTGTGAATTCATCTCACAGAGTTACATCTTTCCCTTCAAGAAGCCTTTCGCTAAGGCTGTTCTTGTGGAATTGGCAAAGGGATATTTGGAAACCCATAGAGGCCTATGGTGAAAAAGGAAATATCTTCCATTCAAAACTGGAAAGAAGCTTTTTGAGAAACTGCTCTGTGTTCTCTGAATTCATCTCACAGAGTTACATCTTTCCCTTCAAGAAGCCTTTCGCTAAGGCTGTTCTTGTGGAATTGGCAAAGGGATATTTGGAAGCCCATAGAGGGCTATGGTGAAAAGGAAATATCTTCTGTTCAAAACTGGAAAGAAGCTTTCTGAGAAACTGCTCTGTGTTCTGTTAATTCATCTCACAGAGTTACATCTTTCCCTTCAAGAAGCCTTTCGCTAAGGCTGTTCTTGTGGAAATGGCAAAGGGATATTTGGAAGCCCATAGACGGCTATGGTGAAAAAGGAAATATCTTCCGTTCAAAACTGGAAAGAAGCTTTCTGAGAAACTGCTCTGTGTTCTGTTAATTCATCTCACAGAGTTCCATCTTTCTCTTCAAGAAGCCTTTCGCTAAGGTTGTTCTTGTGGAATTCGCAAAGCGATATTTGGAAGCCCGTAGAGGGCTACGGTGAAAAAGGAAATATCTTCCGTTCAAAACTGGAAAGAAGCTTTCTGAGAAACTGCTCTGTGTTCTGTTAATTCATCTCACAGAGTTACATCTTTCCCTTCAAGAAGCCTTTCGCTAAGGCTGTTCTTGTGGAATTGGCAAAGGGATATTTGGAAGCCCGTAGACGGCTATGGTGAAAAAGGAAATATCTTCCGTTCAAAACTGGAAAGAAGCTTTCTGAGAAACTGCTCTGTGTTCTGTGAATTCATCTCACAGAGTTACATCTTTCCCTTCAAGAAGCCTTTCGCTAAGGCTGTTCTTGTGGAATTGGCAAAGGGATATTTGGAAGCCCATAGAGGCCTATGGTGAAAAAGGAAATATCTTCCGTTCAAAACTGGAAAGAAGCTTTCTGAGAAACTGCTCTGTGTTCTCTGAATTCATCTCACAGAGTTACATCTTTCCCTTCAAGGAGCCTTTGGCTAAGGCTGTTCTTGTGGAATTGGCAAAGGGATATTTGGAAGCCCATAGAGGGCTATGGTGAAAAAGGAAATATCTTCCGTTCAAAACTGGAAAGAAGCTTTCTGAGAAACTGCTCTGTGTTCTGTTAATTCATCTCACAGAGTTACATCTTTCCCTTCAAGTAGCGTTTGGCTAAGGCTGTTCTTGTGGAATTGGCAAAGGGATATTTGGAAACCATAGACGGCAATGGTGAAAAAGGAAATATCTTCCGTTCAAAATTGGAAAGAAGCTTTCTGAGAAACTGCTCTGTATTCTGTGAATTCATCTCACAGAGTTACTTCTTTCCCTTCAAGAAGCCTTTCGCTAAGGCTGTTCTTGTGGTATTGGCAATGGGATATTTGGAAGCCCATAGGGGCCTATGGTGAAAAAGGAAATATCTTCCATTCAAAACTGGAAAGAAGCTTTCTGAGAAACTGCTCTGTGTTCTGTGAATTCATATCACAGAGTTACATCTTTCCCTTCAAGAAGACTTTCGCTAAGGCTGTTCTTGTGGAATTGGCAAAGGGATATTTGGAAGCCCATAGAGGGCTATGGTGAAAAAGGAAATATCTTCCGTTCAAAACTGGAAAGAAGCTTTCTGAGAAACTGCTCTGTGTTCTGTTAATTCATCTCACAGAGTTACATCTTTCCCTTCAAGAAGCCTTTCGCTAAGGCTGTTCTTGTGGAATTGGCAAAGGGATATTTGGAAGCCCATAGAGGCCTATGGTGAAAAAGGAAATATCTTCCGTTCAAAACTGGAAAGAAGCTTTCTGAGAAACTGCTCTGTGTTCTCTGAATTCATCTCACAGAGTTACATATTTCCCTTCACGAAGCCTTTCGCTAAGGCTGTTCTTGTGGAATTGGCAAAGGGATATTTGGAAGCCCTTAGAGGGCTATGGTGAAAAAGGAAATATCTTCCGTTCAAAACTGGAAAGAAGCTTTCTGAGAAACTGCTCTGTGTTCTGTGAATTCATCTCACAGAGATACATCTTTCCCTTCAAGAAGCCTTTCGCTAAGGCTGTTCTTGTGGAATTGGCAAAGCGATATTTGGAAGCCCGTAGAGGGCTATGGTGAAAAAGGAAATATCTTCCGTTCAAAACTGGAAAGAAGCTTTCTGAGAAACTGCTCTGTGTTCTGTTAATTCATCTCACAGAGTTACATCTTTCCCTTCAAGAAGCCTTTCGCTAAGGCTGTTCTTGAGGAATTGGCAAAGGGATATTTGGAAGCCCATAGACGGTATGGTTAAAAAGGAAATATCTTCCGTTCAAAACTGGAAAGAAGCTTTCTGAGAAACTGCTCTGTGTTCTGTGAATTCATCTCACAGAGTTACATCTTTCCCTTCAAGAATCCTTTCGCTAAGGCTGTTCTTGTGGAATTGGCAAGGGGATATTTGGAAGCCCATAGAGGCCTATGGTGAAAAAGGAAATACCTTCCGTTCAAAACTGGAAAGAAGCTTTCTGAGAAACTGCTCTGTGTTCTCTGAATTCATCTCACAGAGTTACATCTTTCCCTTCAAGAAGCCTTTCGCTAAGGCTGTTCTTGTGGAATTGGCAAAGGGATATTTGGA
Source organism: Chlorocebus sabaeus (assembly GCF_047675955.1). Taxonomy (NCBI): domain Eukaryota; kingdom Metazoa; phylum Chordata; class Mammalia; order Primates; family Cercopithecidae; genus Chlorocebus; species Chlorocebus sabaeus. The sequence goes on along the minus strand of NW_027327759.1, from coordinate 391,965 downwards.
AGCCCATAGAGGGCTATGGTGAAAAAGGAAATATCTTCCGTTCAAAACTGGAAAGAAGCTTTCTGAGAAACTGCTCTGTGTTCTGTGAATTCATCTCACAGAGTTACATCTTTCCCTTCAAGAAGCCTTTCGCTAAGACTGTTCTTGTGGAAATGGCAAAGGGATATTTGAAAGCCCATAGACGGCTATGGTGAAAAAAGAAATATCTTCCGTTCAAAACTGGAAAGAAGCTTTCTGAGAAACTGCTCTGTGTTCTGTGAATTCATCTCACAGAGTTACATCTTTCCCTTCAAGAAGCCTTTCGCTAAGGCTGTTCTTGTGGAATTGGCAAAGGGATATTTGGAAGCCCATAGAGGGCTATGGTGAAAAAGGAAATATCTTCCGTTCAAAACTGGAAAGAAGCTTTCTGAGAAACTGCTCTGTGTTCTGTTAATTCATCTCACAGAGTTACGTCTTTCCCTTCAAGAAGACTTACGCTAAGGCTGTTCTTGTGGAATTGAAAAGGGATATTTGGAAGCCCATAGAGGGCTATGGTGAAAAAGGAAATATCTTTCGTTCAAAACTGGAAAGAAGCTTTCTGAGAAACTGCTCTGTGTTCTGTTAATTCATCTCACAGAGTTACATCTTTCCCTTCAAGAAGCCTTTCGCTAAGGCTGTTCTTGTGGAATTGGCAAAGGGATATTTGGAAGCCCATAGAGGCCTATGGTGAAAAAGGAAATATCTTCCGTTCAAAACTGGAAAGAAGCTTTCTGAGAAACTGCTCTGTGTTCTCTGAATTCATCTCACAGAGTTACATCTTTCCCTTCAAGAAGCCTTTCGCTAAGGCTGTTCTTGTGGAATTGGCAAAGGGATATTTGGAAGCCCATAGAGGGCTATGGTGAAAAAGGAAATATCTTCTGTTCAAACTGGAAAGAAGCTTTCTGAGAAACTGCTCTGTGTTCTGTTAATTCATCTCACAGAGTTACATCTTTCCCTTCAAGAAGCCTTTCGCTAAGGCTGTTCTTGTGGAAATGGCAAAGGGATATTTGGAAGCCCATAGACGGCTATGGTGAAAAAGGAAATATCTTCCGTTCAAAACTGGAAAGAAGCTTTCTGAGAAACTGCTCTGTGTTCTCTGAATTCATCTCACAGAATTGCATCTTTCTCTTCAAGAAGCCTTTGGCTAAGGCTGTTCTTGTGGAATTGGCAAAGGGATATTTGGAAGCCCATAGAGGGCTATGGTGAAAAAGGAAATATCTTCTGTTCAAAACTGGAAAGAAGCTTTCTGAGAAACTGCTCTGTGTTCTGTTAATTCATCTCACAGAGTTACATCTTTCCCTTCAAGAAGCCTTTCGCTAAGGCTGTTCTTGTGGAAATGGCAAAGGGATATTTGGAAGCCCGTAGAGGGCTATGGTGAAAAAGGAAATACCTTCCGTTCAAAACTGGAAAGAAGCTTTCTGAGAAACTGCTCTGTGTTCTGTGAATTCATCTCACAGAGTTACATCTTTCCATACAAGAAACCTTTCGCTAAGGCTGTTCTTGTGGAATTGGCAAAGGGATATTTGGAAGCCCATAGAGGCCTATGGTGAAAAAGGAAATATCTTCCGTTCAAAACTGGAAAGAAGCTTTCTGAGAAACTGCTCTGTGTTCTGTGAATTCATCTCACAGAGTTACATCTTTCCCTTCAAGAAGCCTTTCGCTAAGGCTGTTCTTGTGGAATTGGCAAAGGGATATTTGGAAGCCCATAGAGGCCTATGGTGAAAAAGGAAAAATCTTCCGTTCAAAACTGGAAAGAAGCTTTCTGAGAAACTGCTCTGTGTTCTGTGAATTCATCTCACAGAGTTACATCTTTCCCTTCAAGAAGCCTTTCACTAAGGCTGTTCTTGTGGAATTGGCAAAAGGATATTTGGAAGCCCATAGACGGCTATGGTGAAAAAGTAAATATCTTCCGTTCAAAACTGGAAAGAAGCTTTCTGAGAAACTGCTCTGTGTTCTGTGAATTCATCTCACAGAGTTACATCTTTCCCTTCAAGAAGCCTTTCGCTAAGGCTGTTTTTGTGGAATTGGCAAAGCGATATTTGGAAGCCCATAGAGTGCTATGGTAAAAAAGGAAATAACTTCCGTTCAAAACTGGAAAGAAGCTTTCTGAGAAAGTGCTCTGTGTTCTGTTAATTCATCTCACAGAGTTACATCTTTCCCTTCAAGTAGCCTTTTGCTAAGGCTGATATTGTGGAATTGGCAAAGGGATATTTTTAAGCCCATAGAGGGCGATGGTGAAAAAGGAAATATCTTCCGTTCAAAACTGGAAAGAAGCTTTCTGAGAAACTGCTCTGTGTTCTGTTAATTCATCTCACAGAGTTACATCTTTCCATTCAAGTAGCGTTTGGCTAAGGCTGTTCTTGTGGAATTGGCAAAGGGATATTTGGAAACCATGGACGGCTATGGTGAAAAAGGAAATATCTTCCGTTCAAAATTGGAAAGAAGCTTTTTGAGAAACTGCTCTGTATTCTGTGAATTCATCTCACAGAGTTACTTCTTTCCCTTCAAGAAGCCTTTCGCTAAGGCTGTTCTTGTGGTATTGGCAAAGGGATATTTGGAAGCCCATAGAGGCCTATGGTGAAAAAGGAAATATCTACCATTCAAAACTGGAAAGAAGCTTTCTGAGAAACTGCTCTGTGTTCTGTGAATTCATCTCACAGAGTTACATCTTTCCCTTCAAGAAGCCTTTCGCTAAGGCTGTTCTTGTGGAATTGGCAAAGGGATATTTGGAAGCCCATAGAGGCCTATGGTGAAAAAGGAAATATCTTCCGTTCAAAACTGGAAAGAAGCTTTCTGAGAAACTGCTCTGTGTTCTCTGAATTCATCTCACAGAGTTACATCTTTCCCTTCAAGAAGCCTTTCGCTAAGGCTGTTCTTGTGGAATTGGCAAAGGGATATTTGGAAGCCCATAGAGGGCTATGGTGAAAAAGGAAATATCTTCTGTTCAAACTGGAAAGAAGCTTTCTGAGAAACTGCTCTGTGTTCTGTTAATTCATCTCACAGAGTTACATCTTTCCCTTCAAGAAGCCTTTCGCTAAGGCTGTTCTTGTGGAAATGGCAAAGGGATATTTGGAAGCCCATAGACGGCTATGGTGAAAAAGGAATTATCTTCCGTTCAAAACTGGAAAGAAGCTTTCTGAGAAACTGCTCTGTGTTCTCTGAATTCATCTCACAGAGTTACATCTTTCTCTTCAAGAAGCCTTTGGCTAAGGCTGTTCTTGTGGAATTGGCAAAGGGATATTTGGAAGCCCATAGAGGGCTATGGTGAAAAAGGAAATATCTTCTGTTCAAAACTGGAAAGAAGCTTTCTGAGAAACTGCTCTGTGTTCTGTTAATTCATCTCACAGAGTTACATCTTTCCCTTCAAGAAGCCTTTCGCTAAGGCTGTTCTTGTGGAAATGGCAAAGGGATATTTGGAAGCCCATAGAGGGCTATGGTGAAAAAGGAAATATCTTCCGTTCAAAACTGGAAAGAAGCTTTCTGAGAAACTGCTCTGTGTTCTGTGAATTCATCTCACAGAGTTACATCTTTCCATACAAGAAACCTTTCGCTAAGGCTGTTCTTGTGGAATTGGCAAAGGGATATTTGGAAGCCCATAGACGGCTATGGTGAAAAAGGAAATATCCTCCGTTCAAAACTGGAAAGAAGCTTTCTGAGAAACTGCTCTGTGTTCTGTGAATTCATCTCAGAGAGTTACACCTTTCCCTTCAAGAAGCGTTTCGCTAAGGCTGTTCTTGAGGAATTGGCAAAGGGATATTTGGAAGCCCATAGAGGGCTATGGTGAAAACGGAAATATCTTCCGTTCAAAACTGGAAAGAAGCTTTCTGAGAAACTGCTCTGTGTTCTGTTAATTCATCTCACAGAGTTACATCTTTCCCTTCAAGAAGCCTTTGGCTAAGGCTGTTCTTGTGGAATTGGCAAAGGGATATTTGGAAGCCCATAGACGGCTATGGTGAAAAAGGAAATATCTTCCGTTCAAAACTGGAAAGAAGCTTTCTGAGAAACTGCTCTGTGTTCTGTGAATTCATCTCACAGAGTTACATCTTTCCCTTCAAGAAGCCTTTCGCTAAGGCTGTTCTTGTGGAATTGGCAAAGGGATATTTGGAAGCCCATAGAGGGCTATGGTGAAAAAGGAAATATCTTCCGTTCAAAACTGGAAAGAAGCTTTCTGAGAAACTGCTCTGTGTTCTGTTAATTCATCTCACATAGTTACATCTTTCCCTTCAAGAAGCCTTTCGCTAAGGCTGTTCTTGAGGAATTGGCAAAGGGATATTTGGAAGCCCATAGAGGGCTATGGTGAAAACGGAAATATCTTCCGTTCAAAACTGGAAAGAAGCTTTCTGAGAAACTGCTCTGTGTTCTGTTAATTCATCTCACAGAGTTACATCTTTCCCTTCAAGAAGCCTTTGGCTAAGGCTGTTCTTGTGGAATTGGCAAAGGGATATTTGGAAGCCCATAGACGGCTATGGTGAAAAAGGAAATATCTTCCGTTCAAAACTGGAAAGAAGCTTTCTGAGAAACTGCTCTGTGTTCTGTGAATTCATCTCACAGAGTTACATCTTTCCCTTCAAGAAGCCTTTCGCTAAGGCTGTTCTTGTGGAATTGGCAAAGGGATATTTGGAAGCCCATAGAGGCCTATGGTGAAAAAGGAAATATCTTCCGTTCAAAACTGGAAAGAAGCTTTCTGAGAAACTGCTCTGTGTTCTGTGAATTCATCTCACAGAGTTACAGCTTTCCCTTCAAGAAGCCTTTCGCTAAGGCTGTTCTTGTGGAATTGGCAAAGGGATATTTGGAAGCCCATAGAGGGCTATGGTGAAAAAGGAAATATCTTCCGTTCAAAACTGGAAAGAAGCTTTCTGAGAAACTCCTCTGTGTTCTGTTAATTCATCTCACAGAGTTCCATCTTTCTCTTCAAGAAGCCTTTCGCTAAGGCTGTTCTTGTGGAATTCGCTAAGCGATATTTGGAAGCCCGTAGAGGGCTATGGTGAAAAAGGAAATATCTTCCGTTCAAAACTGGAAAGAAGCTTTCTGAGAAACTGCTCTGTGTTCTGTTAATTCATCTCACAGAGTTACATCTTTCCCTTCAAGAAGCCTTTCGCTAAGGCTGTTCTTGTGGAATTGGCAAAGGGATATTTGGAAGCCCGTAGACGGCTATGGTGAAAAAGGAAATATCTTCCGTTCAAAACTGGAAAGAAGCTTTCTGAGAAACTGCTCTGTGTTCTGTGAATTCATCTCACAGAGTTACATCTTTCACTTCAAGAAGCCTTTCGCTAAGGCTGTTCTTGTGGAATTGGCAAAGGGATATTTGGAAGCCCATAGAGGCCTATGGTGAAAAAGGAAATATCTTCCGTTCAAAACTGGAAAGAAGCTTTCCGAGAAACTGCTCTGTGTTCTCTGAATTCATCTCACAGAGTTACATCTTTCCCTTCAAGAAGCCTTTCGCTAAGGCTGTTCTTGTGGAATTGGCAAAGGGATATTTGGAAGCCCATAGAGGGCTATGGTGAAAAGGAAATATCTTCTGTTCAAAACTGGAAAGAAGCTTTCTGAGAAACTGCTCTGTGTTCTGTTAATTCATCTCACAGAGTTACATCTTTCCCTTCAAGAAGCCTTTCGCTAAGGCTGTTCTTGTGGAAATGGCAAAGGGATATTAGAAAGCCCATAGACGGCTATGGTGAAAAAGGAAATATCTTCCGTTCAAAACTGGAAAGAAGCTTTCTGAGAAACTGCTCTGTTTTCTGTGAATTCATCTCACAGAGTTACATCTTTCCCTTCAAGAAGCCTTTCGCTAAGTCTGTTCTTGTGGAATTTGCAAAGCGATATTTGGAAGCCCATAGAGGGCTATGGTGAAAAAGGAAATATCTTCCGTTCAAAACTGGAAAGAAGCTTTCTGAGAAAGTGCTCTGTGTTCTGTTAATTCATCTCACAGAGTTACATCTTTCCCTTCAAGTAGCCTTTTGCTAAGGCTGATATTGTGGAATTGGCAAAGGGATATTTTTAAGCCCATAGAGGGCGATGGTGAAAAAGGAAATATCTTCGGTTCAAAACTGGAAAGAAGCTTTCTGAGAAACTGCTCTGTGTTCTGTTAATTCATCTCACAGAGTTACATCTTTCCCTTCAAGTAGCGTTTGGCTAAGGCTGTTCTTGTGGAATTGGCAAAGGGATATTTGGAAACCATAGACGGCTATGGTGAAAAAGGAAATATCTTCCGTTCAAAATTGGAAAGAAGCTTTCTGAGAAACTGCTCTGTATTCTGTGAATTCATCTCACAGAGTTACATCTTTCCCTTCAAGAAGCCTTTCGCTAAGGCTGTTCTTGTGGTATTGGCAATGGGATATTTGGAAGCCCATAGGGGCCTATGGTGAAAAAGGAAATATCTTCCATTCAAAACTGGAAAGAAGCTTTCTGAGAAACTGCTCTGTGTTCTGTGAATTCATCTCACAGAGTTACATCTTTCCCTTCAAGAAGACTTTCGCTAAGGCTGTTCTTGTGCAATTGGCAAAGGGATATTTGGAATCCCATAGAGGGCTATGGTGAAAAAGGAAATATCTTCCGTTCAAAACTGGAAAGAAGCTTTCTGAGAAACTGCTCTGTGTTCTGTTAATTCATCTCACAGAGTTACATCTTTCCCTTCAAGAAGCCTTTCGCTAAGGCTGTTCTTGTGGAATTGGCAAAGGGATATTTGGAAGCCCATAGAGGCCTATGGTGAAAAAGGAAATATCTTCCGTTCAAAACTGGAAAGAAGCTTTCTGAGAAACTGCTCTGTGTTCTCTGAATTCATCTCACAGAGTTACATATTTCCCTTCAAGAAGCCTTTCGCTAAGGCTGTTCTTGTGGAATTGGCAAAGGGATATTTGGAAGCCCTTAGAGGGCTATGGTGAAAAAGGAAATATCTTCCGTTCAAAACTGGAAAGAAGCTTTCTGAGAAACTGCTCTGTGTTCTGTGAATTCATCTCACAGAGTTACATCTTTCCCTTCAAGAAGCCTTTCGCTAAGGCTGTTCTTGTGGAATTGGCAAAGCGATATTTGGAAGCCCATAGAGGGCTATGGTGAAAAAGGAAATATCTTCCGTTCAAAACTGGAAAGAAGCTTTCTGAGAAACTGCTCTGTGTTCTGTTAATTCATCTCACAGAGTTACATCTTTCCCTTCAAGAAGCCTTTCGCTAAGGCTGTTCTTGAGGAATTGGCAAAGGGATATTTGGAAGCCCATAGACGGCTATGGTTAAAAAGGAAATATCTTCCGTTCAAAACTGGAAAGAAGCTTTCTGAGAAACTGCTCTGTGTTCTGTGAATTCATCTCACAGAGATACATCTTTCCCTTCAAGAAGCCTTTCGCTAAGGCTGTTCTTGTGGAAATGGCAAAGGGATATTTGGAAGCCCATAGACGGCTATGGTGAAAAAGGAAATATCTTCCGTTCAAAACTGGAAAGAAGCTTTCTGAGAAACTGCTCTGTGTTCTCTGAATTCATCTCACAGAGTTACATCTTTCCCTTCAAGAAGCCTTTGGCTAAGGCTGTTCTTGTGGAATTGGCAAAGGGATATTTGGAAGCCCATAGAGGGCTATGGTGAAAAAGGAAATATCTTCTGTTCAAAACTGGAAAGAAGCTTTCTGAGAAACTGCTCTGTGTTCTGTTAATTCATCTCACAGAGTTACATCTTTCCCTTCAAGAAGCCTTTCGCTAAGGCTGTTCTTGTGGAATTGGCAAAGGGATATTTGGAAGCCCATAGAGGCCTATGGTGAAAAAGGAAATATCTTCCGTTCAAAACTGGAAAGAAGCTTTCTGAGAAACTGCTCTGTGTTCTGTGAATTCATCTCACAGAGTTACATCTTTCCCTTCAAGAAGCCTTTCACTAAGGCTGTTCTTGTGGAATTGGCAAAGGGATATTTGGAAGCCCATAGACGGCTACGGTGAAAAAGTAAATATCTTCCGTTCAAAACTGGAAAGAAGCTTTCTGAGAAACTGCTCTGTGTTCTGTGAATTCATCTCACAGAGTTACATCTTTCCCTTCAAGAAGCCTTTCGCTAAGGCTGTTCTTGTGGAATTGGCAAAGCGATATTTGGAAGCCCATAGAGTGCTATGGTGAAAAAGGAAATATCTTCCGTTCAAAACTGGAAAGATGCTTTCTGAGAAAGTGCTCTCTGTTCTGTTAATTCATCTCACAGAGTTACATCTTTCCCTTCAAGTAGCCTTTTGCTAAGGCTGATATTGTGGAATTGGCAAAGGGATATTTTTAAGCCCATAGAGGGCGATGGTGAAAAAGGAAATATCTTCCGTTCAAAACTGGAAAGAAGCTTTCTGAGAAACTGCTCTGTGTTCTGTTAATTCATCTCACAGAGTTACATCTTTCCATTCAAGTAGCGTTTGGCTAAGGCTGTTCTTGTGGAATTGGCAAAGGGATATTTGGAAACCATAGACGGCTATGGTGAAAAAGGAAATATCTTCCGTTCAAAATTGGAAAGAAGCTTTTTGAGAAACTGCTCTGTATTCTGTGAATTCATCTCACAGAGTTACTTCTTTCCCTTCAAGAAGCCTTTCGCTAAGGCTGTTCTTGTGGCATTGGCAAAGGGATATTTGGAAGCCCATAGAGGCCTATGGTGAAAAAGGAAATATCTTCCTTTCAAAACTGGAAAGAAGCTTTCTGAGAAACTGCTCTGTGTTCTGTGAATTCATCTCACAGAGTTACATCTTTCCCTTCAAGAAGACTTTCGCTAAGGCTGTTCTTGTGGAATTGGCAAAGGGATATTTGGAAGCCCATAGAGGGCTATGGTGAAAAAGGAAATATCTTCCGTTCAAAACTGGAAAGAAGCTTTCTGAGAAACTGCTCTGTGTTCTGTTAATTCATCTCACAGAGTTACATCTTTACCTTCAAGAAGCCTTTGGCTAAGGCTGTTCTTGTGGAATTGGCAAAGGGATATTTTTAAGCCCATAGACGGCTATGGTGAAAAAGGAAATATCTTCCGTTCAAAACTGGAAAGAAGCTTTCTGAGAAACTGCTCTGTGTTCTGTGAATTCATCTCACAGACTTACATCTTTCCCTTCAAGAAGCCTTTCGCTAAGGCTGTTCTTGTGGAATTGGCAAAGGGATATTTGGAAGCCCATAGAGGCCTATGGTGAAAAAGGAAATATCTTCCGTTCAAAACTGGAAAGAAGCTTTCTGAGAAACTGCTCTGTGTTCTGTGAATTCAACTCACAGAGTTACATCTTTCCTTTCAAGAAGCCTTTCGCTAAGGCTGTTCTTGTGGAATTGGCAAAGGGATATTTGGAAGCCCATAGAGGGCTATGGTGAAAAAGTAAATATCTTCCGTTCAAAACTGGAAAGAAGCTTTCTGAGAAACTGCTCTGTGTTCTGTTAATTCATCTCACAGAGTTACATCTTTCCCTTCAAGAAGCCTTTCGCTAAGGCTGTTCTTGAGGAATTGGCAAAGGGATATTTGGAAGCCCATAGAGGGCTATGGTGAAAACGGAAATATCTTCCGTTCAAAACTGGAAAGAAGCTTTCTGAGAAACTGCTCTGTGTTCTGTTAATTCATCTCAAAGAGTTACATCTTTCCCTTCAAGAAGCCTTTGGCTAAGGCTGTTCTTGTGGAATTGGCAAAGGGATATTTGGAAGCCCATAGACGGCTATGGTGAAAAAGGAATTATTTCCGTTCAAAACTGGAAAGAAGCTTTCTGAGAAACTGCTCTGTGTTCTGTGAATTCATCTCACAGAGTTACATCTTTCCCTTCAAGAAGCCTTTCGCTAAGGCTGTTCTTGAGGAATTGGCAAAGGGATATTTGGAAGCCCATAGAGGGCTATGGTGAAAACGGAAATATCTTCCGTTCAAAACTGGAAAGAAGCTTTCTGAGAAACTGCTCTGTGTTCTGTTAATTCATCTCAAAGAGTTACATCTTTCCCTTCAAGAAGCCTTTGGCTAAGGCTGTTCTTGTGGAATTGGCAAAGGGATATTTGGAAGCCCATAGACGGCTATGGTGAAAAAGGAAATATTTCCGTTCAAAACTGGAAAGAAGCTTTCTGAGAAACTGCTCTGTGTTCTGTGAATTCATCTCACAGAGTTACATCTTTCCCTTCAAGAAGCCTTTCGCTAAGGCTGTTCTTGTGGAATTGGCAAAGGGATATTTGGAAGCCCGTAGAGGCCTATGGTGAAAAAGGAAATATCTTCCGTTCAAAAATGGAAAGAAGCTTTCTGAGAAACTGCTCTGTGTTCTGTGAATTCATCTCACAGAGTTACATCTTTCCCTTCAAGAAGCCTTTCGCTAAGGCTGTTCTGGTGGAACTGGCAAAGGGATATTTGGAAGCCCATAGAGGGCTATGGTGAAAAAGGAAATATCTTCCTTTCAAAACTGGAAAGAAGCTTTCTGAGAAACTGCTCTGTGTTCTGTTAATTCATCTCACAGAGTTCCATCTTTCTCTTCAAGAAGCCTTTCGCTAAGGCTGTTCTTGTGGAATTCGCAAAGCGATATTTGGAAGCCCGTAGAGGGCTATGGTGAAAAAGGAAATATCTTCCGTTCAAAACTGGAAAGAAGCTTTCTGAGAAACTGCTCTGTGTTCTGTTAATTCATCTCACAGAGTTACATCTTTCCCTTCAAGAAGCCTTTCGCTAAGGCTGTTATTGTGGAATTGGCAAAGGGATATTTGGAAGCCCGTAGACGGCTATGGTGAAAAAGGAAATATCTTCCGTTCAAAACTGGAAAGAAGCTTTCTGAGAAACTGCTCTGTGTTCTGTGAATTCATCTCACAGAGTTACATCTTTCACTTCAAGAAGCCTTTGGCTAAGGCTGTTCTTGTGGAATTGGCAAAGGGATATTTGGAAGCCCTTAGAGGCCTATGGTGAAAAAGGAAATATCTTCCGTTCAAAACTGGAAAGAAGCTTTCTGAGAAACTGCTCTGTGTTCTCTGAATTCATCTCACAGAGTTACATCTTTCCCTTCAAGAAGCCTTTCGCTAAGGCTGTTCTTGTGGAATTGGCAAAGGGATATTTGGAAGCCCATAGAGGGCTATGGTGAAAAAGGAAATATCCTCCGTTCAAAACTGGAAAGAAGCTTTCTGAGAAACTGCTCTGTGTTCCGTGAATTCATCTCAAAGAGTTACATCTTTCCCTTCAAGAAGCCTTTCGCTAAGGCTGTTCTTGTGGAATTGGCAAAGGGATATTTGGAAGCCCATTAGAGGCCTATGGTGAAAAAGGAAATATCTTCCGTTCAAAACTGGAAAGAAGCTTTCTGAGAAACTGCTCTGTGTTCTGTGAATTCATCTCACAGAGTTACATCTTTCCCTTCAAGAAGCCTTTCACTAAGGCTGTTCTTGTGGAATTGGAAAAGGGATATTTGGAAGCCCATAGACGGCTACGGTGAAAAAGTAAATATCTTCCGTTCAAAACTGGAAAGAAGCTTTCTGAGAAACTGCTCTGTGTTCTGTGAATTCATCTCACAGAGTTACATCTTTCCCTTCAAGAAGCCTTTCGCTAAGGCTGTTCTTGTGGAATTGGCAAAGGGATATTTGGAAACCCATAGAGGCCTATGGTGAAAAAGGAAATATCTTCCATTCAAAACTGGAAAGAAGCTTTTTGAGAAACTGCTCTGTGTTCTCTGAATTCATCTCACAGAGTTACATCTTTCCCTTCAAGAAGCCTTTCGCTAAGGCTGTTCTTGTGGAATTGGCAAAGGGATATTTGGAAGCCCATAGAGGGCTATGGTGAAAAGGAAATATCTTCTGTTCAAAACTGGAAAGAAGCTTTCTGAGAAACTGCTCTGTGTTCTGTTAATTCATCTCACAGAGTTACATCTTTCCCTTCAAGAAGCCTTTCGCTAAGGCTGTTCTTGTGGAAATGGCAAAGGGATATTTGGAAGCCCATAGACGGCTATGGTGAAAAAGGAAATATCTTCCGTTCAAAACTGGAAAGAAGCTTTCTGAGAAACTGCTCTGTGTTCTGTTAATTCATCTCACAGAGTTCCATCTTTCTCTTCAAGAAGCCTTTCGCTAAGGTTGTTCTTGTGGAATTCGCAAAGCGATATTTGGAAGCCCGTAGAGGGCTACGGTGAAAAAGGAAATATCTTCCGTTCAAAACTGGAAAGAAGCTTTCTGAGAAACTGCTCTGTGTTCTGTTAATTCATCTCACAGAGTTACATCTTTCCCTTCAAGAAGCCTTTCGCTAAGGCTGTTCTTGTGGAATTGGCAAAGGGATATTTGGAAGCCCGTAGACGGCTATGGTGAAAAAGGAAATATCTTCCGTTCAAAACTGGAAAGAAGCTTTCTGAGAAACTGCTCTGTGTTCTGTGAATTCATCTCACAGAGTTACATCTTTCCCTTCAAGAAGCCTTTCGCTAAGGCTGTTCTTGTGGAATTGGCAAAGGGATATTTGGAAGCCCATAGAGGCCTATGGTGAAAAAGGAAATATCTTCCGTTCAAAACTGGAAAGAAGCTTTCTGAGAAACTGCTCTGTGTTCTCTGAATTCATCTCACAGAGTTACATCTTTCCCTTCAAGGAGCCTTTGGCTAAGGCTGTTCTTGTGGAATTGGCAAAGGGATATTTGGAAGCCCATAGAGGGCTATGGTGAAAAAGGAAATATCTTCCGTTCAAAACTGGAAAGAAGCTTTCTGAGAAACTGCTCTGTGTTCTGTTAATTCATCTCACAGAGTTACATCTTTCCCTTCAAGTAGCGTTTGGCTAAGGCTGTTCTTGTGGAATTGGCAAAGGGATATTTGGAAACCATAGACGGCAATGGTGAAAAAGGAAATATCTTCCGTTCAAAATTGGAAAGAAGCTTTCTGAGAAACTGCTCTGTATTCTGTGAATTCATCTCACAGAGTTACTTCTTTCCCTTCAAGAAGCCTTTCGCTAAGGCTGTTCTTGTGGTATTGGCAATGGGATATTTGGAAGCCCATAGGGGCCTATGGTGAAAAAGGAAATATCTTCCATTCAAAACTGGAAAGAAGCTTTCTGAGAAACTGCTCTGTGTTCTGTGAATTCATATCACAGAGTTACATCTTTCCCTTCAAGAAGACTTTCGCTAAGGCTGTTCTTGTGGAATTGGCAAAGGGATATTTGGAAGCCCATAGAGGGCTATGGTGAAAAAGGAAATATCTTCCGTTCAAAACTGGAAAGAAGCTTTCTGAGAAACTGCTCTGTGTTCTGTTAATTCATCTCACAGAGTTACATCTTTCCCTTCAAGAAGCCTTTCGCTAAGGCTGTTCTTGTGGAATTGGCAAAGGGATATTTGGAAGCCCATAGAGGCCTATGGTGAAAAAGGAAATATCTTCCGTTCAAAACTGGAAAGAAGCTTTCTGAGAAACTGCTCTGTGTTCTCTGAATTCATCTCACAGAGTTACATATTTCCCTTCAAGAAGCCTTTCGCTAAGGCTGTTCTTGTGGAATTGGCAAAGGGATATTTGGAAGCCCTTAGAGGGCTATGGTGAAAAAGGAAATATCTTCCGTTCAAAACTGGAAAGAAGCTTTCTGAGAAACTGCTCTGTGTTCTGTGAATTCATCTCACAGAGATACATCTTTCCCTTCAAGAAGCCTTTCGCTAAGGCTGTTCTTGTGGAATTGGCAAAGCGATATTTGGAAGCCCGTAGAGGGCTATGGTGAAAAAGGAAATATCTTCCGTTCAAAACTGGAAAGAAGCTTTCTGAGAAACTGCTCTGTGTTCTGTTAATTCATCTCACAGAGTTACATCTTTCCCTTCAAGAAGCCTTTCGCTAAGGCTGTTCTTGAGGAATTGGCAAAGGGATATTTGGAACCCCATAGACGGTATGGTTAAAAAGGAAATATCTTCCGTTCAAAACTGGAAAGAAGCTTTCTGAGAAACTGCTCTGTGTTCTGTGAATTCATCTCACAGAGTTACATCTTTCCCTTCAAGAATCCTTTCGCTAAGGCTGTTCTTGTGGAATTGGCAAGGGGATATTTGGAAGCCCATAGAGGCCTATGGTGAAAAAGGAAATACCTTCCGTTCAAAACTGGAAAGAAGCTTTCTGAGAAACTGCTCTGTGTTCTCTGAATTCATCTCACAGAGTTACATCTTTCCCTTCAAGAAGCCTTTCGCTAAGGCTGTTCTTGTGGAATTGGCAAAGGGATATTTGGAAGCCCATAGAGGGCTATGGTGAAAAAGGAAATATCTTCCGTTCAAAACTGGAAAGAAGCTTTCTGAGAAACTGCTCTGTGTTCTGTGAATTCATCTCACAGAGTTACATCTTTCCCTTCAAGAAGCCTTTCGCTAAGACTGTTCTTGTGGAAATGGCAAAGGGATATTTGAAAGCCCATAGACGGCTATGGTGAAAAAAGAAATATCTTCCGTTCAAAACTGGAAAGAAGCTTTCTGAGAAACTGCTCTGTGTTCTGTGAATTCATCTCACAGAGTTACATCTTTCCCTTCAAGAAGCCTTTCGCTAAGGCTGTTCTTGTGGAATTGGCAAAGGGATATTTGGAAGCCCATAGAGGGCTATGGTGAAAAAGGAAATATCTTCCGTTCAAAACTGGAAAGAAGCTTTCTGAGAAACTGCTCTGTGTTCTGTTAATTCATCTCACAGAGTTACGTCTTTCCCTTCAAGAAGACTTACGCTAAGGCTGTTCTTGTGGAATTGAAAAGGGATATTTGGAAGCCCATAGAGGGCTATGGTGAAAAAGGAAATATCTTTCGTTCAAAACTGGAAAGAAGCTTTCTGAGAAACTGCTCTGTGTTCTGTTAATTCATCTCACAGAGTTACATCTTTCCCTTCAAGAAGCCTTTCGCTAAGGCTGTTCTTGTGGAATTGGCAAAGGGATATTTTGAAGCCCATAGAGGCCTATGGTGAAAAAGGAAATATCTTCCGTTCAAAACTGGAAAGAAGCTTTCTGAGAAACTGCTCTGTGTTCTCTGAATTCATCTCACAGAGTTACATCTTTCCCTTCAAGAAGCCTTTCGCTAAGGCTGTTCTTGTGGAATTGGCAAAGGGATATTTGGAAGCCCATAGAGGGCTATGGTGAAAAAGGAAATATCTTCTGTTCAAACTGGAAAGAAGCTTTCTGAGAAACTGCTCTGTGTTCTGTTAATTCATCTCACAGAGTTACATCTTTCCCTTCAAGAAGCCTTTCGCTAAGGCTGTTCTTGTGGAAATGGCAAAGGGATATTTGGAAGCCCATAGACGGCTATGGTGAAAAAGGAAATATCTTCCGTTCAAAACTGGAAAGAAGCTTTCTGAGAAACTGCTCTGTGTTCTCTGAATTCATCTCACAGAATTGCATCTTTCTCTTCAAGAAGCCTTTGGCTAAGGCTGTTCTTGTGGAATTGGCAAAGGGATATTTGGAAGCCCATAGAGGGCTATGGTGAAAAAGGAAATATCTTCTGTTCAAAACTGGAAAGAAGCTTTCTGAGAAACTGCTCTGTGTTCTGTTAATTCATCTCACAGAGTTACATCTTTCCCTTCAAGAAGCCTTTCGCTAAGGCTGTTCTTGTGGAAATGGCAAAGGGATATTTGGAAGCCCGTAGAGGGCTATGGTGAAAAAGGAAATACCTTCCGTTCAAAACTGGAAAGAAGCTTTCTGAGAAACTGCTCTGTGTTCTGTGAATTCATCTCACAGAGTTACATCTTTCCATACAAGAAACCTTTCGCTAAGGCTGTTCTTGTGGAATTGGCAAAGGGATATTTGGAAGCCCATAGAGGCCTATGGTGAAAAAGGAAATATCTTCCGTTCAAAACTGGAAAGAAGCTTTCTGAGAAACTGCTCTGTGTTCTGTGAATTCATCTCACAGAGTTACATCTTTCCCTTCAAGAAGCCTTTCGCTAAGGCTGTTCTTGTGGAATTGGCAAAGGGATATTTGGAAGCCCATAGAGGCCTATGGTGAAAAAGGAAAAATCTTCCGTTCAAAACTGGAAAGAAGCTTTCTGAGAAACTGCTCTGTGTTCTGTGAATTCATCTCACAGAGTTACATCTTTCCCTTCAAGAAGCCTTTCACTAAGGCTGTTCTTGTGGAATTGGCAAAAGGATATTTGGAAGCCCATAGACGGCTATGGTGAAAAAGTAAATATCTTCCGTTCAAAACTGGAAAGAAGCTTTCTGAGAAACTGCTCTGTGTTCTGTGAATTCATCTCACAGAGTTACATCTTTCCCTTCAAGAAGCCTTTCGCTAAGGCTGTTTTTGTGGAATTGGCAAAGCGATATTTGGAAGCCCATAGAGTGCTATGGTAAAAAAGGAAATAACTTCCGTTCAAAACTGGAAAGAAACTTTCTGAGAAAGTGCTCTGTGTTCTGTTAATTCATCTCACAGAGTTACATCTTTCCCTTCAAGTAGCCTTTTGCTAAGGCTGATATTGTGGAATTGGCAAAGGGATATTTTTAAGCCCATAGAGGGCGATGGTGAAAAAGGAAATATCTTCCGTTCAAAACTGGAAAGAAGCTTTCTGAGAAACTGCTCTGTGTTCTGTTAATTCATCTCACAGAGTTACATCTTTCCATTCAAGTAGCGTTTGGCTAAGGCTGTTCTTGTGGAATTGGCAAAGGGATATTTGGAAACCATGGACGGCTATGGTGAAAAAGGAAATATCTTCCGTTCAAAATTGGAAAGAAGCTTTTTGAGAAACTGCTCTGTATTCTGTGAATTCATCTCACAGAGTTACTTCTTTCCCTTCAAGAAGCCTTTCGCTAAGGCTGTTCTTGTGGTATTGGCAAAGGGATATTTGGAAGCCCATAGAGGCCTATGGTGAAAAAGGAAATATCTACCATTCAAAACTGGAAAGAAGCTTTCTGAGAAACTGCTCTGTGTTCTGTGAATTCATCTCACAGAGTTACATCTTTCCCTTCAAGAAGCCTTTCGCTAAGGCTGTTCTTGTGGAATTGGCAAAGGGATATTTGGAAGCCCATAGAGGCCTATGGTGAAAAAGGAAATATCTTCCGTTCAAAACTGGAAAGAAGCTTTCTGAGAAACTGCTCTGTGTTCTCTGAATTCATCTCACAGAGTTACATCTTTCCCTTCAAGAAGCCTTTCGCTAAGGCTGTTCTTGTGGAATTGGCAAAGGGATATTTGGAAGCCCATAGAGGGCTATGGTGAAAAAGGAAATATCTTCTGTTCAAACTGGAAAGAAGCTTTCTGAGAAACTGCTCTGTGTTCTGTTAATTCATCTCACAGAGTTACATCTTTCCCTTCAAGAAGCCTTTCGCTAAGGCTGTTCTTGTGGAAATGGCAAAGGGATATTTGGAAGCCCATAGACGGCTATGGTGAAAAAGGAATTATCTTCCGTTCAAAACTGGAAAGAAGCTTTCTGAAAAACTGCTCTGTGTTCTCTGAATTCATCTCACAGAGTTACATCTTTCTCTTCAAGAAGCCTTTGGCTAAGGCTGTTCTTGTGGAATTGGCAAAGGGATATTTGGAAGCCCATAGAGGGCTATGGTGAAAAAGGAAATATCTTCTGTTCAAAACTGGAAAGAAGCTTTCTGAGAAACTGCTCTGTGTTCTGTTAATTCATCTCACAGAGTTACATCTTTCCCTTCAAGAAGCCTTTCGCTAAGGCTGTTCTTGTGGAAATGGCAAAGGGATATTTGGAAGCCCATAGAGGGCTATGGTGAAAAAGGAAATATCTTCCGTTCAAAACTGGAAAGAAGCTTTCTGAGAAACTGCTCTGTGTTCTGTGAATTCATCTCACAGAGTTACATCTTTCCATACAAGAAACCTTTCGCTAAGGCTGTTCTTGTGGAATTGGCAAAGGGATATTTGGAAGCCCATACAGGCCTATGGTGAAAAAGGAAATATCTTCCGTTCAAAACTGGAAAGAAGCTTTCTGAGAAACTGCTCTGTGTTCTGTGAATTCATCTCACAGAGTTACATCTTTCCCTTCAAGAAGCCTTTCGCTAAGGCTGTTCTTGTGGAATTGGCAAAGGGATATTTGGAAGCCCATAGAGGCCTATGGTGAAAAAGGAAAAATCTTCCGTTCAAAACTGGAAAGAAGCTTTCTGAGAAACTGCTCTGTGTTCTGTGAATTCATCTCACAGAGTTACATCTTTCCATACAAGAAGCCTTTCACTAAGGCTGTTCTTGTGGAACTGGCAAAGGGATATTTGGAAGCCCATAGACGGCTATGGTGAAAAAGTAAATATCTTCCGTTCAAAACTGGAAAGAAGCTTTCTGAGAAACTGCTCTGTGTTCTGTGAATTCATCTCACAGAGTTACATCTTTCCCTTCAAGAAGCCTTTCGCTAAGGCTGTTCTTGTGGAATTGGCAAAGCGATATTTGGAAGCCCATAGAGTGCTATGGTGAAAAAGGAAATAACTTCCGTTCAAAACTGGAAAGAAGCTTTCTGAGAAAGTGCTCTGTGTTCTGTTAATTCATCTCACAGAGTTACATCTTTCCCTTCAAGTAGCCTTTTGCTAAGGCTGATATTGTGGAATTGGCAAAGGGATATTTTTAAGCCCATAGAGGGCGATGGTGAAAAAGGAAATATCTTCCGTTCAAAACTGGAAAGAAGCTTTCTGAGAAACTGCTCTGTGTTCTGTTAATTCATCTCACAGAGTTACATCTTTCCATTCAAGTAGCGTTTGGCTAAGGCTGTTCTTGTGGAATTGGCAAAGGGATATTTGGAAACCATAGACGGCTATGGTGAAAAAGGAAATATCTTCCGTTCAAAATTGGAAAGAAGCTTTTTGAGAAACTGCTCTGTATTCTGTGAATTCATCTCACAGAGTTACATCTTTCCCTTCAAGAAGCCTTTCGCTAAGGCTGTTCTTGTGGAATTGGCAAAGGGATATTTGGAAGCCCATAGAGGCCTATGGTGAAAAAGGAAATATCTTCCGTTCAAAACTGGAAAGAAGCTTTCTGAGAAACTGCTCTGTGTTCTCTGAATTCATCTCACAGAGTTACATATTTCCCTTCAAGAAACCTTTCGCTAAGGCTGTTCTTGTGGAATTGGCAAAGGGATATTTGGAAGCCCATAGAGGGCTATGGTGAAAAAGGAAATATCTTCCGTTCAAAACTGGAAAGAAGCTTTCTGAGAAACTGCTCTGTGTTCTGTTAATTCATCTCACAGAGTTACATCTTTCCCTTCAAGAAGCCTTTCGCTAAGGCTGTTCTTGAGGAATTGGCAAAGGGAGATTTGGAAGCCCATAGACGGTATGGTTAAAAAGGAAATATCTTCCGTTCAAAACTGGAAAGAAGCTTTCTGAGAAACTGCTCTGTGTTCTGTGAATTCATCTCACAGAGTTACATCTTTCCCTTCAAGAATCCTTTCGCTAAGGCTGTTCTTGTGGAATTGGCAAGGGATATTTGGAAGCCCATAGAGGCCTATGGTGAAAAAGGAAATACCTTCCGTTCAAAACTGGGAAGAAGCTTTCTGAGAAACTGCTCTGTGTTCTCTGAATTCATCTCACAGAGTTACATCTTTCCCTTCAAGAAGCCTTTCGCTAAGGCTGTTCTTGTGGAATTGGCAAAGGGATATTTGGAAGCCCATAGAGGGCTATGGTGAAAAAGGAAATATCTTCCATTCAAAACTGGAAAGAAGCTTTCTGAGAAACTGCTCTGTGTTCTGTTAATTCATCTCACAGAGTTACATCTTTCCCTTCAAGAAGCCTTTCGCTAAGACTGTTCTTGTGGAAATGGCAAAGGGATATTTGAAAGCCCATAGACGGCTATGGTGAAAAAGGAAATATCTTCCGTTCAAAACTGGAAAGAAGCTTTCTGAGAAACTGCTCTGTGTTCTGTGAATTCATCTCACAGAGTTACATCTTTCCCTTCAAGAAGCCTTTCGCTAAGGCTGTTCTTGTGGAATTGGCAAAGGGATATTTGGAAGCCCATAGAGGGCTATGGTGAAAAAGGAAATATCTTCCATTCAAAACTGGAAAGAAGCTTTCTGAGAAACTGCTCTGTGTTCTGTTAATTCATCTCACAGAGTTACGTCTTTCCCTTCAAGAAGACTTACGCTAAGGCTGTTCTTGTGGAATTGAAAAGGGATATTTGGAAGCCCATAGAGGGCTATGGTGAAAAAGGAAATATCTTCTGTTCAAACTGGAAAGAAGCTTTCTGAGAAAGTGCTCTGTGTTCTGTTAATTCATCTCACAGAGTTACATCTTTCCCTTCAAGAAGCCTTTCGCTAAGGCTGTTCTTGTGGAAATGGCAAAGGGATATTTGGAAGCCCATAGACGGCTATGGTGAAAAAGGAAATATCTTCCGTTCAAAACTGGAAAGAAGCTTTCTGAGAAACTGCTCTGTGTTCTCTGAATTCATCTCACAGAGTTACATCTTTCTCTTCAAGAAGCCTTTGGCTACGGCTGTTCTTGTGGAATTGGCAAAGGGATATTTGGAAGCCCATAGAGGGCTATGGTGAAAAAGGAAATATCTTCTGTTCAAAACTGGAAAGAAGCTTTCTGAGAAACTGCTCTGTGTTCTGTTAATTCATCTCACAGAGTTACATCTTTCCCTTCAAGAAGCCTTTCGCTAAGGCTGTTCTTGTGGAAATGGCAAAGGGATATTTGGAAGCCCATAGAGGGCTATGGTGAAAAAGGAAATACCTTCCGTTCAAAACTGGAAAGAAGCTTTCTGAGAAACTGCTCTGTGTTCTGTGAATTCATCTCACAGAGTTACATCTTTCCATACAAGAAACCTTTCGCTAAGGCTGTTCTTGTGGAATTGGCAAAGGGATATTTGGAAGCCCATAGAGGCCTATGGTGAAAAAGGAAATATCTTCCGTTCAAAACTGGAAAGAAGCTTTCTGAGAAACTGCTCTGTGTTCTGTGAATTCATCTCACAGAGTTACATCTTTCCCTTCAAGAAGCCTTTCGCTAAGGCTGTTCTTGTGGAATTGGCAAAGGGATATTTGGAAGCCCATAGAGGCCTATGGTGAAAAAGGAAAAATCTTCCGTTCAAAACTGGAAAGAAGCTTTCTGAGAAACTGCTCTGTGTTCTGTGAATTCATCTCACAGAGTTACATCTTTCCCTTCAAGAAGCCTTTCACTAAGGCTGTTCTTGTGGAATTGGCAAAAGGATATTTGGAAGCCCATAGACGGCTATGGTGAAAAAGTAAATATCTTCCGTTCAAAACTGGAAAGAAGCTTTCTGAGAAACTGCTCTGTGTTCTGTGAATTCATCTCACAGAGTTACATCTTTCCCTTCAAGAAGCCTTTCGCTAAGGCTGTTTTTGTGGAATTGGCAAAGCGATATTTGGAAGCCCATAGAGTGCTATGGTAAAAAAGGAAATAACTTCCGTTCAAAACTGGAAAGAAGCTTTCTGAGAAAGTGCTCTGTGTTCTGTTAATTCATCTCACAGAGTTACATCTTTCCCTTCAAGTAGCCTTTTGCTAAGGCTGATATTGTGGAATTGGCAAAGGGATATTTTTAAGCCCATAGAGGGCGATGGTGAAAAAGGAAATATCTTCCGTTCAAAACTGGAAAGAAGCTTTCTGAGAAACTGCTCTGTGTTCTGTTAATTCATCTCACAGAGTTACATCTTTCGATTCAAGTAGCGTTTGGCTAAGGCTGTTCTTGTGGAATTGGCAAAGGGATATTTGGAAACCATGGACGGCTATGGTGAAAAAGGAAATATCTTCCGTTCAAAATTGGAAAGAAGCTTTTTGAGAAACTGCTCTGTATTCTGTGAATTCATCTCACAGAGTTACTTCTTTCCCTTCAAGAAGCCTTTCGCTAAGGCTGTTCTTGTGGTATTGGCAAAGGGATATTTGGAAGCCCATAGAGGCCTATGGTGAAAAAGGAAATATCTTCCATTCAAAACTGGAAAGAAGCTTTCTGAGAAACTGCTCTGTGTTCTGTGAATTCATCTCACAGAGTTACATCTTTCCCTTCAAGAAGCCATTCGCTAAGGCTGTTCTTGTGGAATTGGCAAAGGGATATTTGGAAGCCCATAGAGGCCTATGGTGAAAAAGGAAATATCTTCCGTTCAAAACTGGAAAGAAGCTTTCTGAGAAACTGCTCTGTGTTCTCTGAATTCATCTCACAGAGTTACATCTTTCCCTTCAAGAAGCCTTTCGCTAAGGCTGTTCTTGTGGAATTGGCAAAGG